>NC_083103.1:42341830-42677508 GCF_949774975.1 Lagenorhynchus albirostris
GGCAGAGCAAGAACTGGGACCCAGATATGGCTGACTCCAAGTTCAAGGTCTCCCATTCACAAGGCAGCCTTTTTTTCATGCCTACATGCTCATTCAAGAGAAAAACAATTAGCCCTCTTTTGTCCTGTGAGTCAGAGGGAGGTTGGAAAGGGCTGTCTGTTCATCCTTCCTCCCAGCTTACACATCTTGCAGAAGAATGCCACGGGAGCCCCTGCCCTGGTGCAGAGCCAGGCCTGGCAGGCAGCTGCCAGGGAACTGGGTTCCAGCTGCCTGAGTCCTGCTGGCGGTGTCTCTTTGGACCTTGTCTGATAGCTCCTGCTTAAGAAGCCAGCCTGGAACACTGCTCCTGTTTGGAGAGAAAGAATGTTCTCGTCTTGCCCTTTTCTGGGATGAGGTGACTGGCCCAGTGGAGACATCGAAATCAGAACGATTAAATTCAGATCTTGTTCATTTTACTACCTGTGCCCAGGGGTCTGAGGATTGGTTACAATTTTGGTTTTCATTTTCCAGATATTTTTGTTTTGCCTCAAAGTTTAAAAAGGCAACATGGACTTTTTAAATGATGTACAGCAAAGAGCAAGAGAAGGAGGTGGGGGCACCTCAGGAGAGAAAACTACCTGAGCGTCTAATGTGTGTCTTCTGAGCTTCTTACGGTAAAGAGAGCAGAGCTCCCAGACAGGGAAAAGAACCTTAAGAGGCTCTTGATAGGAAATACGTTGCAACTTGTCACCCAGCCAATGGCGCCTAATCCTCTTTCATGAGCTGAAACCCCCTTGGATCAGATTATAAAATTCCTCTTGGTAGAAGGCACTTCATTGAAAATGCAAAGCCCTTGACTTGTGAAAGAAAACAAACACTAATTTGGAATTTTTTTTGCCTGAGGAAAGAAGTTGAGGGTAGACACCTTGAAGCAACCCTGCTCCTGCCTTTTCACCCCTCAGTTCCGGGATGTGTGATAAGCACTGAGGTCTCAGGACACAGGGCATCCCCCCTGCACCCACTTCAAGTCAGTCAGCATCTCCATGGGAGCTGCTACCTTGATTTGTTTAAAAAGTTTACTTGAAGCATTTAGCGATGGGCAGAGAAAACCCTGTTTACAAGCCAAAGAGCCCTTTTAAATGACCTATTAATTGGCTCAAAGCCTCCCTCCATGCAGGGATGATTGCTTGTAACTGGCTCAAGGCTGTGACCTGGAATTGGATTGACCAGTGTCAGTTGGCAACTCAGGGAGAAGATTGGAGATAAACTGGCAACTGCAAAAGACTGGGGGCCAGCGGGGAGGGCGGTTGCCAGCATGTTTTCCCGCTGACTGCGGCTCGGATAACTCTCTCTGTGGGCTTTATGATCTCTTCCTAGACCTGCCCTCCATCTCCGTCCTGTTCCTGTGGTCTCTGATGACTCGCTGCTGCGCCTTCTTTCACCTCTTGGCTGGTCGTTTGGCAGGAGCGTACCTGGGGTCTGCTTGGCTGGAGGTGGGAAAGTGGGGTCTGGGAAGAGCTGGGCCTCGCTTCGGAGCAGCAAGGGGTCTCTTACCCCCCGTGCCAGCCCCAGGGCACTGCCCGTGGGATGCCACTGACCATCTCAGCACTCAGTGGTGGTAACCCAGATGCACTGCTGTTTAGTCACTTTGCGCTAATATTGTGCAGGTTTTGTAAAAGTCTGGCAATTACGCTCTTTCTTTAATCAGCTGTGTTAGGATCTGCGAAATCTGCGCTGCCTGTGTACTCTTAGGAGCCTTTTGATCATAAAGAAACGGGAACTGTGAACATCAAGGAGCACATGGGTCAAAGGGTCTCGTTCTCCCTTTATTTCCCATCAAAATCAATGCCCACTACCGCCCAGCCTTCCCTACACTGCTTCCTGCCCCAAACTTGTACCCCAGACCCCGGCAGGGCTTCCTTGGTAAAGAGAGGCTCTCACAAGCTCACAGGGACACAACTTTCTCTTGCCTTATCTGGATAGGGATGAAAAAGTTTCTCCCAATTTCTCAAACACTTAAAAGTTAAGCAAATAAAATGTCTAAACAAAGCGGGACTTCAGACAGAGGATCTGCTGTCATTACCGGTTCTCTTCTCTCAAAGCACGTCTGAAGCCTTTCTCTGTGGCCAAGGAGCCAGCCCGTCTGCACCCGATGAGAAGGAAAACATTGTATGGCAGGGCCAGGAGGTTCTGCACCCCTAGGCTGGGGAGATTCCTGAGAGTTGCCAACTCAGGTGGGACAAAATGGCAAAGCATAGAGGCTTTATTTCAATATACTCATTTATTTAAACATTTCTTTCTTTTTTTTATGAGCAGATAAATCCATGCACATGATGTAAAACTGGAAAGATTCCCAAGAGCAGACAATGAAAAGTAAGTCTTTTTTTTTTTTTTTTTTTTTTTGCCTCTTCTTGGCCCCAGCTAATCTCTGTGGAGGCAACGGTGCACGGGAGAGGTTGGGAACAGGAGACAGGAGTCAGACGCTCAGCTCAGAGGCCAGTGTCACAGCCTGGGAGGGTGCGAGGAGGCAGGAACCGGGGGAGTTGATGGGACCACCACTACAGACGAGGCTGACTGGAAGTGAGGACGGGGATGGGGGAGCAGAGCATGTAAAATGTAAAATGTCAGGAATGGAGACCCCAAGAATAGGGAATCGGTTACGGAAGGCAAAGGAGGAGCCTGGCTGAAAAAGGCAAACCCCAGTGGACGATGGGACAATGCCAATTGCAGAGTTCTGAAAAGTGCAAAAGAGGCAGAAGAGGGCACAGCAATGTGGAATTTGGTTGTCACAGAGCAGGTGAAGTTCTGCTGGGTTTTGAAGACCACATAGGATTTGTACACAGGGGGTCATGAGAGGGAGGGCGTTCTAGAACATGGGACCAGTGGGGCCAAAGGTCAGAAGGTCAGGCTGAGGGACAGTAAGGGAGACGTTTAGCTGTAAGGCAGGCTGACGTATCTGAGTGCGCAAGAAAATAGAGCTGGGCCAGATTACAGAGAACTTTGAGAACTGGCCAGAGATATTTGTACTTGAGACTCAAGAATAAATTTGGGAAGATGAAGAAAATAAAGTGTTTCCTAATGAGGTTTTACACGTGTCCTAATAATGTCCTATTTGGACACCTCCTTGGTGAAGCTTTCTTCGCCCTTCTCTCCAAAAGCTAAACCTTCCTCCTGTGCTCTGTATCTACTTCTGCTTTTCTACTCATTCACCATTGTCATTACTCATTTACATGCCTGGCTTCTCTACTAGAGTGAGTGTCTTTCTTATTTCCCATTTTCATATTTCCAGAACCACCAATGATAATAGCAGCAACTATAACAGCTATGATTTATTGAGTGCTTACTATATGTCAGGCACTGTTTTATGTACCTTACAAATAGTATCTTAATAAATCCTTTCAACAACCCTATGAAACAAATACCTATTATTAGCCCCATTTTACAGATGAGGAGACTGAGGCACAGAGAACTTACTTGCCGAGGGTCACACTGCTGGTCGGTAGGGGCCAGGATTTGAACCTGAGCTGTTTAACTACAGAGTCTACATTCTTTATTATTTTGATAACAATGATAACATTCGTGGGACACTTGGGAAGGACCAGGGATGGAGAAAAGTGTTTTATGTGTAACGGGTCATACAATCCCTCAACAGCCTTAGGAGGGAGGTCTCATTATTGTCCCCTTTTGGCTGATAAGAAAACTGAATCTTAAGTCATGTGTAAGTCATGGAAGAAGAAAGCAAAAGGCCTGGATCCACGGCCCCAGACTCTTAGACATTGTTCTATACTCCCTTCCAGCACACAGTATGTGCTCAGTAGATATTTACAGTATAAATAAATGAATGAAATAGAGGGAGGAGGGAAGGAGGGAAGGAAGGAGGGAGGGACAGAGGGAAGAAAAAAGGAAAGAAAGGAGAGAAAGAAACAGAGGAAAAGAAATCCAACAGGCCATAATGCTCAGCTATCTCTCAAACGCAATCAGTGCTGGTAATGTAAACATTCCATTATGTAAACATTGTGAAAGAGGACTCTGAAAGTAAAATCTTGAATCAAAGGAAACTCCAGATCATCACAAGTGGGTGGAGAAATTCTTGGGAGTAGAAAGAGCTTCCTAGAGCCCAGGTATATAAGCCAGCAATGGATTTATTCACCAGTCTTGACACACTTCCTTGGAATAGCAAATTATAATGAGTATTGGTTACTTAAAAGTCACCCACACTCAAGAGGTACCTCTTTTGAAACATTTCTCCGGGTTTGGTTGTTCTTAAGAGATACCATTAATCTCTATTATTCTGTGACCCAATTTGACCATTAAGATGAATGAAGACTGAAATGGTTTCCTTTCTTCAGGAGGATGTTTTTTGGTTTTATAGATAGCATGTGAGCGTGTGTGTTCTGTTTCTCTCTTGCTGTCGGCCCCAGGAAGGGACGCAATTTCTGCAGCCTAGGCAGGCCTGCTGGAGATAATTTTCTTAGGTTAATTAAGCCATGCCTGGTGGATTTTTCTACCACAGACAGGAAAGCCTCAGTTTAGCACATTAACAGTAACCATATTTTCCAAACCCCAAATAGGGGCACGGTGTCTGGCTGAGCACTGAATTCTGCTTTACGAATGTAGTCATGTGACCTTCTCACCAAGGCACACAAATGACATCATCTGTCACTAGCCACGTAATGAATTGCCTTTATGGAAGGTAAAATGGCAGGATGTTGGGGACACCCAGGAGCACAGGGACAAGTGGTCCTTGGACCTCCCCGAGCCAGTGGTCTTTAAGAAGAGCAGGGATGGGGCCTCTCTGCCCCACAGATGGAGTGGGCCTTGGTGACATGGCATTGCTCATGGTCTCTGTGGTTAATGAGCTCACTCTTGGGCGGCCGGCCGGTCTGCTGCTAGCTAGCTGCCAGCCTCTCGGGCTGTGAGTCAGCCTTGGGCTGTCACTCGATCCAGCCTCCCCAATCCCAGCAGGGCAGCCTGCAGCTGGAGTTCGGGGAAGCCCGCCCTGCCCAGGTCACCGCTCACTTCCCTTCCCCAGATGCCTCGTGGGGAAGCAGCTCCCACTGATTTGAATTCAGGGCATTGTTAAGAAGCCCCTTGTCACACTTGTCACACCCACAGCTGTCCCACCCCTGCCAGCGTAGGCGAGCCAGCCCTGGAAGGGGACTCACTGCACACACACAGAGTTCTTTGAAGCACTCCAGAGATTTCACTGAATTAACATCCTTTGTCCTGCACATAATTCCAGTGGAATTAGTCAGCTTTAATGGGTAGCATCTCATCCTACTTCCCTTTCTGCCTGGAAGTACACCCACTAGCCTCTCCCTCCAAACCCTTTGTTTTTCAGCTCCTGGTTGGTAGCTATTCAGTCTATTAACCCTTGCACAGCCACGTCGGATGAGGAGGAGGGTGGGAAAGGATACGCATTGAGGTTTACTAGGGCAGGAGCCTTTGCGTTATTATCCTGTTGAATCTTCACCATAGTCCTTCAGGGCAGGAATTATTGTCCATTTTCTAGATGAAGAAACTGAGGGTCAAGCAAGTTATATGTAATTTGCTCAAAGTCACAAAGCTGGTGAGGGGCAGAGCAGGGATTTAAATTGGAGTCCATCTGATTCCTTGACCCCTGCTAATTCTACTAACCAGCAAAATTCTACTAACCAGCAAAGGAGGAGAGTTATTTGGGGGAATCTCTAGTCCTCACATTGTTTTTGTTTATTTTTCGGCAAAAGAAAATAAGTTCCTCCCACAGCCCCTCCCTATAGGAAACCTTCTCGTTGACTGCATGACCCTGTCCTCAGTCACGGAGTGATTTTTGACAGTGTGATGACGCAGTGTTGCAAATTGCAGACAGTGCAGTCACCAGACTACGTACTGGCCTGGATAACACAGAGATCAGGCGCCTGTCTTTCAATTCTTCAAGTTCAGAGGATCGTCACTTGCCAAGTCTGTCCGTCCACCTGCTCCTCCACACTCCACTGCCCCACCTTGCTCTCCTACCCTGGCCTCCAGCTTCTCTGCTTTTTCTCTATACTTTTCCTACTGGAATTTTCTAAACCAAGGTGTATTCAGAGAACATCATCTTCTGTTTAAAAACTACCAGCAATCTCACGCTGGGTATATGTCCAAAGGCAATGAAATCAGGATCTTGGAAAGATATCTGCTCTCCCATTCACCGCAGCATTATTCACAATAGCCAAGACACGGAAACAACCTAACTGTCCATTGATGGATGAATGGACCAAAAAATGGAGTGTATTTTTATACAAAGGAATATTATTCGGCCTTAAGAGAGAGGGAAGTCCTGCCATTTGCAACAACATGGATGAACCTGGAGGATGTTAGGCCAAGTGAAATAATCCAGACACAGAAAGACAAAAAATAGATGACCTCACTTACCTGTGGAACCCAAACTAGTTGAACTCACAGGGCAGAACGCGGTTGTCAGAGGTTTGGTCGGGGGGTGGAGGGGTGCAGGTGAAAACATGGGGAGATATTGGTCAAAGCGTAAGAAGCTGAGCTATAAGGGATGAGTAAGTTCTGGGGATCTGATGTACAGCATGGTGACTGTGGTTAACATAGTGTATTGTACACCTGACATTTGCTAAGAGGGTAGATCTTAAGTGTTAAAAAGGTAACTCTGTGAGGAGACGGCTCTGTTATTTAGCTTGATTGTGGTGACCATTTCACAAGCTATGTGTATATCCAAACACCGTACTGGGTGCCTTAAATATACACAATTTTTATTTGTCAACTATACCTCAGTAAAGCTGAAGCAAACAAAAACCTTCCAGGGCCCCCATACCTGTGGGAAAAAGCTGAAATCCCTCAGCGAGTCACACAGGCCCTTCCCATCTCCACGGTTCCCTCTGTGCAGTGGGTTAAAGCCACTGCAGAATGTGTACCGGTCCTTAACTGGGCAGCATGTACTCGGGCCTCTAAGCCTTTATAGGAGTTCTTCCTTCTACCTGGAACGGGCTTCCCTCCTGCTCTGATTGGCAACCTCCTTCGAGATCCAACTCAGATGTCACTTCCTCTGAGAAGACTGCACTCTCTGTGACCCGCTGTGGGCTGCTGACCTTGCTCCTGTCTCCTGAGTTAGTGTCTGCCTTCCCCAGTAGACCGGCAGCCCTCAGCAAGAGTGGCAGGATTCGCTGGCACGTTACACTTGGGTCTGAACAGACTAGCACGTAATTTGCTTTTATTAATAGTAAAAGCACCAAAGTTTTCGAATGAGCTGCTCTTGTTATAAATTGGGAGTGGATTCAAGGTTATTCTTACAATAATGTCATTTTCACTCACTCGCATGTTTTTCTGAGTAGGCAAGAAAGGGGTGGGGTTGCAGCTAGCTTGCTGATAATTGTTCCAAGTGTTAAAAAAAAAAAAAGATTAAGAAGGGATCAACAGATCTTGAGATACACTAGTGGGCCATGGATAATCCAGGATGCAGTCAGGGGTGCATGTCTGCATGGAGAATTTATTATTTGTGTGTGTGTGTGTGTGTGTGTGTGTGTGTGTGTGTGTGGTGCGCTTTATGTATTCATGCTGAAAAAAATACTCCTGGATTAGAGCAACAATTATTTTTGCCATATTGAAGGTTAACTGTGATAAAGATGGAACAATGTGGAGAATTCTTGATGTAATGTTAAGAGGAGAAAAAGGCAAAGTCTCAGACTACATGTAAGTAAGTAGTAAGTAAGTTGTAAGTCCCTAAAAAGTCAGTGCAAATCTGGGAGGAAGGCAAGCTAAGAAACAAAAAAAGCTCTGATTTGTGAGATGGTGAGGTTTCAGGGTGAGTTTTTTCTCTAACGGGTTGAGCAGTGCCTCTATCTTGTAGACACTTCTCCTGGGTCTACCATCACCCAAGCTGGACAGTGTGTGGTCACCAAACCTGTAGCTGTTACCAGCCCATCTGTCTAGAGCTTCAGGGGATAACAGTCCACCGCATCTGCAGCCAGTACCTGGTGCCCGTGCTCCTCAAAGGGAGAGTTGATACAAAGTCCTCCCTATTGGTGATCCCTGCTTTAATTAGTCATCAACCCAAGTATGAGTTATCTAGCCATCACTTTGCTAATGTTCCATCCTTTCCATCATGCCCTGGCCTTTCTTGCCTTTGACCGAGCCCCTGACCTCCCAAACTCCTATGACTGAGCCCTCAGGAATTGCTTGTTCCGCAACCACCAAACCACCCAAGCTCTTCAACTTTTCCTCTGTGTGTTCCTTCCCCCTCCTTCTGAGTAATGAAGGCTGGCTGGCCCCGGGGACACCACACACCCTGCACCCCTCTCCAGTCGTGGCTGTTCGCCCTCCACACCCGCAGTCTTAGGGTTGGAAGGTTTGTCGCTGTCCTTGTTCCCTTGCTGCTGTCCTTGCTGCTTCCACAATATTATCTCTCTACCCTTTGAGGTTCATGCTGTTCAGCCAGACTGCTCTCTTCCCTGTTGCCGTCATCATCCAGCCCACAGTCACGAGCTCTCATCCACTGGAGACTTGAGCACCTGGCTTATCGTCTTCCTTTACATCCCCGTCTCTGCTTTCTACCTGGTTGACCTCAGTATCTGCGTGGACGGCTCCTCCAACTCCACGGCCCCACCCATTTCTTTCTTTTCCTTCGCACTTACGCTCCTCCAAAGTGTTGTCTCTACTTCATGTCTCCATTTTCCTTACTCCCCTACTCCCCCTTCAGTCACTCAGGGTAGGATGCTGGCGCTGCCCACCACCAGAAGAGCTCGCATTGAGGTCACCGATTACCTCCTTGTGATCATGTCCAAGGAACGTTTTCCCAGCCTTGTCTTACTTGCCCTCTCAGCAGGGGCTCCCACTGGACCATTCACTCCTTCTGAAAACACTCCTCCCTTGGCTTTAAAGACAAAATATTCTCCTGGTTTCTTCTCTGGTTTCCCTGTACCCTTTGCAGGTTTCTCCTTCTCATTTTCACCATCAAATGTTAATGTTCCTCTTCCTTAGTGAGCACATCCTTACTCACAACTTCAGTTCTCTGTAAAGAACATGGAAACTTATACCTTCAGACTTGACCTCTTCTTCTAAGTTCCAGGCCCATAACTCCAACTTTGACTTGATATTTCCATGCAGATGTCTCAAAAGCAGCTCACGATCAACAGGCCCCAAGTCTTACCCCCTACATGTGGTCCTCTTTTAGTGTTTTTTGTCTTAGAGGGCAGCACCACTATTCATCTCATCACACAAGCCAGAAATCTCAGAGTTATTTTTGGTATCTCTTTATCTTGTACATCTTATCTCCAATTTATCGCCAAAGGCTATTTCTTTTCCCTCCTAAAAGTTTCTCAATCCACCCACTGCTCTTGATCTCCAACTTACTGCCGTAGTCCAAGTCAACATTATCGTTTGCAGGGACTATTGCTATGGTTTGGGCTATCCCACGTGTAATCAGAGTCCCTCGAGCCCAGGCCCTACAGAGCATCTGTAGGCATCTTTTTGAAGTAGTCATCTCATTATGCTGCCATATGCTTAAAACTCAGATAATTTTTCATCTTTTTAGAACAATGACAAAACCCTTAACATGGCCTATAGTCTTCCTTTTATCTATCGCCTCATCCTATTCTCCCCTCTCTAAATTTCTTTCTCTTCCTTATTCCCCCTTGTTCCCTCTCGTCCCAGGGCCTTTGAATGGCTATTCCCACCGCCTGGAATAGTCTCTATACTCCTGGCTTAGTTAACTTATGCTTTACATCAAGCAGTGCAAGCATCTTCTTACTTCAGTGTAAGCATCACTTTCTCAGAGAAACCCGTCCTGACCTCCCCAAAGAGGTCAAATTTCCTTTAACGAGGTTTCATAACACCATGAATGTATTTCTTCATGACACTAATAGCAGTAGACAATTGTATGCGTCATTATTTGAGTAGTGGCTTTCTCTCCCCCTGACATTAGAATTCCATGGGGGGCAGAAATCATGTCTGATTTTGATCAACATTGAATCTCCAGCACAAAAGACAGAACTTGAGCACCCAAGTTAAAATAACAGCTTCCACCACTCTTATTTTTTGGTAGCTTTATCCTTTTTCAGAGCAGTTATAATCACTTGCCATATATGTACATGTTTATTTGTTTATCTCCCTCGCTAGATCGCTAGATCGAAAGTTCCATGAAGACAGAGGATTTGTTTGCCACTGATGCATTTTATTTCTAGCACCTAAAACAGTGCCTAGCATGTGGTAGTTACTCCATAAGTAGTTTTTGCATAAATAGTATGTGTTTAATAAATATTTGTTGAAGAAATAAATGTATTTTGCAGAAAACAAAAATAACACCCCTCCCCAGCAACAGTATGGTATTTATTTAGCCTGTCTAGCTATTATGCACTTGCAGGCCTGCGTTTGCCATAAATAGATTCATTACATAAAGTTATAACAATACCAAATTTACCAAAATAACTACCTACCCTAATTAATATATAAAACTGAACATTAATTATAGTCAGCAGAGACTTGTTTGCTTACCTACCATTTAAAGAATTGACTAATCAATTGCCCCCAGAAAAAATTCAAATAGTGACAAACATCCCATCCATAAATGCAGGGCAGTATTTAAGTAAATCTTGAGTGCTTGCTTGTCTTCTCCAAGCTAAGTGTTCTCCTTTTCACAGGCATTGCCGAATTGCCCTTCAAATGGGTTTTACTAATATTTACAGCCGCTGGTGAAAATGGAAACCGTTCATTTTCAAAGAACAAAACTGAGCGAGGGTGCATTGAAGACGGTGGAGAACAGAGGCGGGAAAGCCACATATCTAGGAACTAGGGGAGAACACTGAATCTGCTTTCATGTCTTGTGCCACAACAAGGCAGGGAAAACAGAGGCTCATGTTCATGCTTCCATCTTCCCAATTTTTCCAAAACCTTACCTTGTGGGTTCCTTTGGTGTCGGTCGGAGAAATCTAGGTCACTTGCGCCACCTGCTGTTCAGATTGCGGAATGGCTTGCGAACACCAATGCCCCGGAAATTTTATTTCAAGCAATTTCTACCTAGCTCGCTCCCTATCCGTGAATTTTTCTCCTTTTCTCCTACAGCACACCTTCTGAGCTATAAATGGACACAAAGGCATGGCTTGGGATGGTGGCTTTGAGAAAACTGGGGCTCAAAGCCTTCACCCGCTGTTCTTATTTCTGTTAATGTTTAGCCACTTGTTTCAATTCAGTGAGCTACCAAACACCTGAGGAGGCCCTGGAGTAACCAAGACAATGAGATGTGATTCTGCTCCCCAAGGAGCTCACAGTCTAGTCGGGGAGTCAGACGCACAAGCAAATAATTACAGTGCCAGTGTCATGATATAAGCAATATAGCCCTGGAGGGACATGTGAAGTCCACCAGTGGAACCTGGAGGGCTTCAGAGAGATGATATTTACCTACACTCTGGGGACCAGCGGGGGCTCACAGGTGGAAAGGAGGCCTACCGTTTTAGGCAGACAGAACGGCATATGCAAAAGTAGGGAGGCTGGGACTTCCTTGGCGGTCCAGTGGTTAGACTCTGAGCTTTCACTGCAGGGAGCAAGGTTTCCATCCCTAGTCAGGGAAATAAGATCCCTCCATGCCCCAAGGCATCGCAAAAAAAAAAAAAAAAAAAGTAGGGAGGCCAAAACATCTACAGCCTACTCTGGAAACGGCAAGAAGTTGGTAACTACTGTTAACAATTTATTATAGATCCTTTCAGGTTTTTCAAGATGCATTTTTATGAGTATATTTGTGGATATATAAATAGATAGATAGATGGATAACTTACTTTCATTTCACTAAACTTTACATTTTAGAAATCTCTCCATGGTGGGGAAGCAAGACCTGCCTTGTTCTTTTAACTTCTGCACAATGTTCCATCGTGTTGATCTATGGTAGTCCCTCTTTAGTGCACATTTTATGTGGTTTCCAGTTTTTCACCTTGTATGTCTCTTTATGAACATGTGCAGGTATTTGCTAGGAGGGAAGTCGCCAAGTCAAAGGGTACCCATATTTAAATTTTGACTGATAGTTCTTAAAGACCTTCCAGAAATTTTCTATCAATTTACATTCCTTATAACAAAGTAGCTAAAATAAGTCAGATAAGCTAGTAAGTCCTTCAAAAATTTCCCTTTCTGATTTAATCCATGTGCATAATGTTTTTCTCCCTAAAATAATGATCCTGGCAGTAATCCTACATGCATGGAATGATTTGTTTTTTATGCAGTCATGGCAACACCCTCCAAGATTGTTGCTATTATCCCCATTTTACAGATGACAAGACACTGAGGCTCAGAGGAGTTGGGTTTACCCACAGTGCCCCAGGTACTCAGAACCAGAACTGGAACTCAGCATCCAGAATCCTAAAGCTCTTTCTACTACTCTGTTACTAGGCAACGCTTCTCCCTTTCGATTCCTGTGCCAATGCTACTTGTTGCCATGGTATTGCCGGAACAAGGAACAGTAAGTTGTAATTAAGCAGTGAGCGAGAATCTTTGCTCCTATCAGAAAAGGGTCTTTATGCCCTTACATGTGGGTGCACAGAGAGGGACAGCTGGATGGAGGTGGCTGGGTATCATGTGAGTGTCATGGGGGTCAGATGTTTGTCTTCACCTCTGTCCACTTAAAACAACTGCCCAGGAATGCCTTACCTTCACGCTGTCTTGTCAAAAATCGGCATCCGTCTTCGGTGTGTGACTTCTTTACTCAGGCGAGAAGAAACAGGGCATTGTTGTACGTGGCACCATTCTGGAATCAGACAGACCTGAGTTCAAATCCCATGTCTGCCGCTTTCCTGAAAGTTACCTACATTTTCTGATTCTCAGTTTTCTCATCTGAATGCAGACGATCATGCTCATGTTGTAAGGTTCTGTACGTGGGCCGAATGAGATAAGGGACACTACGCATTGCCAAATGCCCAACATTCACTGCCATTTATTAAGTGCTCAGTACATGGAGCCAATGTTCGCATTGTTGTTTTCATTACCCACCCACCCATTCATCTTTGGATGCTTTGCAGTAATCAAAGGGGTTCCAAAACCTCTCTAGTATTCCATCACTCAAAACCCAGTTGAGGGATTACGAAAGCTCGTCGTGTTTTTGTCTTTAGGCACGAACACTCACAAAAAGATTTTCAAAAGATTGGCTGTAGTGAAGTTCTGAAATGCATTATTTGCCCCAGGAATGAGTCATCTGTAGTAGGAGGAAAAGTGAAACTGTTTTTCAAAGACGACACAGTAGAAATTGCACAATTCAAATTACTGCAATTGCCTTTTCAGCTGAATCCAAGGAAATTTTTAAAAAATTCATTCACTTGACTCTTTGAAAGCCTATGATTATGTCAGGCCCCATGCAAGGGGTGGAACGTGACCCTTGCCCCAGGGACCTCACGGATTAGCAGGGGAGACAGGCATTTATAATAATTACAGCAATGTGATAGCTGTTATAATGAGGTCTGTGGATGGTACTGTGGGGACACAGGGCAGGAAGTCCCCTTAACTGTGCTGGGGTGATAGGGAGGGAAGGATCAGGAAATACTTCACAGAGCTGGGACCAGCTGAGCAGACAGACAAGAGGCCAAGGCACTCAGAGAGAAAGACGGGGAAGCAGGAGCGAGCACGGTGTGCTCAGACCTGGTGCAGGCTGCACACAGAGTGGGGTGGGGAATGAGACCAAAGAGGCAGGTATCTGCACTGGATGCCTCTCCAGCGGCCTGGCCCTACACTGTGGAACTCACACCCTGCAGAAGCATCCCCGCCTGCTCGCCTTCTTGCAGTGCTCACAGCTTCCGGCCTGAGCCTCCTGTTGCCCTGTCTCTGCTCCCCACCTGGCTCCTAATCCCGCCTTCTCACATCATGATTTACCTTCCTCCTTCCTCTGTCACACCTGACACTCACAGCCTCATCTTTTGCTTTCCTTGCAAAGCTGTCCTACCACCTCTGGATAAATAACTCTACTTGGTCTGGTCTTTGTTGCAACCCTCAGTAGACCTGGAACCCAGTTCTGGTTTTGCCCCAATCAGAATATGAATCTCAACCCAGGGCAGCCAGGTGGAGCTGTTGCCATTGTGAACAGCACTGATGACCTTTCCAAGGCTGTGTGTGTCCTGGGTACATGGCTCAGCTCCTAGACCTGTGGTGTAGGAAACGTCTCACAGTCTCAGCTGAGGCAGAGCAAATGGCATTCCTGACCTATCGTTGACCTGGGAAGGAAAGATGCAGGCCATCCCACACATGTGGTCTCCGTGAGGTCCCAGCTGTGCCTGAGGGTGAGGATGGGAGCTCTTTGTTCTTCCTCTCTGATTACTGGGAGAATACCAAGCTGCCTTTCAGCATTCCTCCTGGGACATGAATCAGCCAGCTACCCCTCCACAGAGCTCTCCTGCTGACCCAGGGCTCTTCCTTAGAATGGCACTGTCTGCTCTGTTCCAGGAAGGCTTAGTATGGACACATTCACAAGGAACTGTCCCAGACAGCTGAGAGGACTGATGTCTGTGTGTGGCTGCCCATCTGGCCGTCCGTCCGAACGCCTGACTGAATGACTTCACCCCAGCAGCTGTGGACCGCATGACTTGTGGGGATGCCATGCACACGGACTAGAATGTGCATGTCACCTCCTGGAGTTACGCAGTGCAGGGCCCTCCACCCCAAGCTCTGGGGCTGGCCCCCTTCAAGACTGGGAGGTACAAACATTTGTACACGTGGGTGAAGTGGAAGGAGGCGCGTAGGAACACAACGGTATCACACACGCCCTCCCTACGGTGCCTGGTTGGGCAATGGAAGGCTTTGGGACATCAAGGACTGTGTTGATCAGACTCCAAGGTCCAATGCCTCCATTTACAGCCCATTAGGTATCCCTCTCAAATTCTGTTGAGGCTGGACGGACTCAAGGGCATGAAGTTCAAAACAGTCGTTCTTGAACTTAACCTTGGCTGGAATGGAGGCTAGGTTCTTGTCTACTTCTTGGAACTCCTAGTCTAGAGTAAAACACAATGAACTTAGGGACCACCCCTTCCTCACAACACACAAAAATGCATCTCACTGCTAGTAACCTATTATTAACTTTGTCCTGAGTGTATTACTGGATAAGCTTAGCTCCCACTGCATTGTATTATGCTTTGAAACATGCCCCGGTCAGGCAAATATGTATGGGGAAGTTAAAAGAGGACCAGAAGTCCTATTGCACAAACCGAAAAAAGATCAGTCAAATTCCAAAGTGGCTCTTCCACTACTTGCTGCAGAATCTTGGCCAAATTACTAAGATCTCCATTTTCTCAAACAGGTATAACAATATGTCTATCTTAAGGTTGTTTCCAAAATTAATGTGATACAACACATGTAAAATGCTTAGCACTGCACCTGGTACAGGTAAGCTCTCAGGAATATGAGCTATAATGGTATTGTTTTATTTTATTTATTTACATTTATTTATTTATTTATTTATGGCTGCGTTGGGTCTTTGTTGCTGCATGCGGGCTTTCTCTAGTTGCTTCGAGTAGGGACTACTCTTCTTGCAGTGTGCGGGCTTCTCATTGCGGTGGCTTCTCTTGTTGGGAAGCATGGGCTCTAGGTGTGCGGGCTTCAGTAGTTGTGGCACATGGGCTCAGTAGTTGTGGCTCGCGGGCTCTAGAGCACAGGTTTAGTAGTTGTGGCACACGGGCTTAGTTGCTCCAAGACATGTGGGATCTTCCCAGACCAGGGATCAAACCCGTGTCCTCTGCATTGGCAGGCAGATTCTTAAACAGTGTGCCACCAGGGAAGTCCCAGTATTGTTTTATTTTTATTGATAAAGCATCTGAGTGCTTCTAAGAAAGGATCAAAGCTAAGCTGATAATTTGGGGCAGTGACCCTTATCACTGAGCACAACCTGGACTATACTACCCTGACACACACCCCAAGTCCCATCTCTGATTTTAAAAGTGCAGGTTCAAAGGAATGGCCAATTGGTCTAATTAAGCCAGGAGTGGGGTCATTGTGGTTGGCATCTTCCAACTGCCTGAGAGACAATGGTTCAGATGGAACCCTGCTTTTCCATTCAAGTCCCGAGTCACTTATGTAAGTGACCCCCATTGTGACCAGCCAGCCAGGATGGATCCAGGAAAGAACATCTGCCTTTGAATTTACTCTTTTCTGCATGAGAGGATCCAACAGCTATGGGAGTCCCAACTATAAGTTTGCCCTTGCACTACTAGGAAAGGAAGAGAATGGGAGGGTATGCTATATTTCCCGTCCTAGAGCTGGATCTAAGCAAGGGGCTTTTATTTTAAGGTCCTGAATGTCAATCAAGGTTTCTTTCAACTACTCTTGGGTTGGAGAGGTTGGCGAAGTTGGACATAAGTTCTACTGTCAGGGCAGTTGTGCTAGATTGTTTATTGGCAGCTCAACACCATTCCCCATCTTATCTACTCTCCCCTGTACTGTGATGGATGGAAGCCTGAGTACTAGAATATTCCAGAATCCCTTGCCAGGGTTCTGTGCTAGACTGCACTACTCAGAGGTGCTTGAACAAGATTTGGAATGCGGAAAATAGGTGGCGGCTATGGTACTGCTCCTCTGGCACTGATGAACAGACGTGTGGCTTTAGCAGATGTGAGGTGCTTCAAAGGTCCAGACTTTCCCCTGGGAATCACCAGCGCTGGGGCTGCAGCCAGCTGTGATCATCACTAGTCTTCCTCCGGCTTCTGTGATTTCCTGCTTCTGAGTCCTAGAAGTAAGTCTCAGAGGCAGCCGTGGCTTCCCCTCACTTTTGCTCCTCAGCCATTTTCAACTGTACAGCAAACATCGAATTCCCTGGACTAAATCCCCTTCTGCTTAAAATATCTAAAAAGTTACTTCTGTTTTCCTGACCATTAGAAAGTGTCTGGCTTGAAAAGTCTTACTGGGTGCACTGAGAACTTAAAACTTTGGTTTTTTCCTGCATTACTGAATCTTCACTGAAGTAGTCTAGGCAAATTAATTATCTTTGAGTCTTATTTCTGCCCCGATGACCCAAAACTCTTTTTTTTCCAGGAAGTAAAAACAGAAAGGAAAGGTCTCCCTGAACAAATACAAAGCCCCATGCTTTCTATCAATTTGAAACTCCTTTTAAAAACATAAATACCGGGGCTTCCCTGGTGGCGCAGTGGTTGAGAGTCCGCCTGCCGATGCAGGGGACACGGGTTCGTGCCCCAGTCTGGGAAGATCCCACATGCCGCGGAGCGGCTGGGCCTGTGAGCCATGGCCTCTGAGCCTGCGTGTCCGGAGCCTGATGCTCCGCGACAGGAGAGGCCCCAACAGTGAGAGGCCTGTGTACCGCAAAACAAAAAAACAAGCATAAATACCTACTGGGAAAGTAATGCCCCATAAATTACTTTGATTTGATAATCACCTCATCTAACTCATAACTAATACCATTTCAGGAAAAAGTTTAATTTAATTTTATGCATAAAGAGCATTATAAATGCATTACCAGTTATCAGAATAAAAGAAAAAACACACCCATATTTTAAGCATCTTGACAAATCAAGTTGCTTTGATTTCTCATTGCCTGCTTGTCTTACCCACATGCATATGTAATTTTACACAGTGCTAACGATTGTGAAAACACCATTTTATAATTTGCTCTTTTTGTACTTAACAGTACATTAATAAAATTTCTATCTTGTTATGTAGACTTCCTAATTGTCATGCTTAATTACTTCATAATATTTAGTTGAGTGAATTGATCATAATTTAACATTTTTCCCCATGGCTGAGTATTTAGGCAGGTTCTAATTATTTTGTTAGTATGCTTAATGCTTCAATGCACATCTTTTTCTTCTATTGATTAACCTCCTTGGGATAAATTCCCACAAGTGGAATTTCTAGGGCAGGAAGTTTAATTGACACCTCTGGAATGATTTCCACTCTCCTCTCACCTAACCCCATGGTTTTATGCCTGATTAGTTACTTGAATAGGATAGAAGGAAAAAGGGAGAAGTAATCGGAGATCCTGGAGTTCTTCTAAAGTCAAGCTGGCTTAGCTGTGGGAGACTCTGGGCTATCCAGGTAGCTGTCCGAGGAGAACTGAGCCTGAGAGATTGGGCAGAGAGACTCCTGGATCAGGAAAGACACAGAGATAACCCTAGCCTCTGAGTTACTTGGAAGAACAAACAGCCTCAAACTTTTAACATAATGAGTAAGTTTACTTCTCATTTGGTGATAGACAGGGTGAGGGACCTCCAGAGTTATTCAGGCTTTTTCATCCAGAGGCTTCACCCTGGTAGGGTCCCTGGTATCCTCTCCATGCAGCCAGCGGGTGGAAAAGAGACTGAGTATCACGTAGGGGGGTTTATGGGTCGGGTCTGTAAGTGGTCCCCATCACTTCTGCTCATGTTCCACTGTGCAGAGTCCAATCACAAGCCCTCACTTAACTGTAAGGGAGGCTGGGAAGTGTAGTTTAGGTGTGTGCCCAGGAAGAGGTGAGTGTAGTGTAGATGCCGGTGTGCACCAGCAGTCCCTGCCACAGTCCTTCTCACAATTTAAACCTGAGAACAGGAGGGGCCGAGCCGCGGGGAGAAATGGAGCTCTGCTGCTTGCACACTTTTTGCATGCAAAGTAATGCAGATAGAATGTGCCTTTCCAGATGCTGGCTGTTTTATGCAACGGCTGCAGTATCACACAATTCCTGGGGTTCCGCGCCCCCCCCCACAAATCAACACAGGAAGAGGTACTAAAGGAGTCACTTGTCACTTTTTCTTGGACTTCAGGGGAAGCAGACACTAGAAATATGACTTGCTGACCCCACTCTTTTCCTCTCCCTCTCTACCACTTGGTTCCCTCCATTCTGAAGCTTCATCAGCTGATTCTGGCTCCAGGTCTTTTTATCCCATTTTTCCAGTTTCCTGATCTCAATCTTCCTCCCCTATTTATTGGATGCTTATTATATGCTAGTGATTGTGTTAAGAACTTTATATATGTAATGGAAAGAAAAAATATATTGCTACTTAGAAAGGTAGCAAAAATTCATGAAGGGGGGAAAACTGTCTTTTTGTTAGGGACTTGTTTGGCTATAAAAGTGGAAGCTTCTCTGAGCAGAATCATACAGGAATAAGTTTGGCAACAAACAAACAAAAACAGTGAGGGGCAGGGGGAGAGGGGGTATTGCTCAGTATGACAGAGTGAAAAGAAAAGTTTTGGAGAATTTTAGAGCTGTCTTCTGCTGGGTCCTTAAGAAGGTACTGGTGACTTGGAAAAGAAGAAAAATAATTTAACCCTGGCTGTGCATTACAATTACATGGGTGACTTTTACGATTTTTTTAAAGATTGAAAAACAAAAAAGAAATCTAGCATGAAGTCCCCTTCAGGCCCCTTGCCAGCTACTACTCTGCTCCACCAAGGTAGCCACTATCCTGCTTTCTTATGCCATGGATTCGTCTTGCCTGTTATTGAATTTTATAAAAATTTATAAAAATGAAGTAATAAAGTATGTACACTTTTTTGTTGGACTTCTCTTTCTTAACATTATTTTTGTGAGATTCAGCTATGTTGATACAAGTAGCAGGAATCTGGTCATTTTCGTTCATGTATATAGCATGAATATAGCAAAAACGTATAATGTGGATATTCCTCAATATTTTTGTTCATCGTTGATGGACATTTGTCTTGTTTCCAGTGTCTGGCTGTTTTTAATATCGCTATTTTGAACGTTCTTTTAAAAATTTTATAATTATGGTAAAATATATGTAACATAAAATTTTAGCCATTTTTAAGTGGCATTAATTCACTATCTACCATCTACTTCCAGGACATTTTTAAAATAACAACTTTACTGAGATTTGATTCACCTACCATACAATTCCTCTATTTAAAGTATAACATTCAATGGTTTTTAGTATATTCACAGAATTGTGCAACCTTTGCCACAATCAATTTTAGCATTTTTATCACCCCAGTAAGAAACGCCGTACCCATAAGCAGTCACTCTATTTCTGCCTATCATTCTCCCCTATCCCCCCCCGCACCAGCCTTAGGCAACCACTAACCTACTTTCTTTCTCTATAGATATATAAATGTCCCTATTCTGGACATTTCACATAAATAAAACCATACACTATAAGGTCTTTTGTGACTGGCTTCTTTCACTTGGCATAACATTTTTAAACATGTTCTAGCATGCATCAGTATTTCATTCCTTTTTATCACTGAATCACATTCCATTGTACAAATATAAACATTTTATTTCTCCATTCATCAGCTGATGGACATTTGAGTTGTTTCCAGTTTTTGGCTGTTATGCATAATGCTGCTATAGATATTTGCGTACAGCTGTTTCTCTGAACATATGTTTTCATTTCTCTTGGGTATATATACCAAGGAGTGGAATTACTGGATCATATGGTAAACTCTACGTTTAACATTTTCAGAAAATGCCAGACTGTTTTCCAAAGTGCGCTCAGCTCTTTCACGGTACCACCAGTAGTGTACGGAGGTTCCAATTTCTTCACATCCTCACTAATGCTCGTCATTATCACCTTTTTGATGATTGCCATTACAGTAGGTGTGAAGTGGTACCTCATCGTGTTTTTATTTGCTTTTCCCTGATGTCAATGGTACTGAGCATTTTTTCATGTGGTTATTGGCCATTTACATATCTTCTTTGGAGAAATGTCTATTCAGATACTTTGGGTTATTCGTTTTTATTACTGAGTTGTAAGAGTTCTTTCTATATTCTAGATATAAATCCTTTATCAGATACACGACTCGCAAATAGTTTCTCCCATCTTGCAGATTGTTTTCACTTTCTTGATGATATCGCTTGAAGCACTAAAGTTTTAAATGTTGATGAAGTACAACTTATCTTTTATTCTTTGGCTGTTTGTGCTTTAGGTATCACATCTAAAACTCTATTGTTTAATCCCCAAATCCATTGTTTATAAAGATTTATGCCAAGGTTTTCTTCTCAAAGTTTATAGTTTTAGTTCTTACATTTTGATCTTTGATCCATTTTTTTCCTGAATATTCTTGTACATGACTTTTGGTGAATATATGTACACATTTCTTTGGGTATATGCATAAGAATGGAATCACTGGGACATAGGGGTTTTGCATGTTCAGCTATAATTCTGCAAAATAGTTTTTCAAAGTGGTTGTACCAATTTATCATCTGACTCCCAGTGTATGAGAGTTTCAGTTGCTCTATACCTTTGCCAACACTTGGTATCTTTTTCATTTTAACCTTTCTAGGAATGTTTACTACTATCATGTTGTGGTTTTTTTATGCATTCCTTTGAGGACTAATGAAATTAAAAATATTTTCATGTGTTTATTTGCCTTTGGGACACTTCTTTTGTGAAGTACCTTTTCAAGTATTTTGCCTAATTTTTTCTTATTGTAGGAGTTCTGTTTTAGTTATATATTGCCACGTAACAGAACACCTCAAAATCTTTGGTGGCAATGATTTAGCATTGATTTCTAATAGTGACAAAACATTGATAAAACAATAATTTATCACTTTTTTTGTGTTGGCTCGTGTTTCCTTTGCTAGTTTGGCCTGAGCTTACTCATGTAACTATATTCAGCTAGAAGGCTGGCTGACTGTAGAGAAATAGACTCTGTCTCTGTATAAGACAAATGGCAAAGGCACATTATAAAAGGGTGTGCATACTGGGATAGAGGGAGTTTGTGACCATTTAACAATTTGCCACAGAAGGAAATCTAAAAAAGAGTGGATGTATGTATACATGTGACTGATTCACTTTGCTGTACAGCAAGAAGCTAACACAACATTGTAAAACAACTATACTTCAATAAAAATTAATAAAAAAAAAACCAAACGATCTGCCAGCTTTTTTACATGTTCTAGATAGGCACTCTTCATATACACACACATACACACACACACACACACACACACACACACATCAATATATACATCTATAAATACATATATAAGTATATATTTTTTCTCCAACTCTGGCTTGCCTTTTCTCTCACCTATTAGGATCTTTTGATAAACAAAATTCTTAATTTTAAACTGGTCTAATTTATCAATCTCTTCCTTTACGATTAGTGCTTTCTGTGTCCTAAGAACACAAAATAATTAAATATTTAAAAGTATTTGTCTACTCCAAGGTCATAAAGATATCTTCCTATGTTATCTTCTTAAAGCTTTATTGTTTACATTAATTGCGTTTAGATTTAAAATCCACTTTGGGGCTTCCCTGGTGGCGCAGTGGTTGAGAGTCCGCCTGCCGATGCAGGGGACAGGAGTTTGTGCCCCGGTCCGGGAGGATCCCACATGCCGCGGAGCGGCTTGGCCCGTGCGCCATGGCCACCGGGCCTGCGCGTCCGGAGCCTGTACTCTGCAACGGGAGAGGCCACGGCAGTGAGAGGCCCGCACACCGTAAAAAAAAAAAAAAAAAAAAAAAATCCACTTTGTTTTGACTTTTTGTATATGGCACATGGTAGGGATCAATTTTCATGCTTTTCCGTATTATAATACAAATAATAACACAGTTCATCAAAAAGGCCACCCTTTCTCCACTACGTGTTGTCGTAATTCAACTGTCCATGTATGTGTGAGTCTGTTTCTGCGATGTCTATTCCGCTCCACTGGTCTATTTGCATATTCCTGCCCCAATTCTTGCACCAATACCACATTAAATGCTGTAGCTTTATAAAAAATATTGAAATTGGAGAGTGTAGGTCATCAAATTTTGTTTTTCTTAAGGTACACTGACTCATCTTGGTCCTTTGCATTTCCAGATGAATTTTAGATTTGTGAATTAGAGAGAAGGAAAGGCCATGCACAGCCCAGCAAGTTTCTATACCTCCCTTCTCTTTCATTTTGGAATATGAAAAAGACACTCATCCTGAAAAAAACACTCATTCTATTTGCTTCTCTGTGTCCTAGTTTCATAGGACTCCCCCCCCCTCCCCCTGCAAGGGAGGCCTGTGGATTTCCAGCATCGTCTGGGTGGGTAAGTCCAATTCAAGGAGGAAATGTTAGGAAGCCTTCTTAGCTAATATAACAAACGTTTGCCCACCTACCTTTATTAATAAAACAAAACAAAGCAAAAAACCAAACAGACAAAAGGATGTATTTTGGTCTCCTTCAGTCTGACTACTGCATCTAGTTCTCAGTGGGTTTTGAACTTAGACAAGGAGAAGTGCTATTTTGGGATTTCCCCCAAACCTGTGAGGAATTGTGAGGAATAATGACTCTTGACATTCAGTTTTCTGCCTGGGCTGCAATTACTCTTTGTTATTTCCACCTCTTTAGTAAAAGACTCTCATATACACATAAGCCTTCAGTTGGTGGCTCTCTGGGGAATGAAGAAATAAAAGTGGCTGGAACCTCTAAGTGAGGAGGATGGGGGAGGGCGGAGGGGGGGGTGGAGGGGGGCAGGGGGGGCGGAGCAGCCCTCAGGAGCCCTGGAGGTGTCAGGGGAGGCCAGTGGCCTCCTGTATGGTAGACATACAGCTCATTCCTCTGCGTGTTAATGAAAAGCCATTCCCGGAAGAGTGCTAGTGACCCACATGTATCAACAAGTAAACACTGCATAACAAATTAGATTATTCCTCACAACAACCATTTGTTCCTATTTACAGATGTAGATGAGAAGACCTTGCAAGTCCATTTGTTCTAGAACAATAAATTCCAAAAAGAACTGGGGAGAGAAAAACTCCCCCTCCCCCGACACATTCACACCTGTGTCCAGAGACCTGCAGAGAGGGTGCCCTTGGAAATGATGGAGTGGTGGCATTGCGAGGATTAGACTTAGAACCACGCAGGGAGCTATGGCTTCTTCTGTGAAAAACGGCCAAGTCTGGGTCTGCGGCCAGCATCAGGGAGTTGGTGGAAGCCAAGCCCATGTCTCCAGAGATCCCCTTGTCTCTCATCATTGACATGAGCTTGTACCATCACTGCACAGGTGCTTGCAACCAAGCAAGGACCTTCTTGAATGTCATATTTAGAATGACCAAAAGAAGGATGTCTGCCTATGCCATGTGACCTTGCTGACCTGCATCTGAATGGTCCCATGTGGACACCCTCAGGACACTGGCAGGCCCTTTAAAACAGGATGTGTTTCTTAACAGGCTGAAGGGTGGTTGTAGCTTAAAAAAGAAAACCCAGCACACATTCTTGGCGGGAACTGGACAGTAGGGAATCACATTTTCATTGGGGAAACTGAGGCTTAGAGGGGGTTAAGTGATTTGTTCAAAACCACAAATGTAGATAGTGATGGAGCCAGTATTTGCACCGGTCACTTTAAGTACAAACCTTTTATCTTTAGCCAATCTACCACACCACCTCACAAGTTATTGCTGCAGGTGGAGAAAGGCCCCTCTACTCTAAATTTTTCATGCGCCCCAGTGCAGATCTACTTTAAACTCATCTCCACCCCTCTCTGTGCTCTTTGAGGTTGACCTTTGTGGACTGCATCCAGGGGTTCTTTTGCCTTCTGGCTTCCAGTTGGATTTGGCCAATGGGAAGCACAGAAGAGAGGTCGGAGGGCAGGAAGAGAGCGAGGGTAGGCTATTTATTTTCCTGAGACAAGGACTGACTGTGTCCCTCGGCTGACAGCCAAAGTCTGCTCCAATGTCCCTTTCCTGCAGCTATTCCCTCTGGGTTCTGGTACCCTCTCCCTCCCCCTGTCCCTTCAGCCTTCTCTTCTCACCCCAGGGTACTTCACCATGCTTTGGTTTCCCTTAACCCTTCTAAATAATCCTTTCCCTAAATTCTCTTTACTTACCTGTTTGATGGAGGGTAACATCTGCTCTCTGCTGGGACCCCAAACGATCCAACTCACAGCCCCCTTGCTCAGTAGATTTGGTTGGACCCTGGAATTGGGCCAGATTGAAAACTGGAGGAAGAAAATAAAGGGAGGATCAGATACCAGCCCAGGACACAGAATTTGCCCTAGTGGGGACAGCACTGCCCAAAGTGCCAGCCCACAGCAGCTCAGTGGGTCTCCAGCCCCACCCACCAGGTCCCCCCTCTGCTGCCCCGGTTCCCACGGCAGCCCCTACCCCACACTAGCAGTGGCTTGGAGCTGGGAGAAACCCTGGTGTCCCAGCCCGGCAGATGTGGGAGGGGGACAAATAACACAAGAAAACCTCCTGGCTCTACCACACAAAGGACTGTGCGGATTAGAATCCTAAGGTCAGAGGTTGGAATCCTGAGTGGGTTTTCTCCAGAAACTTTTTGCATATACTTCTGTCACAACAGTGTGATATTTTAGATACATTAAGTGATCAATAACATTCAATGACAAATGAATTTTGTGGGTGGCTAGGGCCTGATGTTTCTATGGTGGTGTGTCACAGATATTTGCCAACCAAGTACCCAAGACAATAAAATGACCTCATTTACTAAGTGAAGACAGAACACGTCTCACCTACACTCCTATCATTTACACCGATGCAAAGCAGGATCCTCATGATTCCTAAATCAAATAAAAGCTGCCCCTGCCCCTCTCACTGCCTTCCCAGGAGACCTCTCAGCTGCTCTCTTTGGCAGCCCAGTAGGGCTGGAAGTGAATCCTTTAGGGAACCCACTGGGCTCCCAGTGGCATGGGCACATCAGTCAAATGACTAAGCCCCTTTGCAGACTGTTGGCGTGGAAGTCATTCTGTCAGACTTCCCTGGTTCTCCTCTGATGATCTAGCAAGGGCTGGAAACACATTGCCTGGAGGTGAGATTGCTTGGTTTCAAGTCTTCTGCGGCTCTGCTAAATTCCTCCAGCAATACCAGTCCCCAGTAAGTTGGCCCTCTGTATCTGCAAGTTCCACATCCACAGATTCAACCAAACTTGAATTAGAAAAAATTTGGAAAAAAATTCCAGAAAGTTCCAAAAAGCAAAATTTGAGTTTCCTGCACACTGGTCACTGTTTACATAGCATTTACATTGTATTAGGTATTATAAATAAGTAATCCAGGGATGACTTAAAGTATATGGGAGGATATGCAAGGTTATATGCAAATACTATACTACTTTATATAAGGGACTTTAGCAACTACAGATTTAGGTATCCACAGGTGGTCCTGAAACCAAACCCCCAAGGATACTGAGGGACAACTGTAATTAAACTTCCATGCGCTGTGGAACCAGATAATCTTCATAAATGGCACCAGCCCTGTGAGGAATCTTACTGGGAGCACTCAGATGCTGTGGCTGATTGCCCACTTGACCAGGGAGAATTATTTGTGACTAGGAAGCATGATTAAAGTCTAAATTCTTCCTTGAGTTAGCATTTGAATGGTTATCTTTAGTATGTGTTGTGATCAATTTTGTCTTTAAATGTGCATCTGAAATGGCTCTCTGAAGTGATATCAAAAAATACATGGATGTATTTTACATAATAAATTGCATAACAAGCAAGTTGGAGGCAATGTGACATAGAAGAAAAATTGTGAGCTTTAACATTGGACAGACCAGGGTTACAATCTAGGCACTGTGACTTATCAGCTGTGTGTTCTTGGCAAGGTTACTTAACCTCTCTGAGCATGTTTCCTATTATTCCAATAGGAATATTATTCCTATTATTAAGAATAATAGCCTCACGAGTCTATAGTAAGTATTAAATGGGCCAAGCATGTAAAGCATCTATTCATTGCCTGGCACATTTGAAGGTGCTCTTAGAAGATTAAATATTCAGGATCTCATTTCAATCATAAACTAGATCTATGGATATTGGCTGCATTTACTACAAAGAACAGTAGAGTGCAGGCTTTACAAAGTTATTTATGAAATACCGTCTTTCAAGTCATCTTCCAAGCCGAAAGCCAGAATTCCAGAAATGACTTTCTTAAATCCTTTTGGCTGAAAGATGCTTCTATCGCTACTTTTAATTTCTTCACAGAAACTGGGGCTTTCCTGTTTTGCAAGAATTCCAAAGGAGGATGTTGGGCAATATTTACCCACAACTTTCACCACCCTGACGTGTGTGTCTGGTCCCCAGATTACAGTGGAGGGGTTTTGACAGATTTCTCTGACCACATGTATGCCTGTCATAAATTTAACGATAAATAGAGGAAATAAAAGATGCCAAACTCTCTTGACATCATTTCAAATTGCATTATGTAAGAATGGCATGAAGTTTGTGACTAGAAGCATTATAGAATACAAGGAGTCAACCTGCAGCTGACTGGAGATCAGATTACGTTTAGTTAATGATTGGGATTACAGTGGGTGTGAATTCCATTCCATGACAAAAGAACAAATGGGCATTTAATAAATGTTTGTGGAAATCTGAAGAGGTTCTGAAGGATAAACATTTGTTCCAATTTTCACTGCCACCCTCAGTCTCTGGGGGAACCAGCCTCACCCGGGCTCCACAGCAATAAGTGATGCCACTGCTTGGCATCTTCAGTAATTTAGAGATGGAAACATGGCACCTCAAATTGCTTAAAACTCATATTTCTTTGGTCACCAGCGATGAACATCTTTCCCCTCTGTGGATGTGAATGTTTTTATTTCTTCTTTCATGGATGGCCTGATCATATCTTTGGCTCATTCTTCTATTTGAGTCCTGAACATTTTTTTCTTAACTTCTGCAAAGGATTCATTGTAAATCATTGATATCATCCTTGGAAAACATAAGTGACCCAGTTCTATCAGTCTGTGATTTTCCTAGCATATCACATAGCACACGACTGGCACTCAAAAATGTTTATTGAATTGTACTCTTTTAAATTATTTTATATTTTAAAATACAGTTTTGAAATATAAAGTAAATATATACTCATTATTTTTAAAAATATTGAATAGGTAGGCAAAGGACAAAGATCACCCACA
Source organism: Lagenorhynchus albirostris (assembly GCF_949774975.1). Lineage (NCBI taxonomy): Eukaryota > Metazoa > Chordata > Mammalia > Artiodactyla > Delphinidae > Lagenorhynchus > Lagenorhynchus albirostris. The sequence goes on from NC_083103.1 coordinate 42,369,528, forward strand.
GAGGCAAAGACTGTAGTTTTACTAGGCACTTGTTAATGGCTAAATACTGTTCAATCAAGTTATATTCTCACTTGGCTATTTTCTAACTGTTTTCACTTTTGTTCTATGATAACGCTGATAAAGGGACAGGAACACCAAATTGTAAGTATTTATATTTATAGTTCTACTCCCCACAAGCAGTGTAATCCCCCCGCCTCTGTACACACAAACAACAACGCTCTCTCCAGCCGTCCTCCATTTCTCTCTCTCTCCCTCCCCCCACCAGAACAGCAGGTACAGAGGAAGGCATTTTGGCTTTGCTGAGCTGCGGAGAAGTAGAAGGAATGAATGGCTGAAGGTTTGAGGAGTAGTTTACTAAGAAGGTAGTTGAAGTTGCTCAGGGGGAAAAAATACCAGTGAGGTAGGTTGTGAGATAGAGAAGATGAGGGGGTTGAGCTTTGGGAAGACAGACAGAGATGATTAAAGAGGATTTTAAGGAAGTGTTGATGTCTAAACCAGCGCTCTCCATGCTGGGTTGTGAACTGTTTATCTCTGTGTGCTAAGCTAATTGCAAAAATCAAGAGCATGCATTTAGAAACAGTTACAGAAATCTGTCATGGCTGCAATCCCCAAGTGAACTGGTCTTGTTGAACAGAACGTGGGCAAGCTGCACGGTAGTCTTGTGCGAAAGGCTCACGTCACAGCATGCCGTGTTTGAAGTTATTTTATCAACTGTAACTCGAAAGTTTATAAAAAGCCGAGAAAATGTAAGATTATAAAGATGAATTATTGGTGTTTCTACAAGATGAGAAGCCATTTTGATCAACTTTTAGAAGATGTGAATTGGATAACCAGACTTGCTTATTCGTCTGATGTTTTATAGTTTTAATCATCATAATGCTTCCACGCAAAGAGGTTAACATAGCATATTTCTTTCCATGGCAGATAAGATCTAAGGGTATTAAAAAAATAGAAGTTTGGTAGAACTGAGTTTCTACAGATTGTTAGGCATGTTCCACAGGATAACAACAATTTTCTGTGAAGTGCATCCGTGACTCTCTGTTCTTCCACTTCTGACCCCTCATCTTTATTCTCCTTCACTCTCTGCCTTTTTTCTCTCCACCCTCTGGGAAGGTGTTTCTCATCCTCTTCTTTTCTATTCCCTTGGGGGAATCTCATCAAACTCACAGGTCCCAATGTTCACTCTCACATTTATATAAGTCACATAGCTGTAGATACCAAACTTCTAATTTTAATTTGTTGGCTCAAATTTTGATAATGATTTTTTAAAAGTCCATTGTTTTCCTTGAACTGATAGGCTTACTTCATTCATCTACAAGAAAATACCTGCCAAATACCCAACTCTGAATGTCCATAGTTTATCAGTTCTGCAAGTAAAGGTGGCTCTCCATGAAACAAGCAGCTAGTTTAGCTCTTATGTGAAACCACTGTATATGTGATTTTCCTCAGCACGCAGCATCCTACGAGCCTTCTTGGCAGTGTCGTGGCTGAGAAATAAGGTGCTTTCTCTTTAACATTTAGCCTTGACTATTCCTAGTCTTTAAGCCTTACACTAGGGTGACTTTATTTTCTGACTCTCAGATCAGAACATATGGTTTGCAAAACGACTTTTATGCCAATATGAGGTATAAGAGGCAGGCTGAAAAGTAGACGTTTCAATGGCTTTGATATTTTGTACGACTGACCAAGAGACTGCTTGAAATTGGAACTATCTTAAACATCCCTGACATAAGCCACTAATGAAACTGGTAAGTGCAAAGCTCCTCCAGGAAGGTAATGGGGAGCAATGGAACCATGTCAGTGCCCCACTTGGAGATGTTTAGGCAAATCCTTGAATGTCAGGCTTAGCATGGTCTAATTTAAATTGACATTCCATAATGGGGCTGCTTAGAACTGCCTCATCAACTCTGTCAACAGACACCAGACACTGAAATACCAAGTCAAAGAGCATCTGATAAAGACCACACCTGTCTTACCTCCTTGCATACACAGGTGATGGACATTTATACTAGAAATGCTGGATAGACTGTTTATCCGTCTGATTTTGGAGGTGGATCTGATATGGTCATATGATCACAGGTACCATCTGTTGGGGAGACAAGACTCATAATTAATCCATGATTGTTGGAGAGGTGAAAAAATGGGGCATTGTTGAAGGAGGGAACTGATGACGGTCTTGATGTCCATCTGGCTGCATTAAAACACATGCACACTCTGACATATGGTCACTAGCTGGAGAGAAGTGAGAGGATTACAATATACAAATGATAAATGGACGCCACAGCTTCCCTTTGTGGCCAATACAAGAGGGGTCTTATTTTTAAATTGTTTAAAAAATATTCATGAAGAAAAGGGTCTTTTACTTTTTTGGAACATTTTGCGGCTCTAGACAAGCATGCCACTTCTCCATTCTCTCAAACAGAAACCTTAAATGTTTCTACCCACTTGCCTTTTGCCATGTGGGTATATTAACTGATGTTTGATGGTGGTTGGAAGATTTGTGGAAGAAATGTCATATATTTTGTATGAGCAATTGTTACTGTATTATTATAATTTCTATCATGTATAAGGGCAATATCTAATGTCAACTCACATGTAGTGGGATATTATTATGTGTTAGGCATTTTGAGTGTACTGCATGTGTTAACTAACTGAAATCTTACAAAATCGTACAAGATAGGAACTACCATCCTTATTTTACAGAGGAAGAAACTGAGGTATACAGTGATTAAGGGACTCATGAAGGGAACAGCTAATAAATGGCAGAGCTGAGCCTATCTGACTGATTCTAAAGTCTATTCTTCACCATTTGCTTTACTGTAGGTAAAATGGAAAGAACATAAGACAAGAAGAAGACCCCATGTCTACTGCCAGCCACATGGTGAACGAACTGTATGACTTTGGATAATACAACTCTTGGTTGATTCACTTTTTTAAAAAATTGAAGTATAGTTGATTTAATTATCAATTATAGTTAATATTGTATTAGTTTCAAGTGCACAGCAAGGTGATTCGGTTTTATATATATATAACTATATATATATGTAAATTCAGATTATCTTCCATTATAGATTATTAAAAGGTATTAGATATATTTCCCTGTATTATACAGTAAATCTTTGTTGCTTACCTATATTTTATGTGTAGTACTTTGTATCTGTTAATCCCATACTCCTAATTTATCCCTACCCTTACTCCCTTTCCCGCTTGGTAACCGTACATTTGTTTTCTGTCTGTGAGTCTGTTTTGTATACAGATTCATTTGTATTATTTTTCAGATTCCATGTGTAAGTGATATCATATAATATTTGTCTTTAATGTCTGATTTACTTCACTTAGTATGATATTCTCTTGGTCTATCCATGTTGCTGTAAATGGCAATATTTCATTCTTTTTAATGGCTGAGTAATATTCCATTGTGTACATATACCACAACTTTTTAAACCAATTGTCTGTTGATGGGCACTTGAGCTGTTTCCATGTCTTGGTTATTGTAAATAGTGCTGCTATGAACACTGTGGTGCATGTATCTTTTCAAATTAGAGTTTTCGTCTTTTCTAGGTATATACCCAGGAGTGGGATTGCTGGCTCATATGGTTGTCCTATTTTTAGCTTTTTAAGGAACCTCCATACTGTTCTCCATAGTGGCTGTGCCAATTTTTATTCCCACCAACAGTGTAGGAGGGTTCCCTTTTCTCCACACCCTCTCCGGCATTTATTACTTGTAGATTTTTGATGATAGTCATTCTGATCGGTGTGAGGTGATGCCTCATTGTGGTTTTGATTTGCATTTCTCTAATAATTAGTGATGTTGAGCATCATTTCAAGTGCCTGTTGGCCATCTGTATGTCTTCTTTGGAGAAATGTCTATTTAGGTCTTCTGCCCATTTTTTTGATTGGGTTTTTACTTTTTTGATATTAAGTTGTATGAGCTGTTTGTATATTTTGTATATTAACCCCATGTTGATTGCATAATTTGCAAATATTTTCTCCCAGTCCATAGGTAAGACACACAACCCTTTGGTTCTCAGCTTTCTCATTTCTAAAACAGGGGTGATAATACCTGCCCTGTTTAACTCATGTGGTTGGTGAGGATAAAAAGACTGTTCCCTGAGAAAGGAATTGTAGGATTTGTAACTGTAATCTACACCTCAAGCACAATGCTTGATAGAGAATTTTTTAATGATTACGTGCATGCATGAATGAATGAGTCAGTGATTCTATGAGATGATGTACGTGAAAGCACCTTTAAAAACTGTAGACCATACAATTATAAAGGCTTATTCTTAACTTGCCTATGATATCTTAAATGAAAATTTTCATCAAAATTTTAAATTTAGCTTTTTACTTTGAGATAATTGTAGATTCACATGCAAATGCAAGAAGTAATACAGAAAGATCCCATGTACCCTTTACTTGGTTTTCCTCAGTGGTAACATCTTGAAAAACTATACTACTATATCACAATCTGGCTATTATATAGGCAAGATACAGAACATTTCCATCACCACAAAGATCCCTCATTTTACCCTTTTATAACCCCACTCACTTTTCCTCTGCCCCCAACCCTCCCTGAAAAACTCTAATTTATTCTCTATTTCAATAATTTTGTCATTTTTATTTGTCCAATTTTATATAAATGGAATAATACAATAGTAGCCTTTTGAGATTGCCTTTTTTTCACTCAGCATAATTCTCTAGAAATTCATCCAGGTTGTGTTTGTTCCTGGATGAATCAATGGTTTGTTCCTTTTTATTGCTGAGTGATGTTCTTCGGTATGGATGTACCACAGTTGGTTTAACCCTTCATTCATTGCAGGACATCTGGTCATCTAGTTTTTGGTAATTACAAATAAGGCTGCAATAAACATTTGTGGGTAGATTTTTCTGTGAACTTAAGCTTTCTTTCTCTGGGATCAATGCCCAGGAGTGCAATTACTGTGTCATATGGTAGTTGGGTGTTTAGTTGTTTTGTGTTTTTTTTTTTAAAGAAACTGCCTGTTTTTCTAAGGGGGCTGTACCATATTATATTCCCAGCAGCCAAATGCAAGCGATAGTTTCACTGCATCCTTGCCAGCATTTGGTACTCTACTTTTAACTTTAGCCATTCTGATAGCTGAATAGTTATTACAGAATGAATTGTGTCTCCCTTTGAATTCATTTGTTGAAGCCCTGACCCCCAATATGACTATATTTGTATACAGAGCCTTCAGGGAGGTAATTAAGGTTAAATGAGGACATAAGGGTGGGACCATAATCATATAGGACTGGGGTTCTTATAAAAAGAGGAAGAGCCACCAGAGAGCTCATTCTTTTTTTTCTTTTTTTTCGACCAGGGATTGAGCCCATGCCCCCTGCATTGGGAGCACGGAGTCTTAATCACTGGACCACCAGGGAAGTCCTCTAGAGAGCTCATTCTATGAGTAAAGAGAAGAGCACAGAGGTCATGTGAGGACACAGCAAGAAGGCAGCTGTCTACAAGTTGGGAAGAGAGGTCTCACCAGAAACCAACCCTGATGGCACCTTAATCTTGAACTTTGTAACCTCCAGAACTGTTAGAAAATAAATTTCTGTTGTTTAAGTCATTAAGTCTGTGATATTTTTTTATGTCAGCCCTAGCAGACTAATATAGTAATGATATCTCCTGTGGTTTTCATCTGAATTTCCTAATAGCTAATGATGTTGAATATCTTTTCATGTGCTTATTTTCCATCTGTATATCTTCTTCAATGAAATTTCTGCTTATGTCTTTTGCTCATTTTCTAATTGGATTTTTTTTAAACTGTTGAGTTTGAAAGTTCTACATATTCTAGATACTAGCCCTTTGTCAGATATGAGGTTTGCAAATAATTTCTCTCAACCTGTAACTCATCTTTCATCCTCTTCATAGGGTCTTTCATAGAATGAAGGTTTGTTATTTAAATGAAGTTGAATGTATTAGTTATTGCTTTTTAGATCATGCTTTTGGTGTCAAATATAAGAACTCTTTGCTTAACCCTGAAGATGTTCTCTGATGCTTTTTCTAAAAGTGTTACAGTTTTACATTTAAGTCTATGATCCATTTTTGGTTAATTTTTGTATAAGACTGAGACCTAAGTCAAGGTTAATTTTGCTGTTGCTGTTGTTGCCCATGCTGTCCCATTTCTCCAGCATCATTTGTTGAAAAATCTCTTTCCTCCACTGAATTGCTTTTGCATCTCTGTCAAAAATCATTTGGGTATATTCATGTGATTCTATTTCTAGATTCACTATTCTGTTCCATTGATGTATGTGTCTATCCCTCTGTTAATAAATACCACATGGTCTTAATTACTGTAGCTATAAAATGTCTTTGGGTAGACTGATCCCTCCCAAGTTATTCTTCTTTTTCAAAATTGTTTTAGCTATTATAGTTCCTTTACCCTTCTACATATATTTTAGATTAATCTTGTCTACAAAACATCTTTCTGAGATTTTGACAGGAATTGCGTTAAACCTGTATATCAACTTGGGGAGAACTGAAATCTTTCCTATGTTGAGTTTTCTAGCTATGAGCAGAGTATGTCTCTCTATTTAAACTTTTAAAAATTCCTTTCATCAGTGTTGTGTAGTTTTCAGCATAGAAGTTCTGTATATGTTTTGTTAGATTTACACCTATGCATTTCTTTGAGCAATTGTAAATGATATTGTATTTTCTTATTCCACTGTCTATGTGTTTTTTGCTAGTATATAGAAACACAATTGATTTGTGTATGTTTATCTTCTGCATCCTTGCTGAACTCACTTATTAGATCTAGAAATTAAAAAAATATATTCCCTGTGATTTTCTACATAGACAACCAAATAGGGACCATTTTATTACTTCCTTTTCAATCTCTATACGTTTTCTTTTCTTTTCTTGCCTTGTTGCATTGGCTAGAATTTCCTGTCCTATCTTGAATACAAGCAGTGACAGTGGACAACTTGCCGTGTTCCCAAACTCAAAGGCAAAACATTTAGTCTTTCATCTTTAAGTATATTGTTAGCTTCAGAGTTTTTGTAGATGTTCTTTTCAAGTTGGGGAAGTTCCCTTCTATTTTGGAGTGTTTTTATTATAAATAGGTGCTGAATTTTGTCAAAAGTTTTTTTCTGTATCAATTCATGTGATCATGCTTCTTTTCTTTTTTAGCTTGTTAATATGGTGTTGGTTGATTTTTCACGGATTGGTTTTCAAATATAACACCAGCATTGTATCCTTGGAATAAACCCTTTACGCTCTTGGGATATAAGTCTTTTTACATATTGTTGAATTCTCTTTGCCAATTTTTTGTTAAGGGTTTTTGTGTCTTTATTTATGAAAGATATTGGTCTATAGCTTTCTTTTTTTTATACTGTCTTTGTCTGGTTTGGTTATTAGGGTAATTCTAGCTTCATAAAAATATATTGAAAGTACTCCATTTTCTGGAAGAGATTGTGTAGAATGGTTTTTCTTGTGTTTGGTAGACTTCTCCAATGAAGTCATCCTGGCCTGAAGATTTCTCTTTTGTGGAGATTTTTTAAATTACAAATTCAGTATCCTTGACAGTTATAGTGTTATTCAAATTATCAATATAATATTGCTGGCTTGTGTTTTTCAAGGAATTGGTTTATTTCATCTAAGTTGTCAAATTTATTTGTGTGGAGTTGTTCATAGTATTCCCTTGTCTTTTTGATGTCTACCTGTTCTGTAGTGATATCCTCCATTTCATCCATGAGATGGATAATTTGTATCTTCAGTTTTTCTCTGTCAGTCTTGCTAGAGGTTTATCAATTTCATTAATCTTTGCAAAGAAATAGCTATTTGTTTTATAGTTTTTCTGTATTATTTTTCTGTTTTCAATTTCATTGATTTTCACTTTTATCTTTATTATGTCCTTCCTTTTAAATACTTGCTTAAGGTTTAATTTGCTCTTCTTTTTCTATGTTCTTGAGGTGGGAATTTAAATTATTGATTTGAGACTTTTCCTCTTTTAAATGTAAAGTATTCATTTAGTGCTATAAACTTCCCTCTCAGTACTACAATCCCACAAGTTTTGTGTCCCACACTTTTTCTTTTTTTTTTTTTTTTGCGGTACGTGGGCCTCTCACTGCTGTGGCCTCTCCCGTTGCGGAGCACAGGCTCCAGACGCGCAGGCTCAGCGGCCATGGCTCACGGGCCCAGCCGCTCCGCGGCATGTGGGATCTTCCTGGACCGGGGCACGAACCCACGTCCCCTGAATCGGCAGGCGGACTCTCAACCACTGCGCCACCAGGGAAGCCCCTCTAGCCATTTTAAAGTTAGAGTATCATTGTAGGCAGACCCAGGAGGCACTCAGATGGAATTTGAATTCCTCATGTTCATAATCAGAATTGGAAGTCCACACCCCTGCTTCAGAGAGCAACAGAGTGAATGCTTAGGTCATCCATTCCTTGCAGAAGTTTCTGAAGACTCAAGTCCATGACTGGGACTGGCCTCCCTTGTCGCTCTCTTGCTCTGGCAAGACTCAAGATGCCCACAGCTAGCGTTTGTCAACCACAGGGCACGGTGACCCATGGTTGACCCCCAAACCTTGTGTAATTCCTTGACCCTGAGGTCCAGAGCCCTGAGGTCTGAGTGTGCCTTCTCTGCCCTGCTCACTCCCCACTTTGACTGATCTTTAAGAAAGATTATCAGAGGCCGACTGCCTTCTGCAGTGGTAGCTGAAGCTTTTCCCTTTCAATCAGACTCTTCCTAGCACAGATGAAGACTCGGCTCCCTCAAGGAGCACAGGAAAAGTCACCTAAAATACAGCCCCGTGCAGATGTGTAGAGTTTACGTGCTAGTCCCTTCAAGTTTATAGAAACAAGCGTGCCTACTCTGGGAGAAGGAAACAGAAAGACCTGCTGCACCTTTTCCTTGAGATTAATGGCTGGGAGATGTTGCCACAGACCTGAACCCCTTCTGGGAAAGGGTGTACTGTTTACTTTTGGAGCCACCAGCATGGTGGTGAGTTAGGCTAAGGGAGGATCCATACCCTTTTTGCAGCGCTCTAGTCCAACAGGCAGCCTTGCTGGAGCATCAGGTTTCAGCCTACAGAGCCAGAGTGGGCTGCCGGACAGAAAGAGCTGTTACTTTTCACGTGGCCAGTGTGGGATTCTGTCCAGCAGGGGAACACTGTACGTCCTTTGAGGCTTGGTTCTTTAGTCTTTGCAGCTGAGCCAAATGGCAGTGCCAGGGAGAAGGCGCTGCCCTCTGGTGTATGGATGCTCTTGTCTGCCAAGGCCAAAGAGACTCCAGCTCTGGAGTTTCTGGTGAAAGGCGCTTTTCAGCCCTGGGGCATTTGCATTCTGAGCGAGGCTCCAGTCTGACAGGAGACAGCCTCCCTCTGCAGCTGGAGCAAAACTCACTCTGAACCAAACCTTTGGGAGGCTGGGGGTGGAGATGAGGGGAGAGAAGAGAAGAAAATAGCAGTTGTGTGTATTCTGTCCCCACTCAAAAATGGCTGGCTCATCAACAGGACAGTTTCCTGGAGTTCCCTTTTTCACTCACAAAGACAAGAGTAACTATGAATAAAAAAGAAAAGAAGTAAGAAGAAGGGGAAAAAAGGAAAACCAAAAAAAGCAGTACTTTTGTCAATTCTCCTCTTTGGGAAGTTAGCCCTGGTTATGCACACTAGAAAGCTCTGTCTACATTGTACAAACACACGGGCTGAAAGTAAATCAAACAGCTAGATCTGTGTGTGTGTGTGTGTGTGTGTGTGTGTGTGTGTGTGTGTGTGTGAATGCATTTCAATGGGCCAATAGCCAGTTTCTTTTGTTGTTTTGGTAAAAACAAAGTGCTTAATACACAGAGCTGAATTAATGATAAACGTCTTATCTATTCCTGAATGCAGATTTTAGAGCCAGGCAGGAATGGGTTCATGTTCCACTGGAGAAATTTGGCAGCTTCACGACTTTGGCTAATTCATGAAATCTCCTTGAGGATCGGAGGAGAACTCCTCACCTATAAAATTGGATTAACAAACCTGTCTAAGGTGAAAGAACACTAGATGAGAGAGCAAATATAAAATGATGGACATGTGGAAGTGGGTCTGGATAGAGGCAGGGACTGAGTCTGGCAGCCTTGGAAGTTGTAGGAAGTATCTTGTCTTTATCCTAAAAGCAATAGGTGTAATGAGGTGGATGGACATAGAGTCTGTCATACAGAGTGAAGTAAGTCAGAAAGAGAAAAACAAATACCGTATGCTAACACATGTATATGGAATCTAAAAAAAAAAAATGGTTCTGAAGAACCTAGGGGCAGGACAGGAATAAAGACGCAGACGTAGAGAATGGACTTGAGGACATGGGGAGGAGGAAGGGTAAGCTGGGACGAAGTGAGAGAGTAGCACTGACATATATACACTACCAAATGTAAAATAAATAGCTAGTGGGAAGCAGCCGCATAGCACAGGGAGATCAGCTCGGTGCTTTGTGACCACCTAGAGGGGTGGGATAGGGAGAGTGGGAGGGAGGGAGATACAAGAGGGAGGGGATATGGGGATATATGTATGCATATAGCTGATTCACTTTGTTATACAGCAGAAACTAACACAACATTGTAAAGCAATTATGCTCCAATAAAGATGTTAAAAAAATAAATAAAAGCAATAGGAAACTAAATAAGGCTTTAAGCAAGGTAGTGACTAGTGGCTGTGACATGGAGAAGGCATTGTCAGGGGTGAGAAGGGTCAGGATCCAAGGCAGAAAGACCAACTGACCATTGCAGCATTCCAGCCCAAGTGAGTTCAGATATTTTCTGGGCTTTGACCCTCTGTCATTTCCTGGCTTTTTTTTTTTTTTTAAATAAATTTATTTATTTTTGGCTGTGTTGGGTCTTCGTTTCTATACGAGGGCTTTCTCTAGTTGCGGCAAGCGGGGGCCACTCTTCATCGTGGTGCACAGGCCTCTCACTATCGCGGCCTCTCTTGTTGAGGAGCACAGGCTCCAGACGCGCAGGCTCAGTAGTTGTGGCTCATGGGCCTAGTTGCTCCGCGGCATGTGGGATCTTCCCAGACCAGGGCTCGAACCCGTGTCCCCTGCATTAGCAGGCATTTTCTCAACCACTGTGCCACCAGGGAAGCCCGACTTCCTGGCTTTTGGCACTGCACCTGACTCAAATTCCATGAAACTTCTTTGGTCTTCATGTTCCTAATATTTGACCCACCACTGTTACTAAATTCACTCCTTGGGTCAAAGATAGCTTTGGTTTGTTTTTTGTTAAATCAATATTTATTAAGTGCCCATCATATCCTAAGAACCATACTGGCTGAATATAGAGTTTAACGCAGAGATGGCAAGTAGATTTCAACTGCTCACACTAGTACGGCCTTCATTGAAAGGGTTCCAGGGTCCCACAGTTAAGAGGGCCAGGACTGATGAGCGTGTCTGCTCTGGGTGAGGGGAGTATTGCCAGCATCTTTGTCCCATATTTGCCATCTCTGGCCCAGGAGTTCTCAGCTCTGATATTCCACCCTAGCTTGATCTTGGCTCTGCTTGCAACGTATTATCCTCAGACAGCTCCCACGAGTCTGGACACAGTAGTTGACATCTCTAGCTGTTTCCTGCCCAGCAACCATTGGGAAAAGAAGCACTCTTTTACCATTGGGACTGCTATGCTAGCAGTACGTTAGCTGACAGGGACCCGCATGTGGAGAGAGCATTCCTGATAGTGAACACACAGGAAGGCAAGGTTGAGAGATAAAGAGGTTGAACAGGAGTTATAGTTTGAAGCCCTGGGTCTAGCAATGTTGGAAGCTCTCACCCAGGAGAGAGACATGCATTTGTGTCCACAAGTGCAGCGAATTAGTACATCCTGAAGAGGCCTCAAACTCAACACAAGGGTAACCACATACAGAGAGTATGGCAATGGTTGGAGCAAAGTGGCTGAGTTTTAACAGCCAACAACCAAAAGGGGCTTATGGACACGTGAATGTTTCTTGGCAGATTTTCAGAAACAGTTGGGAAGGGGAACCCCGAAGGACTTAACTTTCTGTCATACCAGATGCGTGCCTGAATGGTTGCTTTTGGGGATATCAAAGAGAAGCATGATGCAGAATTCTGATCTGGGGCAGTTAAAAGTGGGTGTGCTTTCCCCTGCTCTTTCTTTCCCATCCATAGGGCTGGACGTAAAGACCTTTGGGAAGGCAAAGCTATAGGACAGAAACCTCTCGGTTCCTGAGTCATCCTTTGGAGAAGAGCTGCTCAGAAGAGTCACACAATCTATATTAAACTGTTATGAGATACAAACTTCAAATGCTAGGCCACTGAGGATTTGAGGTTTATTTGTTACTTTAGTTTATAGTATATTGATTAATGTACAATAAGTTATACATTAATTAATTATAAATTGATACATTGACAATAAACTTATACATTAATATACGGAAAGAGCTAAAAATTCCATTACTTCAGTGTTCAGAAAGGGTTACCTATATACCGCCCCCCCCCCGCCAAAAAAAATCTCTACCACTTATTTGTTCATACAGTGTTCATTTTGTTGATGATAATGCAAAGTTAAGCAGGCTGAGAGTTTGGTGAGATGAACACTTTCATACATGGCTTACATTGTAAACTGCTGGAAGGTTTTGGAAGGCAATTTGGCAAAATTTATCAATTATCTTAAAACTATTCATACCCTTTGAACAAATGGTTCTAGTTCTAGGAATCCAGCCTAAAGAAACTATGAGACATATGTGTAAAGAATAATGTACATACAGATGGTCAACTGACACATGAAAAAATGCTCAAAATCACTAACTATTAGAGAAATGCAAATCAAAACTACAATGAGGTATCACCTCACACTGGTCAGAATGGCCATGATTAAAAAGTCTACAAATAACAAATGCTGGAGAGGGTGTGGAGAGAAGGGAAACCTCCTGCACTGTTAGTGGGAATGTAAACTGGTGCAGCCATTATGGAAAACAGTATGGAGGTACCTCAAAACACTAAACTTAGAGTTGTCATATGATCCAGCAATCCCACTCTTGGGCATATATTCAGACAAAACTATAATTCGAAAAGATACATGCACCCTAATGTTCATAGCAGCGCTATTTAAAATAGCCAAGACATAAAAGCAACCTAAATGTCCATGGACAGATGAATGGATAAAGAAAATGTGACATATATCTATATATACAATGGAATACTACTCAGCCATAAAAAAGAATGAAATAATGCCATTTGCAGCAACATGGATGGACCTAGAGATTAGCACACTAAGTGAAGTAAGTCAGAAAGAGAAAGACAAATATTGTGTAACACTCATATGTGGAATCTAAAATATGACACATATGAACTTATTTATGAAACAGAAACAGACTCACAGACATAGAGAACAGACTTGTGGTTGCCAAGGGGGTGAGGGGTGGGGGAGGGATGGAGTGGGAGGTTGGGGTTAGCAGATGCAAATTATTATATATAGTACAGATAAACAACAAGGTCCTACTGTATAGCATAGGGAACTATATTCAATATCCTGTAATACACCATAATGGAAAAGAAAAATAGAATAATGTACAAAGTCATTTATGATCATCATGGAAACAATATAAATTTTCAAAAGTGTCAGAATGGTGGTACCTGCATAAAATGGAATATTATGTGTCAATTATATTTGTGTTTATGAAGACATCTTAATGGCATGGGGAAATGTTTATATTATAATGTCAGTAAAAATCAGGAAGTGAAACTATATAAAATCCTACTTATTCTGTGTATATGTATTTAAGGAAAAAACATAGAAGAAAATGCACCAAATTTAACAGTTAAGAGTGGTTTTTGACAAGCCTCTCATATAGCCTTATCCACCAGAGGGCAGACCGCAGAAGCAAGAACTACAATCTTGCAGCCTCTGGAACAAAAACCACATTCACAGAAAGACAGACAAGATGAAAAGGCAGAGGGCTATGTACCAGATGAAGGAACAAGATAAAACCCCAGAAAAGCAACTAAATGAAGTGGAGATAGGCAACCTTCCAGAAAAAGAATTCAGAATAATGATAGTGAAGATGATCCAGGACCTCGGAAAAAGAATGGAGGCAAAGATCAAGAAGATGCAAGAAATGTTTAACAAAGACATAGAAAAATTAAAGAACAAACAAACAGAGATGAACGATGCAATAACTGAAATAAAGACTACACTAGAAGGAATCAATAGCAGAATAACTGAGGCAAAAGAACGGATAAGTGACCTGGAAGACAGAATGGTGGAATTCACTGCCACAGAACAGAATAAAGATAAAAGAATTATAAGAAATGAAGACAGCCGAAGAGACCTCTGGGACAACATTAAACACAATAACATTTGCATTATAGGGGTCCCAGAAGGAGAAGAGAGAGAGAAAGCACCCGAGAAAGTATTTGAAGAGATTATAGTCGAAAACTTCCCTAACATGGGAAAGGAAATAGCCACCCAAGTCCAGGAAAGCAGAGAGTCCCATACAGGATAAACTCAAGGAGAAACACACCGCGACACATAGTAATCAAATTGGCAAAAATTAAAGACAAAGAAAAATTATTGAAAGCAGCAAGGGAAAAACGACAAATAATATACATGGGAACTCCCATAAGGTTAACAGCTGATTTTTCAGAAGAAACTCTACAAGCCAGAAGGGAGTGGCATGATACTTAAAGTGATGAACGGGAAAAACCTACAACCAAGATTACTCTGCCCAGCAAGGATCTCATTCAGATGCACTGGGGAAATCAAAAGCTTTACAGACAAGCAAAAGCTAAGAGAATTCAGCACTACCAAACCAGCTCTACAACAAATGCCAAAGGAACATCTCTAAGTGGGAAACACAAGAGAAGAAAATGACATACAAAAATAAACCCAAAACAATTAAGAAAATGGTCACAGGAACATACATATCGATAATTACCTTAAATGTGAATGGATTAAATGCTCCAACCAAAAGACACAGGCTTGCTGAATGGATACAAAAACAAGACCCATATATACGCTGTCTACAAGAGTGCCACTTCAGATCTAGGGACACATACAGACTGAAAGTGAGGGGATGGAAAAAGATATTCCATGCCAATGGAAATCAAAAGCAAGATGGAGTAGCAATACTCAGATAAAATAGACTTTAAAATAAAGAATGTTACAAGAGACAAGGAAGGACACTACATAATGATGAAGGGATCAATCCAAGAAGAAGATATAACAATTATAAATATATATGCATCCAACATAGGAGCACCTCAATACATAAGGCAACTGCTAACAGCTATAAAAGAGGAAATCGACAGTAACACAATAATAGTGGGGGACTTTCACACCTCACTTACACCAACGGACAGATCATCCCAAACGAAAATTAGTAAGGAAACACAAGCTTTAAATGACACAATAGACCAGATAGATTTAATTGATATTTATAGGACATTCCATCCCAAAACAGCAGACTACACTTTCTTCTCAAGTGCACACATTCTCCAGGATAGATCACATCTTGGGTCACAAACCAAGCCTCAGTAAATTTAAGAAAATTGAAATCATATCAAGCATCTTTTCTGACCACAACGCTATGAGATTAGAAATCAATTACAGGGAATAAAACGTAAAAAACACAAACACATGCAGACCAAACAATACATTACTCAATAACCAAGAGATCACTGAAGAAATCAAAGAGGAAATCAAAAAATACCTAGACACAAATGACAATGAAAACACGATGATCGAAAACCTATGGGATGCAGCAAAAGCAGTTCCAAGAGGGAAGTTTATAGCTATACAAGCCTACCTCAAGAAACAAGAAAAATCTCAAATAAAAAATTTAACCCTACACCTAAAGGAACTAGGGAAAGAAGAGCAAACAAAACCCAAAGTTAGCAGAAGGAAAGAAATCATAAAGATCAGAGCAGAAAAAAATGAAATAGAAACAAAGAATAGCAAATATCAATAAAACTAAAAGCTGGTTCTTTGAGAAGATAAACAAAATTGATAAACCATTAGCCAGACTCATCAAGAAAAAGAGGGAGAGGACTCAAATCGATAAAATTAGAAATGAAAAAGAAGTTACAACAGACACTGCAGAAATACAAAGCACCCTAAGAGACTACTACAAGCAACTCTATGCCAATAAAATAGACAACCTGGAAGAAATGGACAAATTCTTAGAAAGGTATAACCTTCCAGGACTGAACCAAGAAGAAACAGAAAATATGAACAGACCAATCACAAGTAATGAAATTGAAACTGTGATTAAAAATCTTCCACCAAACAAAAGTCCAGGACCAGATGGCTTCACAGGTGAATTCTATCAAACATTTAGAGAAGAGCTACCACCCATTCTTCTCAAACTCTTCAAAAAAATTGCAGAGGAAGGAACACTCCCAAACTCATTCTATGAGGCCACCATCACCCTGATACCAAAACCAGAAAAAGATACTACAAAAAAAGAAAATTACAGACCAATATCACTGATGAATATAGATGCAAAAATCCTCAACAAAATACTAGCAAACAGAATCCAACAACACATTAAAAGGATCATACACCATGATGAAGTGGGATTTATGCCAGGGATGCAATTCTTCAATATATGCAAATCAATCAATGTGATACCCCATACTAGCAAATTAAAGAAGAAAAACCATATGATCATCTCAATAGATGCAGAAAAAGCATTTGACAAAATTCAACACCCATTTATGATAAAAACTCTCCAGAAAGTGGGTAACGTGGCCTACCTCAACATAATAAAGGCCATATATGACAAACCCACAGCAAACATCATTCTCAATGGTGAAAAACTGAAACCATTTCCTCTAAGATCAGGAACAAGACAAGGATGTCCACTCTCACCACTGTTATTCAACACAGTTTTGGAAGTCCTAGCCATGGCAGTCAGAGAAGAAAAAGAAATAAAATGAATACAAGTTGGAGAAGAAGAAGTAAAACTGTCACTGTTTGCAGATGACATGATACTATACATAGAGTATCCTAAAGATGTCACCGGAAAAGTACTAGAGCTAATCAATGAATTTGGTAAAGTTGCAGGATACAAAATTAATGCACAGAAATCTCTGGCATTCCTATACACTAATGATGAAAAATCTGAAAGAGAAATTAAGGAAACACTCCCATTTACCATTGCAACAAAAAGAATAACATACCTAGGAATAAACCTACCTAGGGAGACAAAAGACCTGTATGCAGAAAACTATAAGACACTGTTGAAAGAAATGAAAGATGATACCAAAAGATGGAGAGATATACCATGTTCTCGGATTGGAAGAATCAATACTGTGAAAATGACTATACTACCCAAAGCAATCTACAGACTCAATGCAATCCCTATCAAATTACCAATGGTATTTTTTACAGAACTAGAACAAAAAATCTTAAAATTTGTATGGAGACACAAAAGACCCCGAATAGCCAAAGCAGTCTTGAGGGAAACAAACTGAGCTGGAGGAATCAGACTCCCTGACTTCAGACTATACTACAAAGCTACAGTAATCAAGACAATATGGTACTGGCACAAGAACAGAAATATAGGTCAATGGAACAGGATAGAAAGCCCAGAGATAAACCCACGCACCTATGGTCAAGTAATCTTTGACAAAGGAGGCAAGGAAATACAATGGATAAAAGACAGTCTCTTCAATAAGTGGTGCTGGGAAGACTGGACAGCTACATGTAAAAGAATGAAATTAGAACACTCCCTAACACCATACACAAAAATAAACTCAAAATGGATTAGAGACCTAAATGTAAGACTGGACATTATAAAACTCTCAGAGGAAAACATAGGAAGAACACTCTTTGACATGAATCACAGCAAGATCTTTTTTGATCCACCTCCTACAGTAATGGAAATAAAAACAAAAATAAACAAATAGGACCTAATGAAACTTAAAAGCTTTTGCAAAGCAAAGGAAACTACAAACAAGATGAAAAAACAACGCTCAGAAAGGGAGAAAATATTTGCAAACGAGTCAATGGACAAGGATTAATCTCCAAAATATATAAACAGCTCATGCAGCTCAATATTAAAAAAAACAAAACAATCCAATCCAAAAATGGGCAGAAGACCTAAATAGGCATTTCTTCAAAGAAGACATACAGATGGCCAAGAAGCACATGAAAAGCTGCTCAACATCACTAACTATTAGAGAAACGCAAATGAAAACTACAATGAGGTATCACCTCACACCAGTCAGAATGGGCATCATCAGAAAATCTACAAACAACAAATGCTGGAGAGGGTGTGGAGAAAAGGGAACCCTCCTGCACTGTTGGTGGGAATGTAAATTGATACAGCCACTATGGACAACAGTATGGAGGTTCCTTAAAAAACTAAAAATAGAATTACCATATGACCCAGCAATCCCACTACTGGGCATATACCCAGAGAAAACCATAATTCAAAAAGACACATGCACCCCAATGTTCACTGTAGCACTATTTACAATAGTCAGGTCATGGAAGCAACCTAAAGGCTCATCGACAGACGAATGGATAAAGAAGATGTGGTGCATATATACAATGGAATATTACTCAGCCATATAAAGGAACGAAATTGAGTCATTTGTTGAGACGTGGATGGATCTAGAGACTGTCATACAGAGTGAAATAAGTCAGAAGGAGAAAAAGAAATATCATATATTAACGCATGTATGTGGAACCTAGAAAAATGGTACAGATGAACCAGTTTGCAGGGCAGAAGTTGAGACACAGATGTAGAGTACAAACGTATGGACACCAAGGGGGGAAAACCACGGTGGGGTGGGGATGGTGGTGTGCTAAATTGGGCGATTGGGATTGACATGTATACACTGATGTGTATAAAATTGATGACTAATAAGAACCTGCAGTATAAAAACAAACAAACTAATACTAAACTTTCTTTGGGTTATTTGTAGGAAATATATTAATATAAATGCTTCAGACATTACATGAAATTTCTAAAAATCTTATATGTTCTGGTATAATGTTATAAGTCATAATTCTAGCTATTACTTTAAAATGTATATCTCAGAAATAAAGAAAAAATTTTTTAAGCTAAAAAAAAAAGACATATGCACTCCAATGTTCATTGCAGCACTATTTACAATAGTCAGGTCATGGAAGCAACCTAAATGCCCATCGACAGACAAATGGATAAAGATGTGGTACATATATACAATGGAATATTACTCAGCCATAAAAAGGAAAGAAATTGGGTCCTTTGTAGAGACGTGGATGAATCTAGAGACTGTCATACAGAGTGAAGTAAGTCAGAAAGAGAAAAACAAATATCGTATATTAACGCATATATGTGAAACCTAGAAAAATGGTACAGATGAACCAGTTTGCAGGGCAGAAATTGAGACACAGATGTAGAGAAGAAACATATGGACACCAAGGGGGGAAAGCGGCAGTGGGTGGGGATCATGGTGGGATGAAATGGGAGATTGGGATTGACATGTATACACTGATGTGTATAAAATGGATGACTAATAAGAACCTGCTATATAAAAAATAAATAAAATAAAATTCAAGAAGATTAAAATAAATAAAATAAACTACAAGGATATATTGTACAACACAGGGAATATAGCCAATATTTTATAATAACTATAAATGGAGTTTAATCAAAAAATTGTGAATTACTATATTGTATACCTGTAACTTACATCATATTGTACATCAACTATACATCAATAAAAAATTTAAAAATTTTAAAAATAGCAGTTTTTGTCTTATCAATGGGATTATATGGAATTTCTATTTTTTTCTGTATACTTTCCTATATTTTCCAGTTTTAAGGAATGCTGATATATTATTTTTTATAATCAAGAAAAAAAATTACAAAAAGCTTTATTTTAGGATGTTTGCCAGGGTGTTTCCCAACAGGTTGAGGTTGTCATCAGGCTTCTCAAAGGTGAGGTTGCACTTCCTGAGATATGTTCAGGACATGGTCTTTACCCAGGCCTCTAAGTGTAGCCCTTAACCTGATGGCCACTCAGTGGTTCATCAGAAAAACCTCAGGGCTTCTAGTGAATGTCTGAGCATGTAATAAAGGCAGTAATCAGGGTAAATGATTTCTGCAAGTTGGGGAGAATTTTGCAAGTGATGGTCACCCCCATGTAACCTCTGCCCTCTACTGCAGAAAGATAGAGGGCAAGGAAGGAGTGCTCAGGGAAAAGTTGGGGTGGGGGGAATGGGGTGAAGAACAAGAGTAAGAGGGAGAATGTGCAAGAAAGAGAGAAAGAGCATGAAGGCAACAGATTCTGGAGGGGAAAAAAATACTTAACTTCTGGCATTGCAGAGAGATGTCAATAGGGATTTGCAACAGAATAATCAGAGTTACCTAATTACAGGTAGAAGATGCTTGAATAATTTCAAATGAAGAGATGGAGACTTTTCTGTAATTATTACAAAAGCCCTGATATCTAGAGGTATGCATTCTGATGTAATGAACCCAGATTAGAATTAAAAAATAATAATCATTTTAAAAAGAGATGAGCACTTGAGCAATTGAGTACAACCAAAATGAAGATATTTCCCTCTCCCTAAAAAGGAAGAATTGAATTTTTTTTTTTTTTGCAGTATGCGGGCCTCTCACCCCTGGACCGGGGCACGAACCCGTGTCCCCTGCATCGGCAGGCGGACTCCCAACCACTGTGCCACCAGGGAAGCCCAAGAATTGAATATTAATATCACATCAGTGTTGTATGGTTTTCATTACTTGTTTTAGTGTTTCCCTTTGGCTCCAGAAATGCAAATGGAAATATTTGGTAGAGAAAAAATTAACATACTTAGTACAGCAATGTGAACTGGAGGAGTGGGTGAAACACACCAAGTCAACTGCTTCATCGATGCTTCATTCATTCATTTACTCACTCATTTAGCCCTTGTGTGTGCCAAGAATCAACCCAAATGTGCCTGCACTGGAGACACAAAGATGAATCAGTTCTCTGTTTTCAATGAGCACAGAATCTAATGAGGAAGACAACCATGTAAATAAACCAATTATTACACAGTGTGAGAAGTGCTGTAATGATGGAAATATACAAAGTGTACAGCACACACCCTTGATGGGATAGTATATTCATGAGCCTGTAGGAGGGTCCAGGTCAAGAGAGTAGGAAGGGAATTTGAGGTGGTGACAGGAGCATGCCATGCAAAGTCAGAGATGAAAGACAGGGCATGTTTGGGGAACCAAGAGATATTTGGTGTGGCTAAAACTTGGATGTGGGGAGAAACAGCCTATGAATCTGGTGCTACGTTGAGAATGACCTCCTGCAACGCAATAGCATCTCTCAATCTTGGCTGAGGATTGGTTGGGGAGTTTTAAAAATATTGATGTTGGCGTCCCACCCAGGGATTCTTATTTAATTGACCTGTCAAGTGGTTTGGCCAGTGGGACCACAAAAGCTCCCCAGGTGACGTTAATATGCAGCCATGGTTGAGAACCGTTGCTCAAAGGGATAGGAAGTCTTTGAATAATCTAATTGAATCAATTAATTTTTTTATAATATTAATTTGGCATCATTTTGGAGGTCAGAGACTGGTGGCAGAGAGGCACATTAGAGACCAAGTACAAATGTCCAGGTAAGAGAGGGTAAAGGTCTTAAACAAGACATTGACCATAAGGAAGGAGGGGAGGGAACAGGTCTGAAATATACCAGGGAGGGAGAATTGGTGGGCTGGGGTGGGAGGAGGGAAAAGAACAAAAACAGTCCACTTTCCTGGTGAATGTCAGTGCCTCCACTGAGGTATGAAACCCAGGAGAGGAAACAGGGTTGGGGCATGCTTAAGGTGTTTGGAAAGCAGGAGTGGAGATGATAAGTTCAATTTGTCTCTTGGTGCATTTGAGGCATGTGTCTAAGTTTTCCATCTTTCAAGCCCCAGCCATCACTTTACAGGCTTTTCCAGTTGCTTGGATACCATGAATCAGATTGTTCAATATCCATTCCAATTTTCTTCTAGATGCTTTCTGATGGTGCAGAGGCTGCACAGAAAAAGAAGCCTATATTTTTTCAGACCCCAATACAGCTAGGGTTCTGCATGAGATTTAGGCTCTGCCAGTCAGAAGTATCCACACAAGATTCAACAGATAAAAGGGAAACACGATGAGATGGAAGCCACTCTTCTGAACTGAAGCAGCTTGTGCTGCTGGTAGTTCTGTGGCAAACACTCCCATGCAGGCATGCGGGTTTGGGGGTTTTCTTTGGCATTTGAACAGAGATCACAACTCCCTCCTCTTACTTTACAAAAGTAAATCTTACTGTAGGGCTTTGCCCTGGAGTGAAAAATCCTCTGTATTCCAAATAACAGGACAATTTGTAATATTTATTTCTAATTGTATTTACGAAGTCTCCTTTAATCAAGGCACCATTGATGTGTTATTGGGCTGTTCCCCTGCTTAATACATATTTCCATTAAGAAAAAAGTGTGGCTGTAAAAAAGCAGATTTTGGTGCACACTGGGATGATATAAAATTTAAGACAGGGCTTCCCTGGTGGCGCAGTGGTTGAGAGTCCGCCTGCCGATGCAGGGGACATGGGTTCGTGCCCCGGTCCAGGAGGATCCCACATGCCGCGGAGCGCCTGGGCCCGTGAGCCATGGCTGCTGAGCCTGCACGTCTGGAGCCTGTGCTCCACAGTGGGAGAGGCCACAACAGTGAGAGGCCCGCGTACCGCAAAAAAAAAAAAAAAAAATTTAAGACATATTACAGAGTGTGGTATGGGGTGATAATTTTTATCTAACCACCTCTCTCTATCATCCCCAAATATTGTCAAGGAATACCTTACTTCTGACAATACAGCCTCTTAAAGTACAGCAGAGTACAGGTCTAAGTAATGAGAGCAGCTATGTCTCATTTCCTCTCTTACCAATCCACTCAGGGCAAAGCTCTGTTATCTGTCTGTCTGTCTCGCCTTCAGAATTAGGATACTCAACATTCATGAAAAGCATACTGGGAAATACTAACCTCCTAGGAGGTGTGTCCTCTCTGCGTTTTCTCCATTTTCATTAAGGGAAAAGAGCTTGGTGAGAACCCTTATTCATTTGGTCTTGATCTGTGTCTCATTTCCATCTTTTGTATTTAAAGGAAAAGAAGGTGATAAGCTTCATGTTTATCTCCTAAAAACTCAACATTACTTTTTTTTAAACTAAAAATATTCTGTGAGAGGCAAGAAGTGTTTTAAATTTTTCTGTACACTTATTTAACCTCCTTTCTTATTTTGCTTTTACAAAAGGATTATTGGATAACACATTTAACACTTACAGACTTATGGTCACAGGAAATAAAAATAAATAAAATCTTCAATTTGTATACTTAGCTTTGTTGCAGAAAAAGTATTGAGTAATAAGTAAACAAAATTAGACTAAAACGATATAGAAGGCTAAAATACAGTATGGGAAATGGAATGGAAATCAAAATTCAAGAAGAGAAAACCACAACGTTAGATATTAGACAATCGAAGAAGATTTGCATATGTATTCTTTAAGTGGAATATGATGGGAACTAAGATTTATGATACTACTGGATACATTTAAAATAATTATATGTCAGCTTAATTTTTAAAATTAATATTTACAATGTATCATAAATTACATCATTTACAGCTATTTAATGATGAAATATTTTAGCTGTCAACTTAAAAATGTGCAAATAGGTACATAGTTTTTCAAAATTCTTTTAGATGGAATGCCAATAAAAGTAGTGAAGTAAATCAAAGACAAATATCATATGATATCACTCATATGTGGAATCTAATTTTAAAAAATGATACAAATGAACTTATTTACAAAACAGAAACAGACTTGCAGATATCAAAAATGAATTTATGGTTACCAAAGGGGAAATGTGAAGGGGGAGGGATAAATCAGGAGCTTGGGATGAACACACACACACTACTATATATAAGACAGATAACCAACAAGGACCTACTGTATAGCACAGGGAACTCTACTCAGTATTCTGTGATAACCTATATGAGAAAAGAATCTGAAAAAGAATGAATACATGTATATGTATAACTGAATCACTTTGCTGCACACCTGAAACTAACACAACATTGTAAATCAGCTATACTCCAATAAAATTTAAAAAAAAGAAAAGTGTGAAGGCCGTTTATCCAGAGACAAGTCTGGGGAGCTTCTGGATAAGGTCAACTCTCCCCTCCTTCCTCCCCAGCTACTCCACCACCACCACCTGCATGGCTGAGCCTGGGTGGGATCAGAGGATGCAAACTAGCTTAGCAGTAGCTAGAGAGAAATACCACTGGAAGCATCAGCCTGCTGCTGAGGGCCCATGTTCAGATAACTTCCCAAACTTAAGCAGGAGAGACTTCAGGTCCTTGACTGGTTGCATTATTTATGCCTAGGATCCCCTCTGTCAGGCTAATCCAGACTTGACAAAAATTAAAAGTGTGGGCATGTCTTGCTGAGATGTGTCACACATGTGTCATCCACCATTTACACATGGCTGACTTTACAGCCATTTACAACTTATAGTTACAAGCAGGAACATGCTAGTTTGGGTAGTAATAGCTATTTGGATAAGCGTTCAGGGTTTACGAACAGTTGCACACAATGGACAAAGTGAAAAGTAGGTCATTGACATGCTTTTCTTCACCTTCCTTCTCATCTTGGTCCCCTCTTGAAGGTTCCCTACTTTACCTGCACACTTCAGGCCACATCTGGCTCTTGGGAATGAATTTTTAAAACCCCAAAGGTTTTACTCACTACGGGGGTTGGAGTGGTCTCCAGGCGACTTCTCGCCTCAAATTGTCTGTTTGTCCCCGATTTAGAAACCCCTCTGAGATCCTGCCATCTCGAAGTCTTTGTTAGGGAGCCAAAGCCCTGCAGGCAGCTTCCCCAGATGTCAGCGCCTTGGCAATGCTCTGGTCTGAACAGGATTTTAATAGCAACTAATTCCCTTGGCTGTGGCACTGCTGCAAACGGCTCATTGCTTTACAGGCAAGTTTCAACAGTCATGTAACCAGATGAGAATATTTGCCAGAACAATAGCATGTGGTAGAAAACAGCTAAGGCATGTCAGGGGACCGCTGTGAGGCAGGTAGCGCAATGGAAGGTGGGATGAATTATCTGTGTTCTGGAGTGATTACTCATTTAAATCTTTAATAGTTCCTGACATTAACAGGCGGTTGTTTTTTATTTTTAGTACATTTGTACTAATTATTTTTAGTACATTTGTAATGTCCAAGAGGGAGTTTGTACTCAGGGACAATGGCTGCCAGTAAAGTGGGTGTAGGCTGTCAGAGGAGTTATTCTTTTTTTGTTTGTTTGTTTGTTTTTTTTTTGCAGTACGTGGGCCTCTCACTGCTGTAGCCTGTCCCGTTGCGGAGCACAGGCTCCGGACGCACAGGCTCAGCGGCCATGGCTCACGGGCCCAGCCGCTCCGCGGCATGTGGGATCTTCCCGGACCGGGGCACGAACCCTTTTCCCTGCATCAGCAGGCGGACTCCCAACCACTGCGCCACCAGGGAAGCACAGAGGAGTTATTCTTAAATTCCAACCCACACTTGGAGGGAAGGGAAAGCCATCGTCCAGAAATGCTGCTAGACCCATGCCAGCCTGAAGCAGCAAATTCATCCCTGTTTTTGAGGTGCCGTGACCCCATTCTCCCCATCCCCTACCACTCACCCAATAGGTCATCAGAAATCCTGTTGTTTCATTCCTCTAGTGATTCATTCATTCAGGATTCTGCCCCGTGACAGGGGTGGGGTGGGGGTGGGGGGTGGTAGGAGGGTACCAATGAATGATGTACTGGGATGGAGGCTGGGATGTTCAGTCTCTGAGATATCAACCTCTAAAGCATATGGCATTATTCAAACATCTGTCATTTGCCTTATAGCCAATGATAAACTAACTCACAATTCATTTAAACCCACAGTGCCTCTAGTTGGAGGTTCAGCTTAGGCTACCTCTGATAATATGAAGGATCAGATGACTTGAATGAATTGGTACTCGCAAAAAGGCCATCTTTTCTTGCATTCATTTTCAGTGATAGTTATCGTTCTTTGTTATCTGCTTTGCGGCAGGTTCTTTAAGCAGATCAATGTAAATTCTCATCTTTGAGTTATCAAACAAATAGTCTTATTTCTTTTCCTCCAGATAAAGAAGCTGAGACTCAAAGAGATGACTGAATTTTCTCCAAGTGAGTGACTTCTATGGAGTAGAACCCAGTCTATCTGACTCTGGAGTCTAGGTCCTTTCCACTACATTTGCTGTCGCTAACTTTGCTTTCCCTGAACTTGGCTGATAAGTCCACAGTTCTGACCATGTGCCTTGTGATTTTGTAGACTTTGGCGTCTCTGAGTTTTTCCAACAAGAGTCCTCTTTGTCTTAGAATCCATGGGAAGGCAGTGGCTCTAGGCTACTTCTCTCATTTGCCCTTCTCTGGAATTGTCCAGCTTTGCCAAGTTTTCCTTGAATTTCAATGGTCAGGCCCAAAACCAGTGCTCCAGAGGCCAATGTCCTTTTGTTTGGTACAAGGATAGGGAGCCATTTCTTGCTTAGTTTTTAATACCCAATATTGACCACGAAACTCCAAAATTTTTGAGTTGGAAAGAAGCTTAGGAATCCCAGTGGTACTCAAATGTAAGTGTGCAGCAGAATCATTAGCAGGGCTTGTGCATCTATTGCTGCATAACAAATTACCCCAAACTTAGCAGCTCGAAATAACAAAAATTTATTATCTCATGCGGTTTCTGAGGGTCAGGAATCCAGGAGTAGCTTAGCAGAGTGGTTCTGGCTCAAGGTCTCTGATGAGACTGCAGTCAAGGTGTTTGTTGGGACTGCAGTCATCTGAAGGCTTGATTGAGGCTGGATGATCTGCTTCTAAAAGGACTTACATGTCTGGAGGTGAGGTCTCTTCTTCACCAGGGGGCCTCTCTATAAAGCTGCCTGAATGTCCTAAAAACCTGGCATCTGGCTTTCCTACAGCGAGTGATCCAAGAAAGATCAGGAGAATAACCAAGACGGAAGCCACAGTGTATTGTGAAATATAATCTTGGACGAGACATATCATCCCTTTTGAAGTATTTTAGTCATCAGACAGACCAATTCTGGTTCAAGGTGGGACAGGGCTACACAAAGTCGTGAATTCCAGGAAGTGAGGATCACTGGGGAACATCTTGGAGTTTGGCTCTCACAGCTTGTTGAAACACAGATTTCTGAGCCCCATCCCTAGAGCTCTGATTCAGTAGGTTTGGAGAGGGACCCAAGAATTTTCTAATAAGTTCCCAGGGGATGCTGATGCTACTCCTCTAGGACACATACTTTGAGAACCACTAATCTATTCTGATTTCGCAGATGATGAAATTGAATCTCACAAAGATACAGAAAAATGAGGAGCAGAGAAATATACCAACGATAAATTATTGAATACCTACTACGTGTCAGGTGGTTGGTAGATGCCTTTATATACATCTTGTTGTTTAATACAACCATTCCTGTGCATTAGTCACCATGTCATGAATGTGGAAACTAAAACTAAGGTTAAGTAACTTATCCAAATTCACATATACAGTTACTGACAGGGACAGGTCTTGAACTCAAATGTCCTGATTCTCAAGTCAATGTCAAAGTATTTTGTACAAACAAATAGCCCCCAATCTACTATTCTATTATAAGTGGAATTGTTTTCCCTGAAAATGTGTTAGCTGCATTATTACAGCCCCATCGCAGAGGACTAGGAAATCACCCTGTAAATTGTACCCATTGAATTGGCAACTCATAGGCTAAACACTAACCTTAGTTTCTTTTGAAGACACAGAGATTCAACATTCATGGTGCTAGGTCTTGTAGGACAGGTCTAAGAAACACTGGTTCCAGCAGGGATCCCCAGGGAATGCTGACAATTATATCAATTACCCACAGGATGTAACCTCAGTCTATTCAACTGCTAAACTTGCTTGCTGTTCACAGGTTCCACCATAACCTTGGGCAAGTCTCTTAAAAGCCCTGTGCCTTTAGTTCACCGTTTGTAAAATGGAAATAATAATAATTGCTTTTTTGCCGACCTCACAGAGTTAGTGTGAGGTTCAAATGAAATGATATATACAAAGCCCTTTGTAAACTGCTAAGCGCCTTGCACACAGAAGATCCTGTTGCTTTTCTGCATTTGTCCATCCAGTATCTGCTTATTTCTGCTCTTTGGTTTTTATCTCTTATTCTTAAGAATAGGATGCTGGACTTTATTGCAAGCCTTTAGGCATAATTTGAAATGATTATTTGATTTTTCTTATGAAACAGGTATTTCTCTAGGAAGAATCAGCTGTAACATAAGAATTTTTAAAAATAAAAGAAGGGAGAAAACAAACTCTTACTATTTGGAGAGTCCTGTGCTGGGTGCTTAACTTATTTACGCCTCATAACAAGTCTATAAGGGTAATATCAATATCTCTGTTTTAGGAACTTCCCTGGTGGCGCAGTGGTTGGGAATCCACCTGCCAGTGCGGGGGACGTGGGTTCGAGCCCTGGTCCGGGAAGATCCCACATGCTGCGGAGCAACTAAGCCCGTGCGCCACAACTACTGAGCCTGAGCTCTAGAGCCCGCGAGCCACAATTACTGAGCCCTCGTACCACAACTACCGAAGCCCGCGTGCCTGGAGCCTGTGCTCCGCAACAAGAGAAGCCACCACAATGAGAAGCCCACGCACCGCACCACAACAAAGAGTAGCCCCTGCTCGCCACAACTAGAGAAAGTCTGCCGGCAGTAACGAAGACCCAATGCAGCCAATAAATAAATAAATTTATTTTTAAAAAATCTGTTTTAGATGTAGACATTAAGGAAAAAAGACATAAGGGCATTGCTGTAAGTAGGAGAGCCAGGATTCGACTCCATTAAATTACTCAGCACAGGGCCTGGCTCATAGAAAACGTTCAAAGAATGGAAGCATCTCAGTATCGCACTGATGCATCTATTGGTGATGAACAGGACCACCCTCTCACCATAGTGGATGGGCTTGCTGGAATTAGAGACAATATTTGGAAAGCAGCCATACGAGGAGGACTTACAAATCCTTTTTTCCCAGCATGGAGCTAACTTTGCAGCTAAGGCATGTCCGGGGACCGCTGTGAGGCAGGTAGCGCAATGGAAGGTGGGATGAATTATCTGTGTTCTGGAGTGATTACTTATTTAAAGTAATGGTAGAAAGGCTTTTTCTGGTAGAGGGTCAGATTTCGATTAAGTCTGTCATTGCTGACTTTTTCCATCATTGTGGATGATATTGGGAGCAGAGTTTCGCAGCTGACTACTTGGGAACATTTTAGAGCATCCAACAAGTACAGTGGTCACTAGGAGGCAGCATGGGTTAACTAAGAACCAAGGTGCTGTTGCGGAAGGATTATTGGATGATAAGAAAAAGAAGAAAAATGCTGTAAATGTAGTACATCTTGATTTCTACAAAAATATTTTGAGACAGATGGAGGAAAGGGAGTTGGACACAGGGAACTCCAAAGAGCTGGTTGAAAATTATACCCAAGAAAATAGTGATCCAGTAACATGTTACAAGCTTCCATCCTTGATCCTGTTCTATGCAACAGTTATATTCGTGCCTTTGTCAAAAAGTTGATGATCTGCATATCAAATTTAGAGACGATGTACATCTCGGAGGGATGGAGTGTATGTTGTATGACAGAATAAAGGTTTAAAATGAACATTAGGCAAACTAAGTTAAAACTTAACAACTATTAACATAAGTCCTCCACATGGATTCGATAAAAGCAATATCATAAAGAACAAAGTGGTCTCTCCATAGCTCTTATAATAATGACATAGGTGTTTAAGTTAATCATAACTATAGCCAAAGTTCATTTTAGTTAGTTAAGAAGGTAGGTAGTTAAAGGGTTCCAGCCAATACACTTTATCATATGGCTCCCATAAACAGCCTTGGGCTATACTGATGGATGAGCAGAAGAAATGTAGTCATAAATTTTTAACACAGCTTTACGATATCTGGAGGTCTTGGCTGCTACATTTCCAAAGGGATATTGACACACATCGTAATATGCAGAAGATGGAAGTTAAAGTATTAGAGACATGGACATTGAAAACTTCCAAAGGACCTGGGACTATTCAGTCTGGAGAAGAAAAGAGTTGGAGGGAGGACATGGCAGTTATGTTCAAATGGCTTCCGGAAGGGTTAGAGCCAGTTATGAGCCAAGCGTGTAAGTCATTATAGCCTGCATTATCACCTTCAACCCTGGATCTCCTTTATTGTCTCAACCTTGTCAATTTTTTTTGTATCCTTTTTAATTAAAAGCTTTTATTGAGATATGACATACCCGCAGTGAAGTGCACACCTGTTATGTGTACAACTTGATGGATTTTTATTTATGTATGTACCTCCGTAACCCCCACCCAGATCAAGTGTCAGAACAGGTTCCCTTGTGCCCCAGAAGTAACCTCTACCCTGACCTCTGTGACTAAAGACCAGTCTTATCTGTAACAGAATCACATAGGATGTACTTCTTCTGTGTAGGCTTTTGTGATCTACATTATTGTGAGAACTTCATTCATGTCGTTGGGGGAAGTGGTAGTTCATGATTTTTCATTGCTGTATAGTATTCTGTTGTATAAATACACTACAATTTATTTATTCAGTCCACTGCTGTTTACAATTGGGGGCTATTTTGATGAGCTCTCTTTTAAGCTATACTAACTTGTCATCTTATAAATATTTATAACTTACTTTAAGTAATTTTTAATACAAATACCTAATGTGCTGAAGAATTAGATCTATTCCATGTTGCTCCACAGGCTGAAACCAGCACTTGTGTATTTCCTGACACATAGTAGGTGCTCAACAAACATATGATGAGTCTGATGAATTATCTGTTAAATTGCTTAGAATCAATGAGTAGAAGTTACAGAGATGCACATTTTAGCCCTATGAGGAGGAATATTCTCAACATTAGCCCTGAACACCAGAAAGTGACAAGTTGTAAAACAGTAAATTCCCCTTTTCCTGAAGGTGTGAAAGCAGAAAATATGAT
This sequence comes from Lagenorhynchus albirostris, assembly GCF_949774975.1. Taxonomy (NCBI): domain Eukaryota; kingdom Metazoa; phylum Chordata; class Mammalia; order Artiodactyla; family Delphinidae; genus Lagenorhynchus; species Lagenorhynchus albirostris. The sequence continues at coordinate 42,400,501 of NC_083103.1, forward strand.
CCTCCAACAGGGAACTTGGAGGAGTGGACACAGCGGACTCTGCCCAGGTCTCCCTGGACCCCCTTTATCACTTCTTGTACCGCACTCCTAGCTTCTGTGTTCTTTTGATTCTAAGGGTCAGCAGTGCAGTCATCGGGAGCCCAGCTCCCTTGCCTTGCATTCCGATAAACCCCGAGGTGTAATTTATCTTCCAGGGCTCCTCTGTGGCGTCAGGCTGAGGCTGTGATTTGGTCCAAGTCTCGCTTTGGGTTGGCCTCTTTTCCTTCACTTTCCTACTTCTCCTGTTCTCTTGCTGAGTTTTTTTTGTTTGTTTGTTTTTTTGGAGCGGGGTTGGGGAGTGTTTTCTAAACATATTAGTTGGACATGCATCCTCTCAGGGTCTGCTTCTAAAGAACATGACCTAAGACATTTGGTAAGGAACGAACTGATCTGAACAATTCTGACAGATGATAATTCAGGCCAAATAGTGTGCAAAGAAACCGATTTAGCAAACCTACCGTAGTTGTCTTTTGACACCTAAATGATGCACAGTTCTGACTGTCTGAAGTTAGGGTGCACTGTTAAAACCTGGAGGAGCTGAGTCACTAGGCAAGGCTGGGACCTCTGAGGTGGATCAGCCTGTGCAGAAGGATAAGCTGGAGGAAGGTGGGCTAAGAAAATAGCAATGCAGAGACTGATCTGGAAGAGGAGATAATCAACAGTCTAAATCACAGGTGAGAGACACAGTCTCCACCATTTACCTCCCAGGGAAACACTCAGAGTCCACTGCAGATAGCATCAGGATTCATTGAGTTTAGGTCAGGATCTCGACTGGGGGCTGGTTGCCATTATCCAAGGCAAAAGACCTATGCATGCTGGCTAGACATAAAAGCGGGGACGAGGGGAATCTTGTGACTTCAGAGACAGAGACATGCCTGTTCTCAACAGAGATACTCATGCTGGACTTGTCAGCAAAACAAATTTCAAATTTCTCCCGTAAGTGGAACAGAATTTCTAATAGACTATGCTCTGGTTAGAGTAGGATACAGGGAGAAGTATACAGGCTGAGAAATATTTGTTAGGACTAATATGTGCCAGGCCCACTACTAGGTGCTTTTTATACATTCTCTTTAACCTGCACAGCCACTCTATGAAGAAAGTATTATTAACCTCATTTTTCAAATTTTGAGAATGAGGCTCACTGAGGTTAAATTAAGTGCCCTAGCTCACTGGTTTGGGCCGAATTCACAAGCATCAAACATAAGCTAATTGAACAATGCCCTCTGTGGTCTGTGCCAGGGGAGTGGTGCAAATGATAATTGCCACAGGGGTGTAAACAGAAAAGGCCAAGATGCCAAACCAGCTTTGTAATAAAATGAAAAAATATCAGTCATCCTCATGAGTTGCCCCTTAATGCCAGCTTATTGGGAAATAGAGCATGACTTCTCTCAAAGCACTTTTCTAGACCTATGTATTCCAGAAACTTTTCTTGATTTTTCATACAAATGCCTCAACTGGCTTGGGGCAAGGGATGAGGAAGCAAATTGTTTTAGTCCTTTTATCTGGGTTACCTTGTTTAATTTTCTCAATACCAGTGAGGAAGTTATTAATCATTCTATATTTAAGAGACGGGACTGTTGAAGGTCAGAGAACTTGAACTTTCCCCAAATCTCACAACCTATAAAATAATCCTGTTTCCTGTGATCCTGAGTCTATGTGGGTTATTCTTTTTTTTTTTTTTTGCGGTACGTGGGCCTCTCACTGTTGTGGCCCCTCCCGCTGCGGAGCACAGGCTCCGGACGCGCAGGCTCAGCGGCCATGGCTCATGGGCCCAGCCGCTCTGCGGCATGTGGGCTCTTCCCGGACCAGGGCACGAACCCTTTTCCCCTGCATCAGCAGGCGGACTCCCAACCACTGCGCCACCAGGGAAGCCCTATGTGGGTTATTCTTTACCTGTGCCTCCTTCTCTGTGAAATTCTTTAAATTATCATGGAATTTATCTATATGTTGGTTGTTCGGCCTCTATAACTGCCTTTCTGCTAATTGAGGGATTTATTCCTTGTTCTGGATTTGTGAATGACTGATCCTCACTTAGTTTCCTACCTAGGCCATAGCATAGTGGCTCCTTGGCAAGAATTTGGGTTCTTGGTTCCAACCAAACATGAAAACTTTGACTGCGGAGTCTGAATTGAGGATAGATGGTTTACACTTGTGAAATACAGATCTTTTCAAAGCCCCGTCTTGTGAATCCGTATTACTCTGTTCAGCCAGCACCCCTCCCTTCTCCTAGGAATAACCCTCGTTCGTTTGGAGAGCTTTGACCCCCTCACTCCAACATGATTTTAGGGGAGATGAACATCCTCCCCTTTGGCCATAGAAGTTGGTCCAGGGAGCTGGCACACGAGCCAAACCAGACCAATCAGAATAGTTCCCTGGGGTTTTTTTTGAACTGGAACTCAGTAGGGATTTTCTCAGATGATGATGCAGGGAAGATATGAGCCTGCAACTTTGGGGAGAATTGGTCCATCTTTGGAGAGGGTCAGTTTGAAAAGATGAGGTTGCCATGGAGAGAGAAGCAGAGATCAGAAAAACAGAGAGAGAGAGACAGAGCACATGAGTGATGGAGTGCTGATGGAGTCCCTGTCTTGGTCCTTTAATTCCAGAGCCCAGCTCACCCCAGGGTTAGGTGACCCCCAAAACGTCCCCTTGTTGCCCAAGCTAGTCTCTGTTTCTGTCACTTGTAACCAAGTCTGCCATAATACAGTCTACCTCTTTTTTTCTATTGCCTATTCTCAGCATAAGGCCAAGACAGTACATGACTGAAATAAGCAGTTTTGATTTCAGTGAGGCCTGTGGAATTGCTGTAAAACTGACAGACCTGATGGCTTCATCTTTTAAGGCTAGAATGTATCCCGGTCTGCTCAGGACAGCCGTGGTTGATGCCTGTTGCCCTAGAGCAACGATTGCAAGTGCCCCCTTCCAGGATTATAAGGGCCTGACGTGGCTGATAAACCGTATATTTACCTCATTCATCTCAGTCATCCCCTTTCTGAAGCCTTTTCTGACCCCCCAACCTTGAGCCATCCTCCCATAAGTGGGAGCCCCTGGGAGACACAGAGCATGCCTCATCCATCATTGTAGCCCAGTGGAGTTTTCTGCAACACCCTGCACACTGTCTGAACTCACGCAGTTGTGGCTGCTTTGAACAGGTATGCCTTAAAATAACTATTAAACAGGCTTACCTGAAAGAAATCAATCTGATGGATGTGCATTAGTCATGACCTAGGTTTCTAGTCCTTCAAGTTTAAAGGGAACCTAGTCTCATTTATGAGACATTATTATTATGGAAACTTTGAATATGTGCTTTCATTTAATTCTCTAAGGTAAATCTTATCTCCATTTTTACAGAGTAGGGAATTGACAAAGAGGTGAAGTATGTGCCCCCAAACCTGATCTCTCCCTACAATATGGGAGCCTTCACTGTGTCACGGATTCACCCCTTGGAATGCCATTCTGCCCTCAGAGGCTGAAAGCTAACCACAACATCTCCCACACTTCTTTATAGAGAGGGTTCTGGGTGTGATTCAGGTCCTCCTATCTGATGCTGTTACACTGGTTGGAGAATGGAATTAACTCCATAGGATGAGAGGTGGACATTCATTTTGCTGGTGCAGGTCATGGCAGAAGCATGATAGTTCTGCAGCCAGCAGATGCAGGTCCCCACTTTAGCAGAAATGACTTCCTGATCGTGGCGAGAGCAACAGGCCCCTTGAGACCTCCATCTACGGTGTGGCTTTTGGGTGTCACTCCTGGAAGCTCAACCTGGAGTCTGTTTCTTCAGTTCTGCTATTGATTCTGTGGATTTAATATCCTTACAGCCAGGTATAATGGGAGTTCCTCTTTGAGCAAGTGAGCACTGACCATTAGATTATGTCTGCACATACCTGGGAGGCATCACAGATCATGGTTAAGATTCAGGGGAGCCAGATGGGTTGGCTTCACTTCTCTTTACATATGCTTTGATTCTCTTCGTCGTGATGAATAGTGGAGATGGAGTCTGAGGACCCTCCTCTAGGCTTCTGGCCCCTCATTTAATAATATCGAGTTCAAGCCATACCTGCTCACTTCCTACTGCTATTTGCCAGAAGATTATGACCACTACCCAGTCTCATTCAGACAGAGCTATATGGAGGAAGAACTAGCTTCATCGTGACCCCACTGCTGAATTAAAATCATCTGGAGCTTTCCTTACACTGATATATATGTTAGAAATTTTTTCCCCTCATTTAGATGGGGGCCAAACAAAGGAATACGTCTTTTATTTATTTCCTTGAAATGATTCTTACATGATAATTGTCCTTAGCATAATCACGGCTTGGTTCCATATTCTCACAACTGAACACTTTTCTTTTCATTTTGGGGTGAGGTGACAGAATCATAGAGAAATACTAATCAGTTGGTGTGGTTTTCTTGATTAAAGGAACTGTAAATGACTATTTGAAAAAGTCAAGGAAGGCTTATTCTTGGATTAATACCAGGTAAAATTTGTGTCTATAATTCATCTTACAGAGCAACTGGCTACTCTTTAAAAGTTCAAACACAGTAAGATAAGGAAAATGAGAATAATCATGCCATAAGCCTCAATTAGTAAAATATCTCAGGGAATGGGCTGTCCAACCATTAGGGTAACAAGAAGGACTTTTCTTACTAATTTCTTTGTAGCATAATTTTGGCAGCCTCGAGAAAGACCCACACATCCAAAGAAATTCCACTCCCTTGGCTAACAAATTGCTTTGAATTTCTTTACGAAGTTATAATGGTTAATTTTATGTGCCTTGACTGAGCCATGGGGTGACCAGACATTTGGTTAAACGTTATTCAGGGCGTTTCCTGAGGGTGTTTTTGTATGAGAGGAACATCTGCATTGGTAGACTGAGTAAAGCTGATTGCCCTCCTTAATGTGGTTGGGCCTCATCCAATCAGTTAAAGGCTTAAATAGAACAAAAATTCGACCCTCCTCCAAGTAAGAGGGAATTCTTCCTGCCTGACTTCCTTCAAGATGTAACATTATTTTTTTTCCCCCTTCCTTCAGACTGAAACATCGGCTCTTCCTGGGTCTTAAACCTGCCAGCCTTTGGACTGGACTACACCACTGGCTCACCTGGGTGTCCAGCTTCACAACTCAACCTACAGATCTTGGGGCTTCTCAGCTGCTATAACCACACGAGCCAATTCCTTATGATGTATGTACAGAAGACATATATATTCATCCTATTGGTTCTGTTTCTCTAGAGAACACTGACTAACACAGTAACAGAGAAGGGACAAAAAAGTACCCATATATCCCAGAGGGGAAGCAGGACTCTCATATACACCCACATACTCAGGAGTGAGTGGCTCATCTCCCTGCCTCTTGAGCACACATTTGTAAGGAGAGGATGGAGGAAGAGCCAAACGCTTGACCCTAAAGAGCACAGAAAACACCTGTGAAGGAGATACTTGCCACAAAAACCAGAAGCTTCATTTGGTCATAAAACGTATCTAAGATTTTTCAGCAGAAACTTAGCTACTGGCAGAGGGGTAAAGAGAACATTTCCATTTAGGGGACATGGACTAGACAGACTGGTTAAGAGATGGCCACAGCTTCCCAGTGACAGCTCAGCTGGAAGGGTCTCACCCCATTACTAATCAAGTAGGATTTTAAACAGTGTCCATCACTTCCCGGGCAAAATAAGAATGGGTTTTGCAAGTCACAAGTCCAAATATGCAGGCTTGGATGCCAGGTAGGTTTCCCTGGCCTGCTGGTCCCTGACTCTTTGGCAGGATGGCAGCTCACTCTGAGCTGGTGAAAATGTGACTACCCACATAGACCTCTGCTCAAATGTCTGAATCTTGATTCCAGATTTCAGCTGTCAGCCTCGAGACCACAAGGGTCAGGAGGGATAGAGACTGGGAACCTGGCATCGCAAGAAGGACAAACAAATAGTGAAACAAGGGGAAAGTCCAGATTGTCTGAGGCAAAGAAGCAAGCAGGGACATGGTCGAGGTGAGCTTTGGGGACCAGGCTAGACAGTTCCTCAGGCGTCTTCTGGTCTAACACTTCCATTTTTCAGGTGGTGACACTAAGGTCCAGAGAAGGGAAGAGACTTGCCCACATCATACAAGACATTCTAGGGATAGAACTCTGGACTCTGTCTCCAAGACCCAATAACTTTTCTGCTTTATAACAATACTTCTTAAAAGAAACCCAAACCCTATTCTTCCACCAACAGGACAGGAGATCTTAGGGTCAGGATCCAGGCCAGAGCAGCTCTAGAAAGCAGGATTTCGTACTCCGGGCCTAGAATAGAAGCCATGTGGACACTGCCCATCCCTACACCTCTCACTCCCATCCACACATTGGAGCAGGGGACCTGCAGGTGACCTGCCCAGAAGAGTGGAGAGGAAGGGCCCAGGTGACCAAACACCCATGTTCCATATCTGTCCCTGTCAATCCCCAGAAATCACTTTCCCTCTTTGTGCTTCAGTTTCCCCATCTGTAGAATACATTGGTCTAACTTCACGCTCTTTAGTTTTATTGATATTTGGACATCCTACATGTTAAATGATTAAGTATACCTGTTTGAGGCAGAGACAGAAATACTATATTTATGTCCAGAGGCAGAACCATTCTGTGCTGCAGTCACCAAGGTGTAGATGTTCTGGAATCAAAGGCCACACAAAGGGCAGATTTCTATTACAATTAAAAGAGGAGTCAGAGGACGCAAGAGAAAACGCTAATTTGTCTTCACTTGAAAATATTTCCAACAGAAATTTTGAGGAGGCTCATCCCCTCTTCCAGCCGTGCGCCTCTCCCATCTTTCCCGAATGGAATTCAGCTTGAGAGACAAATAAAGGATGACATTTTCCGTTCAAAGGTAGCCTGTCTTGGGTCCCAGGGCAGCTGGCTTTGGCAGAGGTGACAGGTGAGAGCAGGCGCTCCTGAGTGAGGACTCGGAAGTGGACATCCTGCATGGCTTTAGGTACAGGTTACAAAGGTGTTACTGACAGCTCCCCACTGAGGTCTGGAGCAGAAAGGACACTAGATAGGAGTACGTGGGGATTTTTTTGTTTGTTTGTTTGAAAAGATATTGGGTATCCTGATGCTATTATCTTGGTAATTACAAATTGCTTATACCTGTGAAAAGCAGCCACCTAAGGGAGGGGAGGGGTCCCCTTGAATGTGGTTATCACAGGGCATTTGCCCCCTGCCCTGCCCGTCCTCCTCTGCCATCTCCCCACCTCAGGTCTCTCACATATCTTTGGCTGGTGATTCCCAGATATGGGAATCACATGCTCCGCCTGCCAGGCTGCAGTGTACCCTGCTCAAGAAGTCTATCTCGACCCATAAAGTCGGGCTGGGTGCCTGTATCAGATGTTGATGCTCCATCCAGAGCTCCTCGGATCCCTTTACTATTTCTCTGTACTCCTCCCTGGTTTCCTTCTGTTTTCTCCTTTGGAATGTTTTTGCTTCCTGAAGCTTCTCCAGGACAACTGCCCTGGGCCCACTGGTGCTGGCAGGTGTAGCGTGTTGGAGAATGTGCCTGCCCCCGCAGAAGTGCCTAGCCAATGACTGGCAGGGTGGGAGTCTGCAAGCTCATCCTCTCTTGTTGGGACAAACTCTGAGACCTGGCTAATACTCCAGAGTTTCCCTATGGGGTCAGGTGGAAGCCACTTGCAGTGGGACTTATGCCTCTCACCCTTGTTGGGTCTCTTCCACTGTCCTGCTTCCCCTGCTCTCTTTTTTTTTTTTTTTTTAATATTTTATTTATTTGTTTGGCTGCACCGGGTCTTAGTTGCCATGTGCGGGATCTTTTAGTTGCAGCATGTGGGCTCTTAGCTGCGGCGTGCAGGATCTAGTTCCCTGACCAGGGATCGAACCTGAGCCCCCTGCACTGGGAGCGCGGAGTCTTACCCATTGGACCACCAGGGAAGTCCCTCCCCCGCTCTCTTACCGGTTTCTCCCGAGACCGCTGCTTGAAAAATCAGGAACATATCAGATGTACCAATCTCTAGGGAACCCAACCTAGGATGGCACTCCCATGTGCTGCCACAGCTCTATGGACCTGCCCCATTTATAGTACTGACCACAGTGACCCATAACTCTCTATCCACTAGCCGGCCCTGCCACTGGACTGAGAGCTTTCCAAAGGCAGGAACTGTTTTTTCCAGGGCTGTATCTCAGGACAAACTGAGGACCTGCCAACAGACTCAATGACAGCTTGTAAATGAATGAATGAACCATGAACTCCAGCTATCAGAATCAATCCCAATAGAAGGCTGAACCCAGAAAGATATCTGAACAGTATGCTTTCTTGAAAATGGAGTAAGAATGTTATGGGACCCTACACGCTGGGCCTAGGACCAAAATAACCCCTTCTTCCTCGTGCTCTTTTTGTGTGTCTTCACCAGCACACTTCATCAGGCCTTTGCCTGTTGATCCCATTTTCCAACAGGCCTTACTCTTAAAAATAGACCTATGGGGCTTCCCTGGTGGCGCAGTGGTTGAGAGTCCGCCTGCCGATGCAGGGGACACAGGTTCGTGCCCCAGTCCGGGAAGATCCCACATGCCACGGAGCGGCTGGGCCTGTGAGCCATGGCCGCTGGGCCTGCGCATCCGGAGCCTGTGCTCCACGACGGGAGAGGCCCCAACAGTGAGAGGCCCGCGTACCGCTTAAAAAAAAAAAAATAGACCTATGTATTTACATCTGTCTTCTTAGTTTTTAATTCCTCTGCAGCTTCTGCATCCAGGCTCTCAGAGTCCCCCATAGCGTCCACATTCATCTCTTAGCTTCTCGCTTACTGCTGGATACTGACCTGCCTCAGAATTCCACCCTGAGTCCTGCATCTGCCACATCAGATCTGCTGACTGCTGTCCCCAGGTGCCCCCAGTCTCCAACTGGTCCCCATCAGGTGCCCTTTCCAGACGGCAGGACCTAGAGCATTGGACTCTCACCGCAACACGCCGGCCCCTCCTCTGTTCTCACCCGGTACCAGCACAGTGTGGAATGTGGCTGTGACAGAGAAGCCCACTCTGTCACCACCACACAATCTCTGGCACGTTCAGGCAGGCCTGGGCAGGTCACCACGGGTTTTGTTGCCAGGAGGGAAGGCCCACAGCTTTCCCAGAAAAAACCGTGATGAAGGCTTGGAACTGTCACTTGGCCTAAATGGAGACAAACAGATTGGAGGGCTCTTACACTCTAAGTCATCTGGGGTTCTGGAGGATGGCTGGCCATGGGCTGAATTTATCCTCAGGGAGGATACCAAGGCCCGTTTGTCCAATTTATTTGAGGGCAGGGGTGAGGCACAGAAAAAATAATTCATATAAAAGAAACGGAAGAGCTTGAGAGAAAGAGGCCCCTGCTGGAAAAGGAGGCCCACCGGCTCAGGAGAGGGCCCGGGAAGCAGGGAGAGAGCCATTGGAAAGGGCTATTTAGTTGCAGAGAAAAGGCTCCTAAATCTCACACACACAAAAAAGTGCTTGAAAATGAACTTTGTGAACTTATGCTCCTTTGCCTTTGCTAATGTGGCAAATGCCATCCTTTCATCAAATATTCACAGGCAAGCTATGAATACTTGGGAGTCAGGCTGTGCAGGAAATGATGGTGACCTTGGCTGGGCAGTCAAAGAGAGGGCAGATAGGGCTTCCCTGGTGGCGCAGTGGTTGAGAGTCCGCCTGCCGATGCAGGGGACACGGGTTCGTGCCCCGGTCCGGGAAGATCCCACATGCCGCGGAGCGGCTGGGCCCGTGAGCCATGGCCGCTGAGTCTGCGCGTCTGGAGCCTGTGCTCCGCAACAGGAGAGGCCACAACAGTGAGAGGCCCGCGTACCGCAAAAAATAAATAAATAAATACATAAAATAAAAAAGAGGGCAGAGGATATGTTAATGATTTACAGCCAGGGGATTCCTTCGACACAGACTCACGGCACAAAGAGCCACAGGAGGGATGGCAAAGATGAAAAGGCTCCGTGCAAGGTGATCCGGGAAGAGCATCTGGGCAAACAAGACTAGTTTCAAGTTTTCTCTACCTTTATTTCTACCACACTGGCCATTCCAGATCCTCATCTGTCACACCCATACAAATGTCAGAGACCCCCAATCTTCTGGCCTTCTTTCCCCTCTTCCTTCAATGAATATATATTGTCTTCCTTGCACCAGGCACTAGGGAAACTGCAGTGAACAAAACATCAAAATCTCTGCCCCGGTGGCACTTACATTCCAGAGGGAGGACACAGACACACGTATAGCAAGTCAGAGAGCCATAAGCCATGGAGAAAAGAGGAAAAGGAATACGAGGGTAATGGGAGGGGAGGGTTGCAAAGTTAAAGACAGGGGTCAGGGAAGGCCTTGCAGTTGAAACTTTTATTAAGCTTCTCTATGCCAGACATCATGCTGGCCACTATGCATGCGTTGGGCACAAATTCCGAATAAAAGGATGGGATTCGCCCTTGTAAAGCTGACCATCTAACTCCTTTCCTGCACACCTTAAATCTCTCCTCGATACGGCTGGCCTGGTGATTTTCCTATAACACAGGGACCACCACATCACTACCCTGCTTAAAAATCCTTCGATTTTCCTCACACCTCAATGTGGCGAGGATCAAATTCTGCCTCCTGAGCAGGTTTAACATTCCCCGTCCCACCCACATTCCAGTCTAGGATCTGATTACAGCCTTCCTTCCCTCTAACTAGGTACCACACAGGCTAATTTGCCTGTCATTATGCCTGTCATTCTGCCATCATTATTAGTAGTGTGCACTGTACTCTCAAGGTGGATAATAGCTCATGCAGTCACGCTACTTGTAGCACACGCCCAACGCTTCAGCTTGTACAAAATACCCACAATTCTCCAAAAACACGTGCTATTGCCAGCTTCCTCACCTTGCTCACGCTCCCCCCTCAGTCGGGGTTACCCTTTCCTGCCGTGCTTGTCTGACGAAATCCTCTTTATCCTAAAAACCAGCTGAAATGATACCTTCTCTCTGTTTCTGGGCTGTCTCCGCACCCTCACCCCTCTACTAGACAGCATCATTTGTTCCCTCCTCTGTGTCCCCAGTGCGTCACCCCTTAAGCTGGTGCAGTGTGCTCCACACCTCCATCTGGGTGTCATCTCCACCTCTGCCCTGGGGGAAGGGCCTGGACGCTGTCCAGCCCTGTGTCCCCAGGGCCTTGCCCAGCGTCTGAACCACAGTAGGTACTAAGTGTGGAGTAGGTTGAATGCAGTGTGGTTGTGCTCTAGCTGCAAATATAACAGCTGAAAGCACTAAATGCTTTCAAGGAAACTTCTAGAACTTGAAGACTGGATCTGCCATGCATTCCCCCCCGCCCCGGCCCCAATCTGTCACATAATTTCTTCAACATAGTGTGAAGTCGGTGTCCTAACAGTGGATCTCTTGTTGATATGCACCTTAATTTTCTGGCTCACAGGTGCTCACTCACCTGTACTCTGTATTGTCTCACCTTCCACTTCCCTTGCCTCCTGGGGGAGAGCCACTGTGACATGTACCTTAGCTCTGAGTCTTGGGTCAGGGGAGCAATGAAGGATATTCTCAGCCTATGATGACTGGGATAGTAGGGAAGTGAGATTGGGGCGGGGGTGATGTCAAGAGTGGGAGCCAGCAAAAAAGCACCCCTTATCCAAAGCTGAAATGAGAAGTTTCTAAAAAGGGAGACATTCGAGGGCAAAGTGTTAGTACCAGCAGCAAAGTTTCAAGCAATTCTACGTTTATGAGTCTTGAGTAAGGGAGGACGAGGGAGGAAGTTTAACACGTGACTAAAGTCAGGAAGCCAATGGTTAGAAGCAGGGGGTACGAAGCAATGGAATGAAAACAAGCTATGCTTTTAAAACCCTGGCTCACCATCACTCAGGTGTTGTTTTATTCATTCGTATTCAGTCATAGTCGCCCAATGAATACTGAGTGCCTATCTTGGGCTGGGCACTGTGCAAGGTGTTTAAAAGACAATGATTAGAAAAACAAAAGACCCAGTTCATGCCAGTCTAGTGAGGAAGTCAGAGATAATCAAATGCTCATAAGATAAAAATGCCCACTTTAGCATTAACATACATACGCCACCAAATGTAAAATAGCTAGCTAGTGGGAAGCAGCCGCATAGCACAAGGGAGAGCATAGCACAGTTCAGTGCTTCATGACCACCTAGAGGGGTGGGATAGGGAGGGTGGGAGGGAGACGCAAGAGGGAGGGGATGGGGGATATATGTATACGTATAGCTGATTCACTTTGTTATACAGCAGAACATATATATAATTGCTTAACAATGTAGAGCAATTATCCTCCAATAAAGATGTTAAAAAAAATGCCCATTTTAAATGGTCGCAAGTGCTCTGAAGGAAGCATACACAGGACTCTAAGGGCCTATAATAGACCAGGCCTGCCTGGGGAAATGATGGGGAGTTGTGAGCTTAAGGATGAAGAAAAGTGGGGCTGCGGTGGCTCCCCAGGTGGAGGTGGTAGCATGTGGGAAGGTCTGGTGCCAGAGAGAAGCAACGCACCGCAGACTTGGTTTGGAGCCCAGAGGGTAAAGGGAAAGCAGGACAAGATGAGGCTGAGAGAGGAGGGCACATACCCTGCAGGGCTGTGTCAGATACCTTAGGGCATCTGGTCTTTTTGCCAAGAGCATGAGATGACAGGGAGGTTTCTAGCAGTGGGAGTGGGGGTAAAGAGTACGTATGTGTCACCTGATCAGATATGTATTTTGAAAACTTCATTCTAGCTGCAGGGTGAAAATGTGTCATAGTGGAGAGATCACTCAGCAAGCAATTGCAAAAATACAGGCCAGAGATGGGGTGTGGAGCTCAGACTAAGGAGGGGGCCATGTGACTTCCCATAACCTCCCTGAGTTTCCGTGTGTCATCCTATAAAAGAGACAGTAAGATTTAAAGCTCTGGGTAAGTAAATAGGCAGAGCGTCTACTTCACAGTAAATGCTCAATAGACGTGTGGTTTCCTTCCCTCCTGAGTGAAGCAGGCAGCTGACACCTTGGCCGAGATTCCTGGGCCTGTCAGGCTCTGCTTTCTGAGACAATTTTGGTTTTATTCACAGAAGCAACCCTGTGTTTGTGCAGGGAAATGGGGACAGGAAACAGCCCAAGACACATTGTGGAGAAGTTCCTTTCCAAAATATTTTTGAGGTGTAAGAAGAGAGGACAAACTATATAGATTCCAGGAGTCTCTCTCTCTCTCTCTCTCTCTCTCTCTCTCTCACACACACACACACACACACACACACACACACACACACACACACACACACACACACACACACACACACACACACACACACACACACACACACACACACGGGTGAGGTTCCTTAGGTAAAAAATGACATTGGTCTCTATCACAGTAGGGAGGGCCAGTGTCCTAGCTAAGAAGGCTGATGGATTCCCAGGAGTATTGTTATATCTGAGGTTTCCTTGGAAAACCCTTCCTGTCCCTTACAGCCAATCAAGTAATGAAAGTTGCATTGGACTGTGATCAGGTAACTTAGATAAAGGCCTCTTGTGTTCATCCTGGTGTGTGCAATATCAGGTGACCTGCTCTTCCAAGGAAAATAAAGAGTAGCCATCCTCCAACTCAGCAGAGGGGGAGAGAAAGCCTCCCCCCATTTCACGTGGTCAGCTGGAACAAAGGCTTCATCATTGGTTGGCTTACAGAGTACACAGCCAAGGGACACCTGCACATTTGCATTAATCAGATGGTGTTATCGTAAGCACAGTCAGAGATGCTTCTGGCAAAAAAGAAAATGTAATTTCATTATCTTCTCTCAAAGTAACAACCTACAAAAGAAAGCTCAACTTGAAGCACTGAAAACAAATCATTCGTTCCTAAAGACAAAATTGGGCAAGAACATTTTGCAAAACTTACTGTAATGTAAACAACTCCTGCGATAAAAGCTTGTAACCAAGAAAGTCACACTTCCTTTTAGTACCCAAATGATGATGGCATTAACCCCAGCAACTGGGTTGTTAATTAGTAGCTCCCATCAAAGTGTCCCTTAGTTATCTCAGAAAGCTCCCAAAGGGCGCCCCAGTCTAGCCTCTCAGCACAGACTCCTTGGGTGGGGCCTTCACCCTCCTCTCCTGGTTGGCTGTCCACTCAACCGGATGCTCCCTTGCTGTTCCAACCTGTCAAGCAGATGCCAATGACCCTATTATGGGGGCTCCTCCACGGAATGGCCAGGAAACTACTGGAGGGTCCTGATCAGAGAAGCACATGCTCTTCTTATCTTTAACAGGTTCACGATGTTGCTATGCTAGAAACAAACTGTAGGGGGCGAAAGTGCCAGCAGGGAGACCTGTTTAGCGCCTACTGATGCGCAGGTGAGAGACGAGGAGGCTTGGACCAGGGTGGTGGCAGTGGAGGTGGTGACACGTGGTCAGATTCTGGATGTATTTTAAAGGTAGAACTAATAGGATTGCCTAATTGCAACGCAAGAGAAAGAGCAGAGTCAGGGATAACGCCAAGGTTCTTGGCTGAGAACCAACCGGGATGGAGCCACCATCGCGTTCCCTGAGTAGAGAACTGGCTCTATCCACCCTGCTTGCCTGACTGAGCCCTAACATTGCCGCTTACTAGTTCTTAAGCCCGATACTGGGACCAATGAAAGCTGTCTTTCAACTTTATTCACTTAAGATTATATTTACCTCTAGCAAACAAACCACAGTCACTTGTCGGCCAAAGAAGAAAACTTTAAACAGATTTTTTTTAAATAGCAATTTTACAGGCAAAATTTCTTTTCTTTTTTTTAAATTGAGATATAATTGACATATAACCAGGGAGATTTTCTGATTATTATCTAATAACTTTAAACATAATTATTAAAAGGCGAATAAAAATCTTACTTAAGAAGTGTGCACCTAGACAATCTTTGGCTTAATGAGGAAATCAAAAGGGAAATTCTTACTGCTAAAAAGCAATAAAAAGGAGAAACACAAAACTAAAACAAATGACCCAGCAAAGCTGTCCTGAGAGAAATATTTATGGTCTATTACAATTCTCTTATAATTGGAGAAAGAAGACTAAAAAGTAAAAGAACTAAGGACTTGTCTTAAAGAACTAGCGAAATAACAATAAACCAAAGGAAACTAGGAAGAGATTTGTAAAATTAAAAGCAAAATTTAATTAAATATGAGTTAATTAAATCTTAATTTATTGATTTATTAAAATTTAATTAAATGTAACATTTATTTAAAAGTTTAAATAAACCTAAAAGCTGCTTCCTTAAAATAGCTAAACCCTTAAGAAACCTGAATAAGTAAAAAAGAGAAACAAAAAAGGGAGATTCAACCCTATGGCAACAAATTCAAGAATTTAGAGAGAGAAGATGACTTCCTGGCACAGTACGTACTACTAACACTGACCTAAGAGAAAGAGGGAAACCTAAACAGACCAATTCCCATTACTTTGAAAGGTGATTAAAGGTGTACAATATCAAGAGTTTCTAGGACCAGATGGCTTCCCAGGTTAGTAACAAACCACTGTTTGTTCCATTTCCCTCTCTTTTTAATTCAGCCACACCACTTGGTTCTACAGTGAATAACAGTTACATAGTCATAATATCTGAATTCTCTTTATTGGTTTTCTATTTTAATAGAAACAGAAAAATCAGCTCACAGACGAAGCAAACTCAATTATAACTGTACTATAACATCCAAATGTTATGAATATCAAAAATATGGTTCCTTGACTAAAAAGGGGAGGCTAATACAAGGAGAAGTAGATGGGAGAGTAGGTGCATCTAATAAAAAGCAAGTGTATAAGTATGTACAACTTTGATGGATCAAGATATAGAGGTTTAGGTATATTATTTAATGATAATCATCAGAAGAACTCAAATTAGGACTAACACAAAAACCAAGAAAAGGGAGAGGGAATGGAAAAAGGAAGTGGGAGGTGGAGTAAGTGTGCTAATTTCACCATATTTCATATTGAGGAGTCAACAAATACTGTCTTAGACGGATAAATTATGAAATAAAGACTTAAGTATCAGAAGTTAAAGTCATGGTGGTAACCACCAGAAAAACTCAAAATAGAAGTGGGTAAAAGCAGTCATTTCTGGGTGTAAAAGAGATATAGTACTTTAATTTTATTTTGCACTTTTTTTTTTAAAGCTGATCATCTCTTTTATTTATTTATTTATCTATTTATTTATTTATGGCTGCATTGGGTCTTCATTGCTATGCACAGGCTTTCTCAGGGTCTACTCTTCGTTGCGGTGTGTGGGCTTCTGACAGCGGTGGCTTCTCTTGTTGCCGAGTGCGGGCTCTAGGCACACGGGCTTCAGTAGTTGTGGCACGTAGGCTCAGTAGTTGTGGCTCGCGGGCTCTAGAGCGCAGGCTCAGTAGTTGTGGTGCACGGGCTTAGTTGCTCCGCGGCATGTGGGATCTTCCCGGACTAGGGCTCGAACATGTGTCCCCCACATTGACAGACGGATTTTTAACCACTGTGCCACCAGGGAAGTCCCTTATTTTGCACTCTTATGTTCTGTTTGCATTCTTAAAATCAATTCTTATAAATAGCAACATTCATGTATACATACACAAAAATAGAGGAGAAAAGAACCAACACAACAGGTACCCTTTGGGGAAGGGGAAGAGAGAAAAGCCTCTGGTTGTAGCATGGCCAAGGAAGAAATTTCATGGGAAGACTTCTGATGAGCAGTTTTCAGTTGTTTGCGGTGGGGTGTGCCCTGTGAGTCCCCCTCCACCATTCCCACACAGTTCTGCATTGCTCCGGGGTGGATCAGAAGTCCTCAGGAGCTACCAAATGGGGCACCCGGGTGGGCTTGGGGTGAACACAGACAGCACATGTGGATTATAGAGCTGTAAGACAAGGAGACAGCCAGCGCCCTGGTTACACAAAGAACGGATCCAACAGTTTCTGTCTTGAGGAGTTCACAGTCTATAGAAAGAGCAAGATACAGAAATACAGCTTTGCTTAGGGCTATGTGTAGGTGAACATAGAAAAGAAAACTGGAAGAGTCCGGAAGGTCACTATGGAAAAGATGACCTCTGAGTTACATGTTGGAAGTTGAGTAGAGAGAGGGAGAAAAAGGGCTTTCTTGGCAGAGGAAGAGGAAAGGGGCCTGACAGGATGACGCTTGTTCCTGGAATGGTGGGTGATTGGTGTGGCTAGACCAGAGGCTATGTGGGGTGGGGAGACTGACAGGAAATAAAGCTAGAATGATACTCTGAGGCAAATCGTGAAGAGGTTGGGCATTAGCCCATGGCTGTTGAAGCATCAGTCAAGGGCTGGGAGTGGGAAAACAGCATGACAAGATTTGCACTTTGGAAAGATCACTCTGAGTGGAGGCTGGGAGGCCAGTTAAGACTGTGAAAACTAGGGAAGATATAGTGAAAGTATGAAACAAGTCTGTGATGTGGGAGTTGTGAATCTCAGTACTTGTCAGCAGCACATGGGCGGTCACTCAGAGAAATCCAGGAAAGATGGGCTTGACCTTGACCCACTCAATAGAGTGCTGCCTGGAGAGACCTAGCCAATGGTCAAGCACAATATGTCTGGGTGCAGCAATCCCCAGGTATGGTTTAGGAAGATGGCGGGCATCAGTGATTCTGAAAGTATGGCTATCTCAACAGATAGGACACCAGACTGGAGGATCCAGAAAGGAGATTTCAGAAATCCAGGCAGGCAGAGGCCTAAGCCAGAGCAGGGCTATCAGATGCAGCAAAAGCCTCTCAAAGGCTTACTTTCCCCCCTTTTTCTTCTAAACCAACATCTGAATCAGAGTTGGGGCCAGATAGAGTCCTGTGGCTGCCCCAGTTAGGTCTAATTTGCTTTAATATTTATTCTATATTCATTCAACAGAGTTGGAAAGAGAAAACCTATTTTCAATAGAAATGCAATGCAAACATTATAAAAAAAGGTCTTTATTTTCAAACAAAGCATTGTTAAATATTAAACAATATACTAAAATTTTTTATTTAAAATTTTAATTTTTGTGTTTCATTGATTGTTTTTTTCTCACTTATAATTAGATAACATTAGGTTACTCACCAACTCAATTACTGTAGATTAAAGTAATTTACAATAATATATGGGTTGGCCAAAAAGTTCGTTCGGGTTGTTTCCATAAGATCTTATAGAAAAACCTGAACAAACTTTTTGGTTAACCCAATAGTTACACAAGTTTTTACCCATCTACCTCCTACCCCTGGGTTTTGAACAAACTGCTTTGAATCAATCCCTTCTTCATTACTGACTAGCTGTATGACAAGGCATGTTACTAAACTAAGGAACATTTTTCTGATCTGGAAGGCAACAGTATTATTATCTTCCTCTCAGAGTTGCTGTGAGGATGAACAAAGTTTATTGTGTGGAAGTTCCAGGAACATAATAACTACTCAATAGATGCTGGTTGCCTTGCTTTCCCAGTCATGTGGTATCTAGAAGTGGGGTTACTGGCAATCGGGTATAGCCAGTGAGACAACATCCCTCATGCCCTCAGTCTTCTGGAAAATTAGGAGGAGGTAGGGAAGAATCATCAGGAGGTATTCAGGCTGTACCTGTTGAAAGTGTACCATATACTCCTGTGAAGTCGTCACTACGGTCGAGATAGTGAATATCCATCATGCCCTAAGTTTTCTTGTGCCCCTTAGTAATCGCTCCCTTCTGCCCCTCTCCACTATCCTCATTCTCCTGCTCCCAGGAAACCACTAATATGCTTTCTTTAACTCTCCAGGTTGTCTTCTTCTTATCGAGTTTTCAGAGTTCTTATACATGGTGGAAAAAAAAAAGTTCTTCAGCAATTATACAATTTGCGAGTGTTTTCTCCCAGTCTCTGCCTTCAGTTTGGGTTTGTCTGACATTTTCTCATGATCAAACTGAAGTTTGATGTTGATGGTGATGTTGATACGGATCAACTGGTTATGGTGGTACCTGCCAGGTTTCTCCACTGTAAAGTTTCTTTTTATCCACTTTCTATATTCTTTGAAAGTGGGTTAAGTCTATTCCGTACTCAACTAGAGGGTTAAGTTCCACTTCCTGGAAGGGAGAATATCTATGTATATTATTCAGATTTTTCTGTAAAGAAGTTATCCCTTTTCCCTGTTATTTATTTACTCACTCATTTATATCAGTATAAACTCATGGATATTTGTGGTTTTTAGACATGTTCCCATCCCCCCTCCTTTTTTTTTTTTTTTTTTTTTGCGGTATGCGGGCCTCTCACTGTTGTGGCCTCTCCCGTCGCGGAGCACAGGCTCCGGACGCGCAGGCTCAGCGGCCATGGCTCACGGGCCCAGCCGCTCCGCGGCATGTGGGATCCTCCTGGACTGGGGCACGAACCTGTGTCCCCTGCACCGGCAGGCGGACTCTCAACCACTGCGCCACCAGGGAAGCCTCCAACCCCTTTTTTTTGTACTTCCTTATTTTCTGTGCACTACAAAATACTCCACGCTCATCTTGTATTTTCTCTATCCCAGCCCTAGAGTTAGCTATTTCTCCAAGGATCCCTGCTTCCTTGAATTGGAGGCAATAGTATTTAGAAATAAATATCTGAATAATGTATGTGCTCCTTGTTAGTGGTGTTACTGTTTTTAGGCATGGGGGGGTATTTTTTGTTTTCCTTGTAAGTTTCTGTGTATTCAGAGGGAGATTGAGAGATTTACAATTAGCCAGTCAAGTAAAAGAGTTCTACTAAAAGTGTGATTCATGAACCATCAACGTCAGCATCACCTGTGTGTTTGTTAGAACTGCAGCTCTTGAGCCTCATCCCAGACCTACTAAGTCAGAAACTGAGTTGGACCCAAGACTCTGTTTTAATAAGCACTGTAGGTGATTCTTTTGCATATTAAAATTTGAGAATCAATGATGTAAGCAGTAGGCTGTAGAAATACAAGTTAACTGCTATTGTATTTGGTACTCCAGTCCTGCTATAGGTGGTGCTCCAGACAATGGCCAAGCTAGTTGGCTTCTTAATCCAGCTATGATGTCAGTCCTTGGATTCCTACCATTCTGAGGATGACACATCAGACAAGGAAGAGCAGACAGGCCAGACAGAAGAAGCAAAAACAAGAACAAAAGAACCAATCATCAACAAAATACTAGCAAACCAAATCTAGCAGCATACACAAAGGACCATATACCATGACCAAGTGGGATTTATTCCAGGAATGCAAAGTTGGTTTAACATCTGAAAATCAATTAGTTTAATATAATATCAATAGAATAAAGGACAAAAAGCACATGATCATTTCAATAAATGCAGAAAAAGTATCTGATGAATTCAGCACCTCTCCATAATAAAAACACTTAGCCTAGGAATAGAAGAGATCTTCCTCACCTACTAAAAGGTATCTATGAAAAACTCACAGCTAACATCATACTTAACAGTAAAAGACTGAATGCTTTCTTTCTAATTTACAGATTTATTGTGAAGATTGAATGAGTGATAATGTGTGTCGAGTACTCACAACAGAACTAGGCACATACTGAGTCAGTTATAATTATAGAAATATTGGGTGTAGTTTCTTAGTATAGTTTCAACTTACTATAGTTTCTGACACTTATTAAGGGCAGGATTAATATTGGCTGTTACTATTAATATTATTTTAATGGAGTCTTATTATCTTGGGGTGAGGGAGATAGCATACAGAAGTTTCTACATGAAAGGAATCCTGGAGGGACATGGAAGGGACTATAAGCATGAGAATTCTGTTTGGAATTTTGATACAAAAGTAGTACTGAGCATTGGCCAAAGTCCTGCTATAGGGAAATACACTATGGCCAGTTTATCCTGAGGTCTGCTTGCCGGCAGCACTGAGCTGGGGTAGGGGTATTCTATAAGCAGGAGAAACTGCCTTCATAGACAGAGGTGTTAGCCACCCCCCTGCCCCCACCTCCACCCCTACACCAGCTATGGGGTCTGATCTACCTCTACATCTTGTTTTATTTATTTATTTTACTTTTGCCTGTGTTGGGTCTTTGCTGCGGCACACAGGCTTTCTCTAGTTGCGGCGAGTGGGGGCTACTCTTCGTTGCAGTGCGTGGGCTTCTCATTGTAGTGGTTTCTCATTGCGGAGCACAGGCTCTAGGTGCACGGGCTTCAGTAGTTGCAGCATGCGGGCTCAGTAGTTGTGGCTTGCGGACTCTAGAGCGCAGGCTCAGTAGCTGTGGCGCACGGGCTTAGCTGCTCCGCGGCGTGTGGGATCTTCCCGGCCTGGGGATCGAACCTGTGTCCCCTGCATTGGCAGGCAGATTCTCAACCACTGTGCCACCAGGGAAGCCCCTTTACATCTTGTTTTACATCTTGTTTTCCCAACACAGCTGGCAGCAGTTGCCTTAGTATTTCCTGGGCCTCTTCTCCAATGACACTCCCTTCCACACAACCACTCTCAGCTGAAAGGCACCAAGAGTGACCATCTGTGAGACAGGCCTATTCAATATGCTTTTTTACAGATCAGAGGCCAGGTTTTGTTTTGTTTTGTAAATTGCATGCCAAGCTGTCACCTAGAGCTTAGTGAAGGGTATGAACATATCCATAAATTATCCAGTATTCAAAGGTGATTTTGATATTCCTATCAGGAGCCTCTTTATGCTCAAATGAGCATGCAGTATTTTTGCAAAGGTAAGCATTCCGAGGGAGCTGTTAATTATTTGAAACTAGGGTGCTTGGGTGACTGCAAACAGCAATGAATAAATCCCAGGAGTGGCTAAGATAGGGCATGATTTTAGAGTTGCTAGTGGGGGACTTACATGGGAACTGTTTAAAAAAGTAAGAGTGACCCATTAGATTATTTCATAATTCAAAAGTGGCACACTATGACAGGGATGGGGTTCAGAGGGAACCCTAGGGATTTTTGTGTCCCTGATGGGGGGCAGAGTTGCCTCTGGGCAACACTGTTGTTACTGAGGTACCCCTCAATAACATGGTGGCATGAGAGCAACACTGAGTCACAAACTGAATTCTTAAAATACCGAATTAATGAATTCTTCTGAGGTATGGGAGAAGGGGACATTTAATCTCAGATCCCCCTCTCTTACCGTTTTCTCTACTCCTTGGCAGCTGGATCTGCTGATGGTTTTAACTCAGGGTCAAGCCTGTCCCAAATTCCAAGCCAATCTCAACAGGCAAAGGCAGGGCCTTTCAGTCATTCATCTTTTTTTCCTTTCATTTATTCAGCATACACATGGTGATTCAAGACATTGTTCAAGGAATGAAGGGATAAGAGACTATAAAAGGCATGGCCCCTCCCTCAGAGTAGCTCACTGCCTAGGGCTGGAAATGGACACATAAATAACTCTAATCTTCAATTTGTTCTAGGAAGCCCAGCCCTGCCCCAATTAGTCTCTGCCTGACTGTGGCTTGCTCAACAAATCCAGCCCTATATGCTCCGCATTCCAGCCCCACATTACCAGGAAGTGTTAGTGCCTTGCACCCAGCTCCCAAGTCATGAGATGGTCTCACACACAGCAGGGTAAAGAAGAAAGGAGGGTCGGAAGAATGAAGGAGGCAGGACCTAGTGAGAAGGCAAGGTTGTCAAGACCAGCTGTGGGGCAGGAATAGAACATTTGATAGGACAAGGAGGAAAGGGGCAAGGCAGTGGGTCTGTTCACATCTGTGTCTTCATTATCTAAAACTTAAAATTTTGGGACTTCCCTGGTGGTCCAGTGGTTAAGACTTCACCTTCCAATGCAGGGGATGCGGTTTCGACCTCTGGTCAGGGAGCTAAGATCCCACATGCCTCGCGGCCAAAAAGCCACAACAGAAAGCAATATTTTAACAAATTCAATAAAGACTTTAAAAATGGTCCACATCCAAAAAGGAAATTCTTTTAAAAAAACAACAAAAAGTTTTAACTTTGTCATTAAAAAAGGTTTGTGTTATTCCCAATATTGTTTAGTGGTCAGGATTAGGGGTTTGAGGTCAAGCCAACCTGAATTCAAACCAGTATTTCTCTTACACCCAGGTAAAAGGGGCTCCTGCCAGGACCCACACGTACTAAGGATCCTACCCCCTCCCAAATACACACGTACATATACACAAACACTATCGAGTGACTTTCTTAAAACTTTTTAAGTGCCTCTCTGGTGCTTAAGACCAGGCAGAGCTGGCAGTGCTGTCCAGGTGGGTGCCCTGATCCCAGATGGGACTTGCATGAGCCCTGACCTTGTTTCTCCCCTTGGAAGCTCTCTCTGACCCTCCACCCCATGCATGGGGTCAACCAGATGTCCCCTTTTTCCTTATCAGGACAGCAGCTTGGCAATCTGATTGCTTCTGCTGGTTGGCATGGCATTTCTTTTGCATGAGATGTAGCTGCCCAAACAGTACTGACATGCTGACGTTGCTACTCTCACAAATGTACCACTAAGAATGAGTTCCTGGCCCTGGGCTACTGATGTCCACCGTTGGCCCTCAGGGTTGAGCCGCATGTGTGCGTGTACTTAGGTATACTTGTCCACGTTCTGACCACAGTACTGGCTTCAGGCTACAGACTCAAAGATGGTGGGATGATAGCACACCCTGCACAAGCCTCCTCAGGCTTCACACCATGTGAATCAGCAGTATTCCCAGGTGGCTGTGCTTATCTCCTCTGGGGCTTTTGAGACCAACTGCCACTCTGAAAGATCAATGGATCTTCTGATTGATGATGTCCTCTCTAGCCAACGTGGTGACGTGCTCCCCTGGACCTGTGTTGGACCACGCAGAAGTTCCTGTACAGAAGAGACTATTTTTCTTTCTCTGCCATGGACCCCTCACCTATCTTAGGAAAAACTTTCTTGGTTTTATGATTCATCTTCAGTTCTAGTCCATGCATTTGATCCAGAGGGTTCAGAGAAAGAGAGATTAAAATGACCTTAAGGAATTAAGGTTTGGGGAGAGAGAATGGATTCAGTAAGAAAACAGTTAAGGAATCAAATTTGTTTTCTTTGGAGAAGAGAAGGTCAATGGATGGTTTAATTCTTGCCTTTAACTATAGGCAATAATTTAACGCAAGGAATAAAGAAAAATTATTCTTTATGTCTGAAAAGACTAACAAGAGGGAACGAAATTAAATTAGAGCTGGGGAGATTTCAGAATGATAAAGGGTGATCGGAGAAAGCCTCCCTACCCTGGGGGACATATGAAGGAAATCAGACAACCATTCACTCAGCTTATGTTTTCCTGAGACTTTTCAGGGTTTTTTGGGAGAGGGGGTGTGGAGGAAGGGGGAAGGATGCAGGTGTGGTCCCAGTGGTTTCATCCAGGTTTTCAGCCTCAGCAGATGTGTACAGTGTTTAGCGGGTAGGCCTGAAGAGATTATTAAGTCTCAAGCCCAGGAGCAAAGGGAACTGGGTTCTCAGGGGTATCCTGAGCAGCAGAGCAGCACCTCTAGACTAAACAAACACCTCTAGGTGTGCCTCCACCTCTCTGCCTGTAAAAAGGGATTACAGACTTTCTTTTGTTCTATCACGTCTAGGAAAAGTCACTGAGGTTTATATGCAAAATAAGTTCCTTAGAGGATTCACAGTCTGACCCACAGCCCACATCAGCTGAATTTCTGCACATCCAGCTCCGGGCACAACAAACACGCTCACCATCTCCAAACACGCCCTGCTCCTTCACCCATAGCACCTTCTTTGCTGGAAGTGAGCTTCCCTTCCCTGCGCTCTCTCTATTCTGGCCAATTCCTACCCATCAGTGAAGGCCCAGCTTAGATGTCATCACCTTTGTGAAATGTTCCCCCACCCTCCCTCAAACTGAAGCAAACTGAGTCCTGCCTCTGCATTGCTGAATGACTTGGTCCACACTATTGCCTCCCCTCTGGACTGAGCTCACTGGGGACAGGAGTCGTGTTTCAGTCTATCAGTCGGTCAGTCAGTAAACAAATGATGGTTGGGCACCTACTATGTCACAAGCACTGTGTCAGGCACAGCAGATACATCCATGAATGAAACAGACAGGATTACTCCCCCGTAGGAGCTTACGATCTGGGTAGGACTCTAACAGATAAAGAGGGCATTACAATGAATTTGATAAGTAAGAGTCCTGTAGAAGAAGAGGGTGGGGATACGTGTTCCAGATGGAGGGAAAGGCATATGTAAATGGTGGTGGCCAGATAGAACCTGGCACATTTAAGGAAGAGAAAGAAGCTCAGTACTGCTGTTGAATAATACTGGCAAGAGACGGGGACAGAGGGGAGAGCAGGGGCCACGTTACCCTGTGCCTTTTGAGCCCTTTAGGAAGATTAAACTTTATCCTAAGAGCAAAGAAGAACATCTGAAGAGTTTTAAGCAGGGAAGTGGCATCTCAGATTAGCCCTTTGAAAGATGACTCTGGCTGCAATTTGAGGAATAGATAGGCAGGACTTGTTATGGAGGCAGGGCCAGCAGTGGGGAAGGATTTTGGTGAAATAATTTGGTGAAATAAGATGGTAGCAGCAGGAATAGACAAGTGGGTTGTTGACAGCGGTGTCTCACAGGTGGAATGGACAGAGCTTGTGGCTTACTGTATATGGCTACAGATGGAGGGTAGAGATGGTAATGGAGGGGAAGACTCAGTGGAGCCTTCTAGGCTTTTTTCTTGGACAATGTTTAATGGAGGTGTATTAACCTCCTAGGGCTGCCTTTGCAAAGTACCACAAACTGGGTGGCTTAGAACAACAGACAATTATTGTCTCAGGGTTCCGGAGGTCAGAAGTCTACCATCAAAGTGTTGGCAGTGCCATGTACCTTCTGAAGGCTCTAGGGGTGGATCTGCTCCAGGCCTCTCTTGTAGCTTCTGGTAGCCTCAAGTGTTCCTTGGCTTTGTAGATGGCTGTCTGCTCCCTGTGTCTCTTCACGTGGCTTTCTTACAGTACTCATGTCTCTGTCCAAATTTCCCCTTTTCCTAAGAACACCTCATATTGGAGTAGGCCCACTCTACTCCTATATGACCTTATCTTGATTAATTATACCTGTAGCAACTCTATTTCCTAACAAGGTCCCATTATGTATAGGGGATGTATAGGTATTATGTATTATTATTATGTATAGGTATAGGGGATGAGGACTTCTTTAAATGAATTTGCGGGGAGGGGAATTCAACCCATGTTGCAGGGCGTGGGGGTAGCATCATTCACTAAGACAAAGAACGCGTGATAAAACAGGTTTGGTGATAGAAAGATGAAGCCTTGAGCTTGGGGGTTGTTGCATTCAGTGGCCCTGTGGGAAACCAATGAAGAGATGTCTAGAAAACTCTTTGATACATTGGTTTGGTACTTAGAAGAGAGGTATGGCCTGGGCTGGGAATATACATCTGAGAGTCTTCAGCATATGGGGTAGATAAGATGGTGAATCTCTGGGGAGGGTCAGACCACCTGGGGAAAATGAACAATTCATCTTTGAAACCCCAGCACTTAGCTCAGCCCCTGCCATTGCTCTAAATGTTGAATGAATAAGTGCCTGATGAAATGAAAATGTTTCTTAAGCTCGCCATTAGTTTGAGACAAGAAGACTTTGCGTGGGTGACGGCACGCCCCCCTCTGGCTCTGTGACACGGAGGGAGTATACTTTGTAGGAATGAGAAACAAGTGTCCTTAGGTTTTACCTTATAGTCTCCTTGGCTCTAATTTAGTAAATTTATCAAAAGCTTCCCACCCTACATCTCCCAGGGAAAGCCATGAGGTCAAGGGTGAGGGATCCTAGGGTTGTGCCCATCTCTTGACTTGTAGGAACACGAACCAGAGGAAAGGTACACGAGTCTTGTTGCAGTCTGCAGCAACATCTCCGTTTACCTGAAAGTCTTCACCTTTGCCATCACCCCAGCTTTTCAATAAACTAAATTGTACTGAAGTTTCTAAATAAAGACTTTCCTACACCATCTCCTTTCCCTCCAAATCCCAAGACTGATGGTAATTTGATCTTGGGGGAATCTGGGGCAGAGTCACTCTGGCCTGGCCACGCTGGAGTGGGAACTGCAGGAGGCGGGAGCTGTGGGTGGTGTAATTGTCTGCTGGGCGCTTGATCCAGCCTTCTTTGTGCCTGTTGCCTGGTGACATCCAGAGGCCCCTATCTCAGAACCACACTCGGGCTTGCTATTGGTTCAGTGGTGGCATTTGTTGACAATAGATACTTCCCTGGCCCTGGACTCTGAAAGAGACCTCTGGAGCTTGAGTTTCAGGCTACACTGCTTGTCCAAGCGCAGTTCCTTAACTCTTTATGTACCCTGCCAGAAAGGCCCAGCTGCAGCTGCCAGGGCACCGTGAGTGTGTCCAGCCCAACTCTATAGCACTGTTCTCTGCCTCAGAGTGTGCAGCTGGGCTGGGGGATTTTCTTTTCTTTTAATCTTATTTTCTTTTATTTCTTTATACAGCAGGTTCTTATTAGTTATCTATTTTATACATATTAGTGTATATATGTCAGTCCCAATCTCCCAGTTCATCCCCCCCACCCCCCGCCCCCTGCCTTCCTGGGCTGGGGGATTTTCTTTTCTGCTCTGCTTCTGTGGCAGAACAGGGTTTTCTTCCCTTCTCACCTCTTCCTGGGTTTTCCTTGCAAGACAGTTTAAACAAACAGACTTTGTTGGCTTAACAAGTCATCTGAGCTGAGCTAGGAAAGGCAGTCAATATTAACAGAAAGGCTTGTTTTGTCCATGTTCTTTTCTGAACAATCTGAAAGATCTGAACCTCTTCCTGCGGTGCCTAGGAGTCTGTGGATGAGATCTACACCTTCCTGGGATGGAGCTGGGGCCACGCGGGAGAAGAGAGGTTAGAAGGAGACTGAGGTGACTACAGGGGAGGTGAAAAGAGAGGGAAGCCAGTCAGAGAAGGGGTTCTGGATGCCTCCAAGGTGGACCCTATTGGATCAGTGACTGAATGAAGGGACCAAAGGGATGGTACCATTTATGGAGGTCAGTCCTCCACTTGGGTGAGTACCTGGCATCCGGGCTTTTCAGGCAGCTCCCTAGGCCCTTCCCACCCACCTCCTCCTCACCTTCTGCCTTGGGCACCCTTTAGAGAATGGGTCAGCTGAGGGTCAGGCTGGGGACAAGCTGGGTCAGGGCAGCTGCAGTGAGGACTAGAGTTTGCCCAGTTAAGGGAAAGAGAGTTCTGGCTGGTTCCTCAAAGGTTCCAGCCCTGATCTTCTAAACCCAGTACCACTTGGAGGAATGTTCAGGCCCAGCATCCTGGCAAAGCCTCTACCCCCAATCTCCACCCCCTTGTGCCTCTCTCTCCTTCCACGTGCAACAAAACCACTCACATTTAGGCAGGGAAAGCAGAGGATCTTGCAAAGACCAAGCAAGGCTGTGTGTCAGACATGAGAAAATGACGGGAAATGGGAGGAAGGGGAATGGTCTTCCCTTGCAGCCAAATGCCCAAGCCTGACCTACACTCCGAGAGGAGGCCCTAAGAACATTGCAGGAAGGAGAGGAAGAACTAGGGGTTCTAAGCGGTGTCCTCAGGATTAACTGACCTCCATCTACAGCAGCCAGCACTCCAGAGGAAGTAGGGTTTGGAGCTGGAGCAGAAGTGCCAGGATCCCGTGGCCAGGAGACATGTGTAGCAAACCCCAGTGATCCATGGGTCCTAGGGATTTCTGTTGGGCCTGCTGGAGCCCAGATGTCTGGTTGTCCCTGTCTGAAGGGCACCACTGGGTTGGATGCAGTGAAAGGACCCATCACTCCCCACCCCTGTCCAGCAGGGCTGGGGATCATATTATGCAGCTTCTTTTCTTTTCCTAGTTCATCTTTCTGCCAGCACTAATTGCTCATCAGGGTTTCTGATGTGACTCTCCCTTTTGTTTGCATCTGAGATCCAAGGAAAAGGTGGGCTTTGTTCCTAATGCAGGTGTAATGTGCCAGCTGAGAACGCAGTACCCTTGGCCGCCACCAGTTTCCACAACCATTTGGACTAAGAACCAGCAGGAAATAGCCCCTGAAATGGGTACAAAAGTTTTGCTGTAACAAAGTACCACAAACAGGAAGTACCACAACAGAAACGTATTGTCTCCTGGTTCTGGAGGCTCGAAGTCTGAGATCGAGGTGTCAGCAGAGTTGGTCCTTCTAGGAGAGAATCTGCTCCACGCCTGCCTCCTAGCTCCTGGTGGTTTGCTGTCAATCTGCAGTGTTCCATGAGAAATCTCACTCCTATCTCTGCCTTGATCATCCCATGATATTCTCCTGTGCACGTGCCTGAGTCCAGGCTTCTCCTTTTTATAGGGAACCCAGTCATATTGCATTAGAAGCCTACTCTAGTATGACCTCATCTTAAGTAATTACATCTGCAATGATCCTATTTCCGAATAAGGTCACATTCTAAGTCACTGGGGTTAGGACTTCAACATATGAACTTTGGGGGAGAGAGAGAGTTTTTGAGCATTTGGTAAAATAATCAGTCATCTCTAGAAATCAATGTAAGTCCACTAAGAACAAGCCATGTCAGTCTAACCATTTCCTACTGTCACAGGGTTAAACACAAGTAAACAGATTTACCTGCAGGGATGGGCAGGGGCCAGAGCCCAAGCACCCTTTTGGCCACACAAAAGGAGACGACATTTGCCTATATAACGTAACTGACCTCTCATTTGTTCCAAGGTCTCTAAAACTCAGAAGTAAAACAGTTCAGCGAAAAAGTTATCCCCCAACTGGCTTCAACATTTGGCCTGGTGGGCAACAAGCTATCATAGTTACTAGGATAGCAGTCATATTATAAACCCAGGGAGGAAGTTCTCAGAATCATTTATAATGAAATCTCTAAAGCCTGGAAAACAATCTCCTATCACTTCCTTTGTCATCATACAACTTCCTTTTAATTTCCAAGCCTCGTTAGTGCCTCTTCCCACAGAGTCTGTGAACGAAAGCAAATGCCTGCTTTCGCCAGGAATAACAGTGCAAAGGAGTGTGGGTGTCAGGGCCCTAACGCCCAAGCTTGGGCCTCCATTTCCCGCCATTGTTCCCTCAGTCATGTTCCCATACACTGGTTTGGGCTGTCCTGGAGGGAGTTTTTCCAGATAAAAAATGGCCTGGTTGGCTGCCAGTGATTCAGGCAGGTTCACAGCCCCACACCTGTTTTATCTCTCATGCTTATCACTCATCATCAGCTTCCAGGACACAGACAATAGGGGCAAAGAGGCATGTTGGCTGGGCCAGGTCTTAGGTGGCCCCAAGGGTTTTAGAGGTCTCCAAATAACCAGACTCCGGCAGTCTCACCAGGTCCCTCTAGGTTCTAGGCGAGGGGTCCTTTCCCAGTTAAAGCAGCAGGGATTCAGTGAGTTCACTTGGTGTTCAAGCTATATAATGCCCATTTCCCTGGGGCCCATAATGGCAGAAACGGAGCTCTCCATGTGTATTGATTTGTCCCCTCTTCTGATCCTGCTGTCTCAGGAAGCCCCAGAGGTGACTGAGCATTTAAGTATCCAGGGAGGAAGGGGTGCCAAAGGGCCTTTTAGATAGTTGTGGTTTTGGTTTTGTTTGTTTTCCCCCAAACTGTGTTAAACTTAAAAATAACCCCAATGGTGAAATTAGTGAAATCTGAATAAACTCTGGATTGTACTAATGTCGATTCCTTGGTTTTGATATTACACTACAGTTAGGCAAGGGTGCAATTTTTTGCAACTTTCTGTGAACCTGTAATTATTTGAAAGTAAAAAAGTTCTTTCAAAAGTAATCTTGATGGGTCCCCAAAGCCTAGTCAATGTACCTTGCCTTTGAAAAAGGTGCAGAGTCTAATAGCTGAGAGCACAGGATTTAGGCCAGACAGATCTCAGTGCCAATGCAGGCTTTACGCCTACAAGCTGTGTGACTTTGGGCAAGTTACTTAATCCTTCTGAGCATGGTTTCCTTATCTAGGAGAGAAATCTTAGTGCTTCCCTGATGGATTGAGTGTGAGGACTAAATGAGGTAACTCATGGAAAGCACCTAACAGGATAGATGATAAAGCACAAAATGTCCCTTTAAAACCATAATCTATTGAATAGAGGAGCCATGCATGTGTTTTCAATAGTGGGTCACAAGCTCAGACAGTCCTGTGTAGCTGAATTTTTTCAGTGGCCCCCATGGTGAGTAGAGACGATCCACACATGGATGTGATTCAAACATAAGTCAACTGCCTATGGAAGAACTGTTTGAATTTTGTCCCAATTTTTTTCCCTATAAATTGTCCAAAGTCCCAAGTTTCCTAATGTGGAATTAGATTAAACAATTAACATCACAGAATAAGCAATATTCCGTTTCCACTGCAAAGGGGAATTGGCTGAAGCCTACCAGCCAGCCAGGTGCCTGGAGCTCAGGTGGGGTGGGAAGCCTCGGGGGCTGAAAGGTGTTAGGCCCTCTTGCCCCCAACTCCTGAGTGAGAGCTAATTAAGGAGAAGCAAATTTTTGTGAACTAACCCAGGCACCTGCACTCCAGAAAAAGAAGGACCCCTTTGTGCCGGGGAAGCATCTTAGCTACCATGAGCACCTCCTGGAGATATAAGAATGGGTCCCGAAGCCAGTTCTTGACATGCCCTTTCTAGTCCTTCTCCCCTTCCCAAGCCCTATATTCCAGACATCCTGGTTACTCATCATTTCTCAGACACCACCTGGTTTCTCCAAACAGGTTGTCCATCCACCTGGAGAGTTCCTCTTCCACCCACTCCTATAGTCTCACGCACCTCAGCTGGTTCCATTCCATCCATTTTTCAAAGCTTCCATCAAATGTTTTATCATTGTCACTCACGGGTCATCTCTCCTCCTTTGAACTCTCCTAGGTCCTGGTTTTTCTCTTTCTCACAGCCTTTACCACAATCATTCAACATGTATCTACTGTGTTCTGTGCACCAAGCTCTGAGGTCGGCCCTAGAGGTGCTGCAGGAGGGTAACAGAATGTGGGAGCTGTGCGTTGGGATGGGGGTGGGGAGAGGGCCGTTAAAGAGTCACAGTGAATCTGAAACTAAAGAATTTTGCTGGGGGCTTCCTGGTGTCTCAGCGGTTAAGAATCCGCTTGCCAATTCAGGGAACACAGGTTCGAGCCCTGGTCCGGGAAGATCCCACATGCTGCAGAGCAACTAAGCCTGTGTGTCACAACTACTGAGCCTGAGCTCTAGAGCCCATGAGCCACAACTACTGAGCCCATGTGCTGCAACTATTGAAGCCCATGCGCCTAGAGCCCATGCACCGCAACAAGAGAAGCCACTGCAATAAGCCCGTGCACCACAAGGAAGAGTAGCCCCTGCTCGCCACAACTAGAGAAAGCCCACTCATAGCAACAAAGACCCAACGCAGCCAAAAATAAATAAATAAATTTATTTAAAAAAAAATATGAGTAAGACGTAGTCCCTGCCTTCAGGGATCTCATGGGTTAGTAAGGGGAACAGACCAGAAAAGACACCAACATCTGTGACACCTACGTCAATAACAATGAGTGCTCTCCGGGTACTAAGTATGTGCCTAGAGATATCCATTCACTATTTCGCATGATACTGAGGTCAATACAGTGAAGCAGGTAATAATATTCTCATGTTACGGATAAAGGAGATGAGACTAAGATTTTAAGTTATTTGTCCAAGATCACAACCGGCTAATGGCAGGGTGGAGATGTGAATTCAGCCTTGCCTGGCTCCAACTCCATGCTCTGGGCATTACCCTCATGGCCTGTGGGCAACGTGTCTCAATGCTTCTTCCCTGCCTTGCCCCCCGCTGCAGAAACTCCTGGCCTGCCTGCTGCAGGACATGGTTTCTGGGACATAATCTACCCACCTCTAACAGTGAGGGCAGAGGCCTTGGTTAGTCACAAGAACTGATGTGCTTTAGTATTTTCAGAGCCCCTGCCCTCAGTGAGCCTGCAGTCTAGGAGAAGAGATACCACGCGTATGCATAAATATTCAGGTTATATGACTGACAAATTGATGGCCTGTTCCCTATCTGTTAGACTGTGCTAGCCATCATCTCCCCTGATAGCACCTTCTCTATCTCCATTATAGGTTCCCTGCATTGCACTGTACTTACTTTCTACATTATCAGCGTGAGGCCTTCCAGAGCCGTGAGTGTGGTGTAACTTCACATCGTGTACATTGCTCGTATTTAGCCTCCTCATTCCTGGGGCAGGTCACCGTCCTCCTATCTCTTGCCTTGGGTTCTTGCCACAACTTCCTTACAGCTCCTGGTTTCAAGTCTCTCCCTGGTTTGAACCATTCTTCACACTGTAGTCACAGTGATCTGGGACCACAGATCTTGAGTCTATCCCTGGCTACAACTTCCTTACAGCTCCTGGTTTCAAGTCTCTCCCTGGTTTGAACCATTCTTCACACTGTAGTCACAGTGATCTGGGACCACAGATCTTGAGTCTATACCAGGCTTAAGACCCTCAACGGCATACCACGACCATCAGGGTGAATCAGAGCATCTAAGCCTGGTGTTCCAGGACCTCCCGCTAAATCTTGTACATTCTATGCTTTAGCGACGTTCTCTGCTCCAGCAAGAAGGGGCTGCTTGCAGAGTCTCCTACACACCTGGCTGCTCTTCGGCTCTGGGTCCTGTTCTTTTGTCTTTGTTGAAAGTGTACTCTCTCCCCACCTTCACCTGGCCGACTTCTACTCATTCACCAAGACTTAACTTGGACAGAGATCACACAGGAAGTCTCCTCGAACCTGCACTCACGTTGTATGATAATCCTCTCCTTATGTGTCGGTTTTCACCGCTAGACTGAATTTCATGGGGACAACAAAGGTGTCTTCCTCATCTCCGAATCTCTAGCACCCACCGGAAAATAATAATCACTCAGTAAATACTTGTTTAAGTAAATGAATGAGTGAATGATTCATTACAGAGTACTAGGAGGTATTAAGTGCCAAATGAGTAGTACAGACAATAAGTGTAACAGAAAGGAGGAAGCGGTCACTTCCAGTTGGGAGAGCCCCAGAGGGCTTCACGGATAAAAAGAATTTTATGCTGGGCCTTGCAGGATGAGATAACACATGTGAAAGTGCTGGCCCAACGCCCACCTGCCGTTGGCGTTGAATCAGGGTGAAACGAATCTGATTTGGCTATAGGTGGAAAGAAACGGGGAGGACATTCCATGGGGGCAGGAGGTGGGAGCAAAGGTTTGAAGGTGGAAAAACACACGGCAAGTTCAGGGAACAATCAAAAGGCCAGTTTGACTGGAGGAAAGGATTTGCATCCGGGAGGACAAGTAGGTTGGAAGTGTGGGTGAGGCAAGCCGTGGACGATGCAGAGATATCTCATACTATTGCCCAAAGTGGTCAGTATACAAGGGCCCCAATGCCGCCTGCACCTGTCTTTTCCATCAAGGAGGTGTAAATTTGAACTTGATTAAGGGGATCTTTGAACAATGTAAGCAAAATACTCAGGATTGTGAGATAGAGGCAGAGTGGGTAAGGTGCAGGATTAGGTAATTATTTGGTGTTTCTGTAGTGTGAACAGTAGAGTAAAAAGAGCTCTGACCAGTTTTCATTTTCCCTTGCCTTTCTAGTTTTGCCTGAATCAGAGAGCAGCTGAGTTGACCTAGAAAAAAAAAGTTGCTGTAAGCAGGAAATGCAGTACGGAGGGGAATGGGAAATCCCAAAATCGTGCCAGGAGAGAAAGCAGTCAGTGCTGGTCAGGCTGGGAAGAGTGAGGCCTGCTTGCCCCACTTCGGTCCTGGCCCGCTCTCGGAAGCAGCCTACCTGAAAGGTGCTGGACAGTACAGGATAATGACAGATGGGCCTGTGTCATGACATGTTTGGAGCCAGCACCGACATTACACCATGTTTGGAGAAGGAAAGCAGGAAATGTAGAGGGGAGCACACAGGAGAGCTCTATCCTCTCACCAACCCCACGTGCATGTAGCGGGGAGCACACAGGAGAGCTCTGTCCCCTCAACAACCCCACCTGCATCCTGTGTGTGACCTAAAGGAGACGGCACACTGCCGTGAAAGAGAGAGGGGGAAGGGGGTTCTGAGCCAGGAGCTTCCTAGCCCACACCTCTGCCATTTACCGGCTCTGTGGGCTTCACTGGCCATTGAAACTCTCTAAGACATGGTGTTCTTTCTTTTCTGCTTTTCTAATGAGGGAGGGGGGTTAAGGGTGCCTTCCAGATCTCAAGTTCTATGAGACTCCCACAATTTCCTCTCAGAAACAGAACCAATAGGAATGTGTATATACAGAAGCAGACATATTACAGGGAATTTGTGGTTATCGAGCCTGGTCAGTCCAATATTGGCAGGGTGTGTCAGCAGGCTGGAGATCCAGGGGAGGTGATGTTGCAATTTGTTTGAAGACTGTCTGCTGTAGACCCAGGAAGAACTGAGGTTACTCTTGAAGTGCAAAGGTAGATGCCTGGAGAATTCTCTGTCACATGGGGGAGGCCAGTCCTTTTAGTCTAATCAGTCCTTCAACTGACTGAATGGGGCTCACCCACATTAGGGAGGGCAACCTGTCTTAATAAAGGTCCACTGAATCCCGAAACACTCTCACAGCAAGACCCAGAATAGTATTTGACCAAATATCTGGGTACCCATGAAACAGGAGGGAAGGGGGCAGGGCACAACCTTTGAAAGAATGACACAGCCCAAGGACATGACATAAACTGATTAGAACCAAATGGGTCCAAGATGGCAGACTAGTCAACTTCCACTAGACCTTGAGCCTCAG
This sequence comes from Lagenorhynchus albirostris, assembly GCF_949774975.1. Classification (NCBI taxonomy): domain Eukaryota; kingdom Metazoa; phylum Chordata; class Mammalia; order Artiodactyla; family Delphinidae; genus Lagenorhynchus; species Lagenorhynchus albirostris. Next base: position 42,436,087 of record NC_083103.1, read on the forward strand.
TATATGCTCACTGTAACACATCAGCAAGCTAAATGACACACCCACAGGCGCCATGACAGTTCCAAGACTGACAGTAAGGATCAAAAAGTGGGTGGTGGCCCAATTCCTGGAAATCCCCGCCCCTTCCTGAAATAGCTGGAATACTCCTCCCACTCATTAGCCTATGAAATTACCCACCTCTATAAAAACTGACAACCCCATACCCTGGTGCCTTTCTCACCTTCTGAGATGGCCCACACTGTCTATGGAGTGTGTTTCTCTCTAAATAAATCCACTTCTTACCTATCACTTTGTCTCTCACTGAATTCTTTCTGTGATGAGACATCAAGAACCTGAGCTTCATTAAGTCCTGAAACCAGGTGTGTGATCTCAGTTGGAAGACTGTGGGTTTTGGCTGGGTTGGAGTCCTGGCCACGTGGGTTTGAGTCCCAATCTGAGGTACATGGTGTCACCCATGGCCCAGCCAAGTTGACACATAAAATTAGCCATTACACGTAGTTATCCAGCCTAAGATTACAGATCTCACTCATCTTTTGCTCCAGCTACAAAAGAATATTCCCCATACCTGCCCTGTATTTTCCAACTTCTATTCCTTTGCTCATGCAGTGCCTTCCACCCCTAATACCCTTCCCTGTCCCTCAGTTCCATTTATTGAAATCCTATATTTCCTTCACAAGTAGCTTTATACCACCTACTCCTGAAAGCGCTGTCACGTTCTAGCAGAAAATCTAAGATAATTTCCACAACCTCTGTATCCTTGGGTTTCCTCTTCCGTAAACTAGGGATAATGATTCCTAACACAGTAAAGATTGCATGAGCTAATACACATAAGGCAGTCAGAACAGTGCCTATCACGAGCATTGATGGTTTTTTATTATTATTCTCTACCCGTTCCCCCATTCCCTACTAGGAACGTGTGAATAATAATAATAATGGTGAATGAAAATTTAGCAGTTATCTTCAAGGTAAGTGCTTTGAAAACAGACATCTACACATAAAATTTACTTCTGTTCTCCCCTTTCATTTGTATCTCAGTGGTCTTGAACATCCAATGGGTATAAGATTTACTGTCCAGGGCTGTAAACACAAAACAACGTCTGCTCTATTCACAAGCATTAAAGGATGTTGAAGGATAATTGTGACTATATGTGATTTTTGTCTCATGCACTGATTCCACGTAGAATCTAAACAGTGACTCTACTTTGTGTGTTTGGTTTTAACCACTAAATCCTTTCTCCTGGGGTTTATTGAGGAAGCCCTGGGGGAAAGTGGTCAGCAAAACGTTTGCCCTAGGCATGGCTGAGATGCTCTTAGTTTTCTCACTCTGCCTTTACTTTCACTGGTTGGTCATAGTGCCAATGCCTAGGGGTTTAGAGCTCTCAGAATCGCTCTGATTCCAACCCTTCAAGGGCTGTCTTCTGGCTGAATTACTAGCTGTTTAGCAACTGTATTTCAACAGCTTGTAAGCCTTTCACTATTGTGGGGAAATGTAAACGGAGGGACTCTGAGCCCACAAGGGGCAAATGCTTAGTCAAGTGGGTGTCACCCAGGCATGAAGACTACAGAGATGCAAATGGCCAACCTGAGACAAAGAGCACCTATTTGTGCCTGGATGTCACCTTCAGGCAGAGAGACTTCAATGGGGAAAATGGCCCAGAGGACCCTTGGTACAGAGTCAAAAGGAGAAGAGAGGAGGTGAGCACTGTCCTCAGAAATGATAGTGGAGGTTATAAGCCCCCAACATGCTCTTGTTTACTACATTTGGGGAGCTGTGAGGAAGCCTAGACCAGTGGAGAATAAAAACTTTTTAAGAGTTCAATATCTGTGTTATTTTCCCATATTTGCATCTTGTTTTCTCTCTGGCTGTGCTGCTGGGAACAGCGGTTAGATGTGTGGACTTGGCTTTAAGGAGAGCCAAGAGAGGTAGCTGGAGCGGCTGCTTCCCTCCTCATCAGGCTTGAATGGGGAAGAAAAGGGCCTTAAGAACCCTGGGACCTGCGAGAAGACGCTACTTCCAAGCAGTATGAAGTTCTGGGTGAGTTGCTTCAACAACCATTGCAATATTCGACTTAAAATGCCTATCCCCTTGATTCCTATATCCCATATTAAACTTGTTTTTGTATACAAGTGTATGATGTCCCCCTTAGACTCTAAGCTCATGGAGGGTGCGAGACAGCCTTAGTTATGCTGTCACTGCCAGGCTCTGTCTATCACAGGGTGTTGCCTGCAGAAGGCACAGTCTTTAGCTATTGCTATATAACAAACCACCCCAAAACTTAGCAGCTTGGAACAAGAGTGATGTATTATTTCTCATGGTTCTGCCATTTGGGCTGTGTTTGGTGGAGCAGTTCATGCTACATGGCATTGGCAGGGTCACTAGTTAGGCTGCATTCTGCTGTGCTGGAAGGTCCTAGAAGGCCTTGCTCACATGTCTGGCTCTCAGGTGCTCCTCCACCTGGCCTCTATCTGTCCATTCAGTAGTATAACCACAGCTTCTTTATACCATGGTGGTGGCTTCCAAGAATAAAAGTGGAAATGGAAGCTGCCAGACCTCTTAACGGCTACACTCAAAACAGATATAATGTCACTTCCACCATGCTCTGTTGGTCAAAGCAAGTTATAAGGCCAGCCCAGATTCAAGGGAGGGGAATTAAGCTCTGCTTCTCGATGTGGGAGGGACATGCTTATCTAGGGAGGGGAAAACTGTGGTGGCTATCTCTGGAGATTCCCACAGGCACTTGGTCAGTATTTGTTGAATTTGCTTTCCAATGTGAGGACTGGTGAGTGTGACATCATGAAGGGAAGCTTATATTTTTCTCCTTTTCATGCATCACTATTTTTTGTCTCATAAGCCAACAGGTTAGACCAGTGCTATCCAAAAGAAATATAATGTGACTCACAAATGTAAGTCACATATGCAATTTTTAATTTTCTAATAACTCCATTTAAAAAGTAAAAAGAAATGGGTGAAATTAATTTTAACATATTTTATTTAATCTAATATATCTAAAATATATCATTTCAGCATGTTCTCAATCAAAAATGAATAATGATATAGTCTACATTCTTTAAAAAATTTTTTTACTAAATTTCAAAATTTGATGTGGATTTTACACTTACAGCACATCTCAGTTTGGACAAGTGCCTAAGAGCCACATATGGTGGCTACCCTACTGGACAGCTCAGAGCAAAACAATTTATTAATTTTCCTTATATCTAAAATAAGAGTGATAGGGACTTCCCTGGTGGTTCAGTGGTTGGGAGCCCGTGCTTCCACTGCAAGGGGCACAGGTTCAATCCTTGGTCAGGGAACTAAGATCCTGCATGCCGCACAGTGGGGCTAAATAAATAAATAAAAGTATATAAAAAAATTAAATTAAAAAATAAGGGTGATAAAATAGAACAGGCAAGCACTATAATGCATTTTTTTCAGTGCTATTGTGAGTGCAAAATGTGAAAGAATACATTACACACTCAGCAAGTATCTTGCATGCAATAAGAGCTCATTAAATGTTTGTCTGAGAATTTTGGGCTGTTACAAAAAATGTGCCATAGACTGGGTGGCTTATAAACAAAGCTGGGAAGTCCAAGATCTGCACTGGCAGATTCAGTGTCTGGTGAGGGCCTACTTTCTGGTTCACAGATGGCTATCTTTTGCTGTGTCCTCACATGGTGGAAGGAGGTGAGGCTGCTCTCTGGGGTCTCTTCCATGTGGGAATTAATCCCATTCATGAGACCCCCACCCCCCAACCCCATGACCTAATCACCTCCCAAAGTCCCCACCTCCTAATACCGTTACATTGGAGATTAGGTTTCAACACATGAATTTTAGGGGACATAAACATTCGGTCTAACTTTGGTCCCTCTTCATTGTTTATGGGTATTTCATTGCGGGAGTGGAGACCCTCTCAAGCTTGCTCAAGTAAGGCTACATGTTCCTTGAGCTGGAGAGCATTTATTATTTGCTTTTATCTGGTGCTCTTAACCAGGTTTCTTGTTTTTCTCATTTCTCAACTTTTCTTGAAATTTCTTTTCTTTCTGCATATCTGCTGTGTTTTCTTCTCCCCACTGACCAGCTTCTTTTGTCTACTCATAGTTCATCATAGTTTCCCCAGCCTTTCTTGCTATGACATGATCTTTTGATAAACGATCACCGACTAATAACTGGTTTGGGTTTTCCATGTTTCCCAACAAATTCCCAAGAGGTAAACCTGATTGGCCTGGTTCATCTTTTCATGCCAGTTCATGTCTTACCTTACCTGAGAAATGCCTGCCTTGGGTTCAGGTGCCCATCCTTGGCCTATTCAGCTGTGGGGAGGGATGCACCTTCTTATAGTACTCAATGTGGCCACCGGGAAATCAGGGGCTGTGAGTGGGGAAGTTTCCCTTAGAGGAGATGTGGGCAGACAGGCACTGAATGATATCACAATACACTGTTTCTCTCTCTGTCACTGGGATTTTCCAGTTGAGCGCATCGGTCTGACCCTGACAGAAGGAAAGTTTCTTCCCTTTACTTGCTACTTCCCTTTCCTCTGGGATAGACTCTCTTAACAACAATGCATATAATTGGAGACTGCAGGAACCCTGCTTGCCGAGCAAGTCTGGTTAGGCGCGAGGCAGTGCTCAACCAGTGCGGGGGGATGAAGATAGTCTTCCTGCTGTAGTTCTTGACAAACCCATTCTTGGCTCAGTACTAATCACAACAGGTTGATCTAAGTGCTTACTTTGCCAGCATCGCCAGAAATCAGTGTTTTTCTAAGTGGAATTTGTTGTGTCACCCTGTTGCACTAGAATCAGCGGGGAATGCTCACGAAAAATGCAAATTCCTAGTCCCAACTGCAGACCTATGAGTGAGAAGCCCAGGGAATGCGGTCAAGAATCTGCATGTTTACAAGCTCCGTAGATAAGTCTAACGCACAGTGAGTCTGAGAAGCGTTGCACTAAGCTACCTATGAACCTCGTCTATTTCAGACTACTCTGTTCCATTAGATTTCATGAAAATCCCTTAGAACACCTGATATGCAGAACCTACATTTCTTTTCTAGAACTTTCCAGGTAGTTTAAGGTCCATCCAAGTATCCTCAAAGGCAGATATAAATAAGCATGCAGGTCCTGGCCACCATCCACTCTGACCCGAAACCCTGGATTCAAACAGGGAGCACCCAAACTTTGCCTCTGACTTGACATTTCCCATGGGATGGCAAAGGGATTTACCTGGTAGCTCTTGTGCGATAAATAAGCACAAATCTCAAGACACCACCCTGGATAGAGGCCCTCTTGGCTGGCAGCCGGAGTCACAGCTCAGTGGGATAAGCCCAAAGAAGCCCCAGGTGGGTGGAAATCAGTGCATGTGGGGCAGCCTCTCTGCAGAATCACAATGGAGCCACGGTTTGCACTAGAGTCAGACAATGACTCCGATTCAAGGGACCAGATGCCAAGGCCGAAGGGAGCTCTGGGTAAAAGGGAGGACCTGGGCCCCTTTCCTGGCTCAGTCTCTGCCTGGAAATGATTCCACTTTGTTTTTAATCCTATTTGTCTTTCTTTCATATTTCTAGGAGCGCCAATAAATAGCCATCCATTTCTTCCAGGGTAATCACATCTTTTTCGCATTTGACCCCCCAAAATTTAGACACTTACTACCTCAGCCTGTCTATGCTGTATATGAGCAAGAGGTATGCATTCTCCAGATTCTGGAGAAAATGAAGTAATCGCCTTAACAATGAGTCAGGAATGACATTCAGCCTCTCTCAGCAGTCAACAGCAAGTTCTTTCGCAATGCCTCACTGCCTGCCACGTATCACAGATTTCCAGCTCCAGTCACTCCAGATATTTTCATTTGTACTCCAGGACAGAAACCACCATTTGACTTGTGAGCATTTAGTGGATTATGTGCTTCATAATCCATTTCCTTTCCCCTAAGCATCTATTTGTAACACTAAGAGGTCTTCAAAGTAGGCGAAATGTACGAATATGGTTCCTATTTGGTGCCTGCTTATTCACTGAACAGAAAACTTACTATCCTCTTCCTTTCCAGCCTGGAACTGGATGCATTATACTTGTCTCCAGCCTTTTCCTGAATGGGCTCATCTCTCACTCTAAAGAGATGATCAAAGAGACAAAAATTAACACAGACCTGTGAAAATCTATTATTTTATACAAGAGAAGGAGAAAAATGGCCCAATATTCTGGAATCAAATGTAGATTTCTCGCCCTCTGATGTCGATTTTTTTGTATGATATCAAAATACTCTTAGAAACTCTTCGCCTTTTGTTTTTAGTAGCTACTACTGAAATTCTCCTACTAAACAGGAACAGGACGTACTGAAAATACAATCAGCCAAACAAGAAGAGACTTTGTGGAATTTAAAGTGCAGTACCATTCGGCATCTATGTTGGGCATAGAAAAATAATAAATATGACACTGTAGAAAACTATATTAATGAAAGGATAAACTGAAGAAACTATACTAGAGAACAGAAAAAATATATATGTAAATGAGAGATAAAGAATAGCTAGTATAGAAAACAGGTCCCAGGATCTATCTTATTAATTCTACTGAGAAAGGAAAGCTGAAGCAATAATAAGCGAAAATATTCTTGACTTTACAAACAAAATCAACCTAACTGAGTGTATATTCAGTGCGTTTTATCCAAAATATTAACAGGTACAAAAATATTGGCAATTAAAAAAATTTAAAACAGAAGGAATTATCTTAAAAAAAGAAAGAGGCTATTGACAGAAGAAAACAAAAGAATGACCCTCCTAGGTCTTCCCATCACAATGAATGCCGAAAGGTCATGAAGAAATGTCTACAGAGATATGTAGAGAGGAGGTTATTACCTACAAATTCAGAAAAAATTGTTATCTGTGACAACAATAGAAAGATGTTCTCAGAAATGCAAGAACTATGAAAATGTACATTTCATCACTCCTCCTGAAGGTTCCTGAGAATGTCCACCAGAAAATCATGAGGGGAGTCCAAAGTAAGATCTTAGGACAAGTAGGAGGAAAGAACTGGAAATAAGTACTGAAAGCAGTTACACGTGCATACATATACACAATTACCCTGTTTTTTTTATTTTTGGCCACACCACACGACTTGTGGGATCTCAGTTCCCTGACCAGGGACTAAATCCAGACCAAGGCAGGGAAAGCCTGGAATCTTAATCACTAGGCCACCATGGAACTCCCAGAGGAAAGGATGATTGTTGTTTTGTTTTGTTTTGTTTTTCCACACACACAATTATTATCAATGTGCTTATGGGAGCTTGAATATAAAAAGTAAACTCAATGGAGATTATATTTTTAATTGTTCAGTTAAGGGACTTCCCTTGTGGTCAGTGGTTAAGACTATGCACTCCTTGGGGCTTCCCTGGTGGCGCAGTGGTTGAGAGTCCGCCTGCCGATGCAAGGGACATGGGTTCGTGCCCCGGACCGGGAGGATCCCACATGCCACGGAGCGGCTGGGCCCGTGAGCCATGGCCACTGAGCCTGCGGGTCCAGAGCCTGTGCTCCGCAACGGGAGGGGCCACAACAGTGAGAGGCCCGCGTACCACAAAAATAAATAAATAAATAAAGACTATGCACTCCCAATGCAGGGGGCCCAGGTTCAATCCCTGGTCAGGGAACTAGATCCCACATGCCACAACTAAGAGCCCGCATGCCGCAACTAAAGATCCCACGTGCCGCAACTAAAGATCCCATGTGCTGCAACTAAGGCCTGGTGCAGCCAAATAAATAAGTAAATATTAAAACCAATTATTAAATTGGTTAAAATTATTGGAAATGTGGAAAAATAGATGAGAAAGAAAGAACACTTGGTTCCTCATTCCATGTAAAGAGGAGTAAAAAAATTAAATGTTTACTTTTAAATAAAATAATAAATATGCTCTTCTGGTTGTCTGTTATCAACTTGCCGTCATTCTGCATGGCTGCAGAGAAGCCAGGAACTACCTTTCCTAGAATCACCTTCCCTGAATGGTTCTGGGTTAGATTTTGCCCAGGAGAGATGCTCTTGAGAAGTCTGGAAGGAGAGGTCTTTGTGACCACAAAAGTGGGTAGTCCTGTGACTTCACCGTGGCTTCCCAGTGAGTCCCAAGAATCACCTGCTTTAGACCTTCAGGCTCAGATCTTGGTATGGATTCACTAACCTTCCCAGCCCTGCTCTTCCAAAGTTGTGCCAGCCCTAGTTCCTGTTTTAAACTTTTCATTCCTGGAATACCTAGACAGTGGTTTTCCTGACTGAAGCCTAGTGATACATTTGACTTTAAGAATTACTTCATAATTTAGTCACCACTCAAATTTAAAGCAGGAAATCTAATTTCCAAATCATTGCAGAAGATAAAAGCAAACAAAATACTCTCCCTATAGCAAAAAACAGAATAGAAAGTAAACAGAAAACGTAAGGCATAAAGCAAGATGTCAGAAGTAACACCAGGCATAACAGTTATGCCAACAAACATTAACACTTTTAAAGCCCTTTAAAAATAGGCAAAGATTCAGGTTGGAGCAAAAACAACAAAGCGATTCAATGACTGCTTACCAAAGATGACTTAAAATGATACTAAAAGATTGAAAATAAAAGGATGGGGTATGGACATGTCAAGTAAACGTAAACAAAAAGAAATCAAAAAGAATTTAATGTAACAAAGATTAAACAGGATAATTAGAATTTTTAAAACGTTTAGACACCTAGTTACATTCTCATTGTAAAAAGTCCAAACAATATAGAATTAAATAGAGGTAAAGGTAACACTGCTAACATTTTGCTGCTTATCCTTTTAGTCTTCTATCATTTATTGATTATCTATCTATCATCTATGTTATATTGACTCTAAGATGTATCTATTTTTTAAAGTTCCATTATTTCCTGTACATCCAAGAAAGGAAAATACTATGAGTTAAATTACGGCATGCTAGCAACTGTGAGATGCATCCCAATTTTAGATATTAAAAAATATTTGAATCTTAACAATGGATTTGTTTCTAATGTATTTTTATAAGAATTGACTTACTTTATATAAGGGTTTTCTTATTTGTCTATCTATCTATAATATTATCTTCTGTCATTTTATTTCTTTTCCTAATGATATGACTTGGTAGATTGTTCTATTTCACGTCATAACTATCTACCCCAATAAAAATGCTACATGGTGTTTCATAACTTGCATGTATCATCATTTATTAGTTCTTTTCTTTAAATGTTAAACTTAATATTTAGGTTATTTCCATTATTTTTTGCAATGACAAAATGCTGCAATGATCACTTTACACATTCTTATGGAGCATCTGTGTGCTGTTTTTCTAGAATAGATAACTTGCTCTCTCAAGTATAAGCACCTTTAAAACTTTGGTAGAACTAGCAGATTGTCCTCCACCAAGACCATACCAGTTTATTGTCCCATTAATACTTGCTTCCTCATCAAAATGGATATTGTTATCATTATATACATTTTTGCTGATTTGGTAAGTTGTTTTCATCTCCACTTTCTTGACTACCAGAGAGGTTGATTAACTTATCATGTTTATTGCTCATCACATTTCTTCTGTGAATTGCCTTTTTATATCCTTTGCTCATTTTTCCATTGGAGTGTTTTTTTCTTCTTGATTTGTGGATTTCCTTAGTGTTGAGGATAATAGTTTGTCGACCCATTATGTAAACTGCAAATATTTTCTCCCCCTGTGCTGCTATTTTTACTTTATTATGATGAAATCTGTTATCTGGAATATCAAATAGATATAATCAATTATGTCAATCTTTTCCTTCACAGATTTTAGGGTTTGTATCCTGATTAAAAAACACTTAATTCCAAATCATTTAAAGTCTTCTCCTATATGTTCTCCCAATAAAGAAATGTATTATTTCACTTAAGATGTCCAGAAGTAAGGTGGATTTAGGCTGGTATGGTCAGTGGCCCAATGACATTTTCCTGAACTTGACTTCTTTTCATTCCATTGTCGATACTGGCTTTATTTCAGGCTGCCAACAAGATGGCTAGAGCAGGTGCAGATTTCATATGCAGAATTCATAGCAAATCCAGAGGAACAAAAGGGATTGTGTTTTCCTGTTTCTCTTCCCTTTTCTTTTCCTTTTTTTTTTGGCCGCGTAGCTTGTGGGATCTTAGTTCCCCAACCAGGGATTGAACCTGGGCCCTCAGCAGTGAAAGCATAGAGTCCTAACCACTGGACCGCCAGGGAATTCCCATGTTTCTCTTCCTTGGAAACATGAAAATCTTTTCCCAAAGTTTCAAAATACTTCCCCTCATGTCTTGGCCCAGGGAAACGTAGTGACCGTGAATACCTTAGATTAATCCTTTGGGGTGCACAGCTGGTGGGGGTGGTCAAGCACAATGATCACCACGAACTCTTTGTGAAATTTTTCATGTCTGACTCTTTACCTGAAATTACTTTGCGCGTGGTGCTAGGTAAAGACCACCCCCTTAATGAATATCTAATTATTTGCTTAATGAATATCTAATTATTTTAATACCAGTTACTGACTAAGTCATGGTTTTGTTATTAAAAATGCCACTTTTAACACACGTGCACATATACACACGGGCACACATGTGTGGGTCTCTGGACTTGCTTCTCTTCTGGGTCACTATATGTTTATTTCTACACCAAAGTCATCAACTCCGTTGTGTTTTGCTATGTGGGAAGACAGCCCCACCCACTTCTGGGTGGGTGGGGTTTTTTGTTATTTTTGTTATTTCCAGATGATTTCTTGGACATTACTGAATCAGCTTGTAAGGGTAAAACAATAACCCTTCTGTAGTTTTGAATAGGATTGCATTAAATACCTATTGTTTAGGAAAAGAATCACCATCTTCACAATACTGAACCTCCCAATCTAGGATTATTTGGGTCATTTTTTATAGCTCTCAGAGAGATTTATTGTTTTCTTCATATTAAGCCATACACATTTGTTACTGGGTATGTTAGTCTGTTCAGGCTGCCATAACAAAATACCACAGACTGGGTGGTTTAACAACAGAAATTTATTTCTCACAGTTCTGGAGGCAGAAAAGTCCATGATCAAGATGCTGGACGATTTGGTCTCTGTGAGAATTCTCTTCCTGGCTTGCAGACAGCTGCCTTTTTGCTTTGTCCTCACGTGATTGGGGGTGGGGAGAGAGAAATCTTCCTCTTCTTATAAGGTCACATCCTATTGGATTAGGGCACCACCCTTATGACTTCATTTAACCTTAATTACCTTCTAAAGACCCTGTTTCTAGATAGAGTCAACACTGGGGGTTAGGGGTTCCACGTATAAATTGTGAGGGGCGCAAGGGGCACAGTTCAGTCCGTAGCATTAGACTTGTTATTGGGATTTCATAGTATCTGAAGATAGTACGAACAGAGAAAGAACCGTTCAGCAGAGCAGAGTCAAGAGGAGACATAGGGGGGCTTCCCGGTGGCGTAGTGGGTTAAAAATCCGACTGCCAATGCAGGGGACACGGGTTCAAGCCCTGGTCCAGGAAGATCACACGTGCCTCAGAGCAGCTAAGTCCATGCACCACAACTACTGAGCCTATGCTCTAGAGCCCGTGAGCCACAACTGCTGAGCCCGTGTGCCACAACTACTGAAGCCCGCGCACCTAGAGCCCGTGTTCCACAACAAGAGAAGCCACCGCAATGAGAAGCCTGTGCACTGCAATGAAGAGTAGCCCCAGCTCGCCGCAACCAGAGAAAAGCCTGCACGCAGCAACGAAGACCCAACGCAGCCAAAAATAAAATTTAAAAAAAAAAAGAGGAGATAAGGGGAAGAATAAAAATTCATCTCTGCCTGTACCCAATTGAGTTCAGCTTATTCAATAAAGGTTTCACTATAGATTTACTACCCAACGTATATTCCCACCTGCAGAGTTCCTATTTTCCCATACCCTTGCCATCACTATCATTTCTAAAATCCTTGCACAAATGACGAAAACCTGTAACTTATTTATATCTGCTTTGCCCTGACTGAATAGTGAGGGTATCTCTCATATGTTACTCTCCATTCAATTTTTCTCTTTCTGTGCCTTACTTGTTTATGCCTTTTCCCATTTCTCTATTGGGTTGCAGTCTTTTCCTTTTTAATTTGTAGGCTTTCTTTATGTTTGGGATACAGATACTTTGTAACATGTGCAAACATTTCTCCCATCATGTGGCTTACCTTTTCATATTTTAAAAATGTGTCTTTTGATGTACCAAAGCTTTTCATTTTAATATAGTCATGTTTATAGCTCTTTTCCTCATGGTAGGTCTTGTCAAAAAATTCTTCCCTACCCCAAGGACATAAAGATATAATATAAGGATATAACATATATTTTCTGTTAATAGGTTTAAAGGTTTGTGTTTTACATTTGTGTCTTTAATCCTCCTAGGATTTACTTTGGATAAAGGGTGAAGTAGGAGTCTGATTTCATTTTTTTCCACTTAGAAATCCAATTGCCCCCAAACCACTTAGAGACTATTCTTCCTTTCTGCACTTGGGTTTTTAAAAAATAATTAATTAATTAATTTTTTTTGGCAGCTCCTTGCAGCATCTGGGATCTTAGTTCCCTGACCAGGGATTGAACCTGTGCCCCCTGCAGTGGAAGCACAGAGTCTTAACCACTGAACTGCCAGGAAAGTCCCCACGCTTGGTTGTTATATCTCCTCTGCTGTATTATACTAGGTTTCCTGTCATTTGTGTTTTCGTTTCCAGGTTTTCTAGTCTGTTTTTCCAATCTATTGGTCTCTTCCTGCTTCTAGAGGCAACTCGCCCAATAACATGGAAGGCTGTGCATGCACACACATACGTGTGTGTGTGTATGTGTGTGTGTGTCTGATAGAGATGGGTGGAGTTTGATCCCGGGGTAGAGTTTCAGGTCTGAAAGGTTTTCTTGGCTATCAGAAGGCTGCCCACTTTTTAAGAATACTTATGATAAGGGCCACACGTGCCAAGAACTGGGGAGCAAAGCAACAGGCATACTCCATAAACTGCAGGAATTTCAGGAATGCTGTAGCTCCAATGTCATAAAAATCTTCGTTTGCAACATCCAGCTTTCTTGCAAGGAAGTGATGGGAGCAAGTCAAACTCAACCCTTCTGTGCTCTGTACTCGGGAATATAATCACAGTTACCTCACGATGGTCCAAGCAAGTTGAGACTGAGGGTAAGGGAAGATGTCCTCCTAATTCTGTGACATGATATGTTGATGGGTGGTGAAACTGTATATGATTTCCCCTCTCCTTTCAGCTCTTCTGAATTTTCTAAATTTTCTATAGTACACGTGTTACTTTTGTTTATATATCTATTAGGAATATGTTCAGCTGCAAAAATAGAATATTTGACTAACAGTGGTTTAAAAAAAATAGGGATTTATTTGTCTCAAAAATAAGAAGTCAGGACTTCCCTGGTGGTGCAGTGGTTAGGCATCCACCTGTCAATGCAGGTGGCATGGGTTCAAGCCCTGGTCCGGGAAGATCCCACATGCCACGGAGCAGCTAAACCTGTGCACCACAACTACTGAGCCTGCGTGCCACAACTACCGAAGCCTGTGTGCCTAGAGCCCGTGCTCCACAATAAGAGAAGTCATCACAATGCGAAGCCCACGCACCGCAACGAAGAGTAGACCCCACTCACCACAACTAGAGAAAGCCCACACACAGCAACAAAGACCCAATGCAGCCAAAAATAAATAAATAAATAAATTTATTAAAAAAAAGTAAAAGAAGTCATTGGGCTGAGCCAGTGTCACAATGCTGTCAGAGATACACTTTCTGTTTTAGATGTAGGCTTTCATCCTCATGACTGTAACCTCATCATCACAAGATGGCTGTTGTTCCTCTAGGATTCATGCTCATGTTCAAGGAAAAAAGAAAAAGGAAAAGGAAGGAGGAACCGGTAACACCTTTACTAGGAAAACAGAAGCTTTTCCAGAACTCCATCATAATAGTCTGCTGATGTCTTATTGGTCATAACTACCCCTAAGTGCAAGGGAGTCTGAGAAGGTGACAATTTCTAAAAGGGTACACTGTTGCATGGAACATACTAAAGAAGCGCTGGCAAAGGATGGACCACAGGCCTGATGCCTGTTTCTATAAACAGAGTTTATTAGAACACAGCCACACTCATTCATTTACACATTGTCTATGGCTGCTTTTGCTACAACAGTAGAATTGAGTAGGTGCAACAGACCACACGGCCTCAAAGTTAAAAATGTTTATCATCTTGCCCTTTACAGAAAAAGTTCGTGGACCCCTAATCTAAGGGAGAGGGGAAAAGGATAGCTGTTGGGAGGCAACTAGTAAGTAAGAAAAAAGAAAGATCCAGCATTATGTAGGCAGCCAGTAGCCCTTGAGGAATGACGGTCATCGTGAAGAAGGCAAGTTGTCTTAATGTACACAGCCCACAAAAAAGGATAGATGTTTAAAAAAGAAAACAAAAACCTAAGTTAGAATGGAACTCACTGGAACAAATACATTTTTAGACAGTTTCCAGGCCCTGCTGGGCACCAGCCTTGATGCCTGAAGGGCAATAGTTTAATCCTCTAACCCTATTATTTTTTCATCATTTTCTGCTCATTAGCACAGAGGAGAAATCTCTTCAGGTTTCCTAAGTCCCTTCTTAGGCTCTTTAAAAGGAAAGCATTAAGGTGAGCAGGCTGTGTGAAGTAATCTCCTTTCTCTGTCCTCACCCTCCAATGAAAGCGAAATGTAACACTGCCTTGTAAGTTACACTGAAAGGAAATAGTTCTCATTGTATCTGAAAAAATGTGTGGTGGTAGCTGAGAAAGAGACTACAGGATCCTGGGGAATGTGTCCTCTGAGCTTCTGTACAAAGCCCAGTGGACACTGGTATTTCGCTGAGGTTCCTTATAACGATCTCGCTGTACAAACAGATCATTTTACTCCTTTGAGTTACCTTGACTGTGAAAGATCAGCCCAAGTAAACTGGCAAATGAATAGTGCTGATCTTCCTTGATCCTAAGTAAGAAAAATAAATCCATCTCAGGACAAAGATGACCCCAAATTCTCATGACAATCTCTGGTTGACCTTGACTCAGCAATGAGGCATAATATGAGAATGGGGCAATCCACTTCCAGAGCGCCATGGCTCAGGTTTTTTCTGCAGAGACCAACTGTCTGCAGTAACTATCATGGCAGCTGCTCACAACCTACATTCCCGATGCCTAAGGTAGTGTTTTAAGACTGAGGCCAACCGCGGCCCCTTGGCTTATAAGGAATCCACCTTCCCCATGGCTGCTAGAGGGATCTATTCTCAAATGCAAATCTGATGAGGGATGTTGGCGAATGCACTGGGATCAACCAACTGTTGATGTCTGGAGCATTTGTATGCAGATGAATCCTGAGTCTGTGTTTGAGTTGAGTGTCACAGATTTGAGAGGTCTGTATGAATGGGGAAGGGAGAAGTGGTGTCACAAATACAGGTATTCACTGTGACTGCCCAGAGTATAGCCTTAACTTCCCTGTTGTATGGCTCCTGCCAACCTCTCCAGGCCCCTCCTGCTCCAAATTTACCAAAACCTCCTTCAAGGTCAGTTCAACCCTAACCTTCCCTGTCACACCTTTTCTAATTTATTCAGGCTTCCACCTCTGTATTCCAAAAGCACCAAATATATATCTCAACAATCCCACGTTGACGAAATGATCTGTTTTGCCTTCTGGTTCACCTACCAAAGCGTAAGTTTTTAAGAGAAGCTAAGTAAACTCTGTCTCTAGCACAACTCTTGGCACATAGTAGGCACTGAATAAAGTTTTGCTGTTTTGCCCAAATTCCCTTCACAGGCAGACTGTGGGTTTTGCATAGGGCAAGGATAAAAGCAAGGAAATCTTCACAGCAGAGAGTCTGTATGAGCTGAGTTTTGAAGGGCAAGGAGTGATTAGCTGGATGAAATAGGAGAATGAGCTTACTGGGAAGAGAAAGCAATGTTAGCAAATGCACAAAGGCATGAAACAGCGTGATATGTCCAGGAAATTGCAAGGAGCTCCATCAAGAAGGAGGAAAGGGAGCAGGAACTGGTCTTGGCCAGATAAAGAAGAGCCTTGTGAGCTAAGCCAAAGACACCAAGCCTCATCTTAAAGCTGAAGAGAACCACTGAAAGTCTGTAAGCAGGAGAGCAACAGGGTGATATTTGAATTTAAGAAAGGTCACTCTGGTTGCAGAGTAGATGATGGCTTCATGAAGGAAAGGTTGGAGGCAAGAATCATTTCTATTGCAACAATCCAGTGGAGAAAAACTGAACTGTCATATCTTTGATAACCTTGATATATCAATTCCATGCCAAAGAAGATATCCTAAGAAAATAATCAGATGCACAGAGAGATTTATGTACAAAAATTTTCTGCATCATCATTTATAATGGCAAATTTTAAAGAATAATTGTAACTTCTATTCATGGGGGATGGTTAAATAAATTATGGTACATTTATCATACTTTGAAAACATGTTCTAGATCTGTGCCATTCAGTATGGTAGCTGCTAGCCACATGTGACTATTGAACACTTGACATGTGGCTAGTCTGAATTGAGATGAGGTATAGATATGAAAAAAACTGGAGTTTTGAAGACTTGGAATTAAAAAAAGAACTTAAAATATCCCCTTGGCAATTTTTTATGTTGATTATATGTTGAAATGATAACATTTTGAACATGTTGGGTTAAATAAAGTATATTAATAATTTGACCTGATTTTTCTTTCTTTTTTAACACAGCTATTAGAATATTTGAAATTAATATATAGCTTACAGTATATATCTATGGGACAACACTAGTCTTGATAAAAGTTACAAGATGGGGAAAAGTAGGTTTCAAGCAATATCATGTGACAGGATGTTTTTATGGTTTAATATTACGTGCAAACCAACTTGCAAACTTGTAATGGGGCAAACTGACATCATGGGCCTCCTGATGAGATGTACCAAAAAGAACACAACATCACTCAGGAAGTATTCCTGCCTAAAATATATGGTCCGAATCTAATCAGGAGGAAACACCAGACAAACTCAAACTGAGGGACAGTCTAGCCTGTACTCTCCAAATATATCAACATCATAAAAGACAAAGAAAAGCTGAGAAAGGATCCTAGATCAAAGGAATTTAACAATCAAATGCCACATTTTCAAAAATGCTCTAAAGGACGTTACTGGGACATTTGGCAAAATCTGAATATGGACATAAAATCATATTGACTCCATGTTACATTTCCTGAGTTTGATCATTGTGCTGTGGTTAAGAGAATGTCCTTGTTCACAGAAAATGTACACTGAAAAGTATTTAGAAGTAAAGGATCACAGTGTCTGTAACTTATACTCAAATGTTTCAGCAAAAGTTATTGTAGGTATATATCTATGTATGTATATATAGAGAAAGCAAAAAGGAATTCATTGAACTCTTTTCACATCTTTTCCATAAATTTTAAAATATTTTGAGTAGAATGTTAAAAAAAATTTTAAGTATAAATTTTTTGAAAAGCATATGAGAGGCAGCAGTGTAGAAAGTGCCAGCTAATTCTCATTTTTAAATAGTAGCACCCTTATAAGATCCAGGTAAGAGGGGCTCCTGCCCTGCACCTTGCAGTTTAGAGGGCCATATCCTACCCCTCTCTGGCTGTGCCCCTCCCAACAGGACAAGAAGGCTGCAGGGCCAAAGGGATGTACCCTCCCAGGGCCCATCAATCCCATTCTAGAGCATTCTCCAAGTTCCCAGAACTTGGAATTCCCTGCCATATAATGCAGAGCCCACTTCCAGACTTGTGTGTGCCTGTTGCCTGGGTCCATCTTCCTAAGAATGGACCATGCTGTTGCAGTGTACATCCCTGAGTGACAGATGTTTGCAGGGGGCACTGCATGAAGCTAGGATGTGTGGGCAGGGTAACCATATGCATTCAGGGGATACCCCTTGCAGTGCAGGATGGAGCCAGGAGTGGGAAGAGAAGGGTGCAGGGTGGGAGCCAGAGGCCCCTTCTCCCCACACCACTTGTTCAGGGTGGAACTCCAAGGAGTCTGAGAAGTCCAAATTCAGATCTGGCCTTGTAGGTCATTATGAAATTCGATATGTCTAAGTCAGATGATAAAATGCATTTTATATACACTTTGCCAGCCTGATGCATAACTTTTGAGTATTTAGACATATGGTATGCAGACTTCCGTTTGTGCTCTTTCCCCAGGTCCTGCAATGGTGGGAGTGTGATGAGGGATAGGGAGCCGAGAGGAGCCTGCCTGCATAGACCTGGCAGTACCACCGCCTCCTGTTCCTCATTCAAAAAGGTAGGGGGGACTCCCCAAACAATGGGAAAACCAGACCCTGTAATGATTTGGGAAGACTGACGGGAACCTGGCCTGAATACATGGGGAGACTGAGATAACTCAGAAGAGCCTGCAGGCCCTTGACCAGCAAGCCCCAAGGAAAAAAACATTTTCCAAGAAAAACTCTCACAGGTGAGGACAGAGCACTTTCAGTTTGGCAAGGATCTACTCTCCAGGCCCTGAAAGGTGCACATTATCTGGAAACTCTTGTCTCCAGTCCTTCAAGCTTTACCTATTATCCCAAAGGGGATTGGAGGTGGGACCACAAGCCCAGAGTCCAGGGCCGTACAGGCAGCCTCCTTAGAGCCTTAGAAGTGCTGGGTACTGAGCTCACCCATGGCCCAAGGAAAGCCTCAAGGGGGCAGCCCTGAGATGCTAGAAAGGCCCAGGCTGGGGGTTCTGACTGCCTCCATCCTGGGCACTGACGCACACTGGCAGTACCACCGTCAGGAAGGATCACAAATCCCTGGATCTGACACTTCTTACTCTTCACATGGCTGGCTCCTGACTACACAGGGCTCAGCTCAAAACCATCCTGAGAGCCTTCACTGAGCACCCAGCTAATGCCACAACCTGCGACCCCAGAGCCACCCCAGTCGTGCCTTCTTCTCCCTCTGTTACGGTCTTCACAGCACTTACCACTCCTGAAAGTATCTTGTTCATTTATTTGTTCCCTTATTTATTATCAGACTCCCTTCTTTTATACTAGAACTTTTATGAGAGCAGGGAATTTTACCTGTCTTATATATCACTATAGCTTTAATCTAATACCAGACAGAGAGCAGACATTCAATAAACATTTGTTTAAAAATGCATACCAGGCCTTCCCTGGTGGCGCAGTGGTTGAGAGTCCGCCTGCTGATGCAGGGTACACGGGTTCGTGCCCCGGTCCGGGAGGATCCCACGTGCCACGGAGCGGCTGGACCCGTGAGCCATAGCCGCTGGGCCTGCGCGTCCGGAGCCTGTGCTTCGCAACGGGAGGGGCCGCGGTGGTGAAAGGCCCGCGTACCGCAAAAAAAAAAAAAAAAAAAAAAAAAAAGCATACCAGTAAGCCAGGCTGTTTCAAGCTTTCCTTCTAAAGTTTCTTTCTGTAGGGGGCATAAACAGCAAGCCCAAAAGGGCCATGAAACATAGGCCCAAACAGCTGACCCAGCAAGGGTCAGCACACCAAAAATTAATATGAAATATTTTTTATTCTAAAAGGTCAGTGTATTTAGTTTTCTGTTGTTGTATATCAAATGACCAGAAATTCAGTGGCTTAAAACAACACAAATTTTTTATCTCATAGTTTCCGCTGGTCAGGAAGCTTGCATGTTTTAGCAGCTTCTCTGTTCGAGTCTCATAATGAAATGAAGGTGCCAGCTGGCTGTGTCCTCACTCAGAGACGTAACTGGGGAAACATATATTCCCCAGCTCCCCCTGTTGATGACAGAATTCAGTTCCTTGTGGTTGTAGGACTGAGGTCCCTGCTGTCTTGCTAGCTATAGAACAGCGACTGCTTTTAGCTGCTAGAAACCACTCTTGGCTCCTTGCCATGTGGCCCTCTCCACCTCAGCAATGAAGACCCTCCCCACACATTGAATCCCTCTCATGCTTTAAATCTCTCTGACTTCCCCTTCTGCACCCAGCCAGAGAAAATGCTTTACTTTTAAAGGGTTCAAGTGATTATATCAGGCCCACCCAGATAATCTCCTTAAGGTCAACTGGTCATATAACCCAAACCCAGGAGGAAAATTTTTCATATTCACAGTTTTGGGGATTATTCAGAACACATACACCAAGGTCAGGAAATCTCGAGGACATCTTAGAATTATGCCTACCACAGTCAAATTTATTTGTCTATTTCATTGTATATTTGTTTTGAAAAATATGTTTATTTAAATTTGTAAATTTATAACATACATATTTATAATATAGATTGTTTATTATACTATACTATATAGTATAGTATATAATTATATATTATGTATAGTTATATAATAATATATGATATATCAAAATAATAACAGAATATATTGTTATATATTGTAAACATATATTTATAATACAAATATTAATGTATATATAAAATATGTATATAACAATATATATGTATATAATTTGTATAAAACAATATTTAAATAAAATTGACTGGCTAGGAAAACGTAAGATGGCTCTTCTGTGGCATTACGTGCCCTCTGGCCACCACCGCATATCCAATTTGGAAATCCCAGGTGGAATGGGTCTATCACAGGGATGCCATAACATCACATAAGGCAAAGCATGAGAGAGAAAGGAGACCAGAATGTAGTGGGTGGTCCATCTACTTTTGCTGAAGTTAAGTCAAAAGCCCTAGGTCCCATCACTTGAGGGTGCCCCAGTCGTGGGCAGATGGTGGCAGGAAGCTGGGGCATGGTGCAGGCTTGGGGAGAGAGCCATGGCTGCTATGTGGGTAGGGGAAGCAATCAGAACTTCTGACTTGGAGTCTGACAGAAACGAGCTTTAATCCTGTCTCTCCCACTCGCCAGTTTTGTATCCTTGGGTGATTCATTTAATTTGTGTTTGAGTTTTGGCTTCTCCATCTTAAAATGGGGACAATTAGACTTACTATGGTTTGCTGTATCAAACAGAATAATGCTTGGGGCAGTTCTCAGTCCAAGCCTCAGATTAGGGTAGGTATTCTGTAAATGTTTGTGGATTCCAAATCTGGAATTTTCCCACTGAGCTAAGCCTTTACATTAGGGCATTATGTCTCCATGGAGCTTCTATCACAAGGCAGATGTGTACCTAGAAGGGGTAAGACCTTACCTTGGCTCTGTGCTTAGCACCTGCTAGACAAAGAGAAAACACTTTGGCCCTGAGCAGTCAGCCTTGGTGAGGGGAAGCGGGTCTTGACAGAGAGCTGGTGGCAGAGGAGGTGGCCCCCAGGCCAGGGACACCTGGGGATTGCAGGAGCATGTAGGAAAGCCCAGATCAAGGGTGGCCACTCCTGGGGCTCAGAACTTAGTGGGCAAATCCAGCAGTCCCTGGGAATCCCTGAAGCAGTGGGAACTCTTTACACCCATCCTTCCCAAGAGGGAGTGGGGTTGAGCCCCCAGGCCAGTAGCACACTCCCCAACCCTAACTGTCCAGTCACTGCACTCTGACAGCCTTCCTTCCTCCCTTGCCCTAATTCCCTCCCCACCCACTCCCAATCTATCTGTCATCCTAGCAGATTTCCACTCTGACCTACAAATTCAATGACCCTCCTTTGAGGAGCTCTCACAACACTTGTAAATAACTGTAACCTAAAGTGATCTATTTTTTCCATAGGTACACGTGCACAGTGCCATCATAGCAGCCTGGGGTGGAAGGGAATTGGAGACGGGAGGCGCTGTCTGGAAGGGACTCCAGGGGCTCTTGAGGGCTGGGTGGAGTTGCATAGCTGTAGAAGGGGGAGGAATTCTAGAGGGAGCAGGGGCTGTCCACAAACATCTTGGCTCTCCTTCCGGACACATGATACAATTTCATCTCTCTACTACTGCTTTCGAACTAGGCAGGGAGAAGGCGGGGGAGAGAGAGAGAGAGACAGTGGGGAAAGAAGAGTGTGAGGTGTGAGGGTGCAGGGGGCAGGGAGGAGGAAATGTGAGAAGAGAAAAATATTTAGAAGTTTTTTCTCAATCTTCTTTATCGGCTGTGAAGAAAGAAAATATTTGTGAGGAATGTGGTTCTGGTGATGTGAACAAGTAGCCTAGGGTGTGTGTGTGTCTGTCTCTCTCTCTCTCTGTCTCACACACGCACGCACATGCCACATAGGCATGACTGATTAAATTATTGACCCTTGGTGATTGATTCAACTTCCAGCCCCTCTTTACTACCAGGACATCAGCGGGTGGAAGATCCAACTCTTCCATCACTTGGTTGGTTCTCTTGGCAACCAGCCCCATCCTTAGGTGCTTTCCAAAAGTTGCCTTATTAACATAACAAAGACACCTTGATTGCTCTCAGACTTAGTAAATTCCAAGGGTTTTAGGAGCTCTGTGCAAGGAATGGGGCAAAAACCAAATATACTTAATCATGATACCACACTGCCTCAAAGCACTTCTCTCTCCTTTGGCTGCCATGTGGTAGCAGTCCACAAGACTGAGCTTCATGTGCTTCCCTCCCAAAGCCTTAGATCAATTACACTACCTGAGCTTCATGTGCTTCCCTCCCAAAGCCTTAGATCAATTACACTACCTGGTACTCCACCCCCACCCCAAATCCCAGACCCCGCATGTACTCACCCACCCCCTTCTGATGACTGGGTCCTGATTTCCTGCCTCTCTAGGGTTCAGCCACTACCTGAATCCCCATTGCTCTTTATCTCCCATGGCCCAGATGCTGACCGTTCCTGCAATGCTGTGTCTGAGCACAGAATCTCACTTCCAGGAAGAGAAAGGATCCCTCAGGCTCAAGTTTATCCAGGAGGTTGTTCCTCTGCTTTGCCTATTCTGGAACCAGAAACTTGCTTCGAAGACTCAGGTAGAGGCTTCCAGTTTTAGCATTCATATTTGACAACATACAACGTTGAAAACAAGACTTGAAACATCACGAAGATAACACTGCTATTTCTGAGAATGACCAGGCCCATGTTCTCCAAGGAGAATCACATGCAAGAAATATAAAGGACATAGAGTGGCCGGGGGTCCTCATTTCACTGGGAGCTGATAGATGTGTGAACTGTGGCCTCATCTTGGGACATCCTCCCAGTGAATTCTGATGTAATGAGGGGACCCTACACCCAGTTTTCATTTTAACTCTATCTCCCTCTGGGTCTCAGGGTCTGGATAATATATATATATATATATATATATATATATATATATTTTTTTTTTTTTTTCAGTACGCGGGCCTCTCACTGTTGTGGGATCTTCCTGGACCAGGGCACAAACCCGCATCCCCTGCATCGGCAGGCGGACTCTCAACCACTGCGCCACCAGGGAAGCCCTGGATAATATATTTTGAGGGTACATTCATCCATCTATTCATTGATTCATTCATTCAGTATATAATTCCTGTGACCTACTATATATGAGACCCTACCCTGGGGCTTGCAGCTTCCACAGAATGATAGCATTACACAGTGGTTATGAGTGTAGACTAATGCCTGGGTTCAAGTTCTGGAATTCGTACTCATGAGCTATATGATTTTTACCTAATTATTAATTTTCTGAGCCTCAATTTCCTCCTGAGTAGAAAGGAAACATGATAGTACCTAATTTGTGGAGTTTTATTATGCTTGACATATAGTAACTGCTTGATATCTATTAGTTATTATTTTATTTTATGCTGATCCCACTTGGGTTACCAGCCACTCCTCCCATAAAATAAAGAAATCTATAATTTTCAGGCAATAAAACAATATGAATTTAAAAATCTCTGTGTCAACGAAGGTAGTCTGGGCTGTATTCAGGTTGTTTCTCATCTTGCTTTCTGACCTGCCGGGAACAGAGGGACTTCGTCATTTAGAGAGGAAAGAGGTAGAATTTCCGAATACCTTCTTCGGGGATCTTAGTGGGCAAAAGCCTGCTCGTTGTCCCAGACGTGCCCTCCCCAGCTTCTCAAGCTCGGCAGCCTCATGCTACCCCAGGTCGTGAGCTTGTCCAAAGTGAAGCAGGACGTTTATCAGTGGCCTCAGCCCCTCCAACATACAGGGCTTAGGGTACAGTTGCTAACTCAGCTTCGGGTGGGGGTCTGCCAGGTAAGAGCAACTCCCATGCCCCCTGCTCCAGGTCTCCTTTTCTGTCCGCTAGATGCAGGAACCAGCGTACTAGAGAGCAGGCTGGGCATCTGTGGATTCCCCCATACCCTAACACACCACACCCACCCACTCCCCTTCCTGTGTGCGCCTACTTCCAAGACTGTACCTCTGCCTGCATTTCCTCTCCTTAATTTCCATGTAGGGCCACTCCTCCTCCATAGGCCAGGGGCCCTGCTCTGCATCTCTGCCAGTGGCCAAGGCTCCAGTTCCTGACCTAGATTCTGAATCCTCCTCCTCCAGGCTGAACTCTCTTTCCCACCTCCCTGCCAACTGCTCCATTTGCATACCCCTGGCTCACATGGTTAGATCTGTCCCTACTCACTGCTCAGGCTGGATTTGGAAACTGTTTGCCACCATATTCCTTCTGTTATCCTTGGGGCTGATTAAACCACCTGGGTTTGGATTCCTGAGTCTCTCCATCAGGACAGTTTCTCCAGCCCCCAGGCCACTT
This sequence comes from Lagenorhynchus albirostris, assembly GCF_949774975.1. Taxonomy (NCBI): domain Eukaryota; kingdom Metazoa; phylum Chordata; class Mammalia; order Artiodactyla; family Delphinidae; genus Lagenorhynchus; species Lagenorhynchus albirostris. The sequence continues at coordinate 42,460,593 of NC_083103.1, forward strand.
AGTCCAGACACTCAGGCTTTGGAGAATCCAGCACATGCCAGTGGTATGATCTTGCAAAAGTTAAAATTTCTATGCCCCAGTTTTCTCAAGTGTAAAATGGGAAAATAAGACCTATCTTATAGGCCCGTTGTGAGGATTCAATGAGATAATACACAGGCAGCACCTAGCACATTGCCTGGCACATAGTAAGTAATCAGTAAAAAACAACCGTCAAAGAGCTTAAAGCAATGGTATAAAAAGACATCTGTTCAGTTTTTGGTACAGTTCTGTGTTCACATATTTCTCATTGATCCTTGAAAACTGTAATGATGCTCCCTTTCCCACACAGCCCTTCCTGTCCCCAACTAGTATTCGGGACCCAAGGGACAGTTTGGAAGGGTCTGAGGTGGGTAGAGTCTGTGCTCCCAGGTGCTGAGCAGAGTGGTCTGGGGGTTCAGCCACCTCTTGGTCACCAAAGGTGCAGATGCTTCCCAGGCTCTAGGTATGAGCTGAACCCAGGGAAAAGGAGAAAGGAGGGAAAGAGGATGGAGTGGGGGAAGTGGCTGAGTAGAAAGGGCTCAGGAAATGAGAATGGGATCACTCAGCAATGGGCCTCCCTGCAAACAGGGCAGAAGCAAACCTAAAGGCTCTTCTGTGCTAGGACCAAGTGGCCATGACAGCACACCAAAGCCAGGCTGCTCCTCCATTTTCTCGTCCACACTCTCAAGACTCATGGGCAGGGCTGAGCTGTGAAGACGCTGCTGCGCCACACTGATGCTATCTGCTCGGCACTTAGCCCAGCTTTCATCAGCCCTCCAACTCTTCACGAGGCTCTAATATGCTTCCCAGCAGAAGCACATTTCACAGATGGGGTGGTGATGAGAGCAATTAGCCTTGGCCTGTGGGTCAGAGTTGCCTCTGATCCTAGCCTCTCAAAACACAGCGTTAGCCACTCATTCTGAGGAAGACAAGTAGAAGGGATTTGTCAAGGCATTAAGCCTGGGGCAACGAAGGACACAAAGCAGGTTCCTAGAATCTCTTTCCTCTGGTGTCAAGAAGGTCAGCTTAACTATTGCCATAGTGAGAGTCAGGAGAGGACCCTGCCTAGACTAGGGAATGGAAGATTCAAGTTCAAAGGCTGTCTCTGCCTCAGGCTCCTCATGTGAGATACTAAATTAAACTAAAAATGGAGACACTCAACATCACCATCGGAAACACCATCCCACAACAGTGGGATCATGCCAACGCACATGGCTGTTAGCACCTGCGCCACACATGTCTTCCCTTTGCTGCTCTGGGTCAGTGGACTGAAGCTGGAAGAGAACATACTGAGTTTGAATGCCATGTCACAGACTCTCTTACCACTCAGAGCCTTTGACACCACATCAGCCTGGACACAAGACGATCACCAGCCTGATGTGATCAGCTGTGTGAGGGTACAATCAGCTGTGAAAGTGTGTATAAAACCAGGCAGCCTATTAGTACTATGATGCTGCTTCCCAACATCACTCACCTGAGAGCCAGAGAGGGCCTTCCCTGGGTCTCACCTGTTTCCCAATCAGGAAAGCTCTCTCTAGTAGAATGTAAGCTCCACGAGGGAGCCAGATTTGATGTTTTGTTCCCTGCTGTATCCACAGCGTGGGGTACATAGTAGACAGTCAATTAATATCTGATGAATGAATGCATGAACTTCTCCACTTCACATGGCCAGGCCCACCAGTGTCAGCCTGGAGCCATGCTCTCCACAGAACTTCACCTCCCCTACCTACAATAACTGGACACACTCAGCCTCTGCTGAATATCCTCCTCAATCTTCTAGACCTTAACTGTACACAAGAATCACCAGAGGAGCTTCTAAAATAATATTCAATACTAGTGCCCAGACCCTACCTCTAGACTTGGTTGGGTGTAAGACTATGGCATTGGTATATTTTTTTAAATACCAATGAAAAATAAATGATTCTAATGTGAGAACTACTGCTCCAGACAGAAGAAAGGATGGTTCCCCAAGGACAAAATGGGAATGGGATAGGGAGACCAGACGAGGTCAGTGTTCAGGGGGAACAAGTTCACTTGGATTCCTGCAAAATCCACATTCTTTGAGTTTGATTAATCAAAGAGTCAAAGTAAAGATATGGGCTTTTTCTTCCCTAGTAGGAACCTAAGTCAACCAAAGCTGCTGCAGGAGGCCCCTTTCGCCTCTCCTCACATGGACACCAAAAAGACATAACTTTCCCCCACACCTACCCAGCAGCTCATTCAGGACCGCTCTGAACCTACTCTGCCCACTTGAGGCTCCCAGACAGGGACTGTAATATTGATTGGGTTCACCTGGCTGAGGTCCGCCTCCTTAATGATGCCTAGAGGGATTCTTTACCGAGACCCAGAAATTAAAGACAGCAAAACTATCTGTTGCTAACAAATAAACCCACACTATGGGATGAGCTATGCACTGTGTTTATAAACACACGCACACCCCTAGACACACACACACACATATGCGTGTGCACACACCAATGATAAATAAAGTGTAACAATGGTATACATCTGGTGTTAACTTCTGTAAACCAGTTTACTGAATGGGATGAATTCAATGGTTGCACAAACAGAAAACAGGTTAGTTTTTCTCTTATTGCTACCTTCAGCTGCACTGCCTTCCTTTCATGGCTTTCTGGTCACTTTTGTGTATTTAAAGGGTTCAGTCCAATTTAAAACTTGAAGCATTCAAATGTTATAACTGATAAGGGGTTAATATCCAAAATATATAAACAGTTCATACAACTCAATATCAGAAAAACAAACAACCTGATTAAAAAATGAGCAGAAAACCTGAATAGACATTTTTCCAAAGAAGACATACAGATGAGCAACAGGCACATGAAAAGAGGCTCAACCTCATTAATCATCAAAGAAATGCAAATTAAAACCACAATGAGATATTACCTCACACCTGTCCGAAGGGCTATTATCAAAAAGACCATAAATAATAAATGTTGGGGAGAAGGTGGAGAAAAGGGAACCCTCATACACTGTTGGTGGGAATGTAAATTGGTGTAGCCACTAGGAAAACATTGTGATCGTTTCTCAAAAAACTTAAAACAGAACTACCATATGACCCAGCAATTCTACTCCTGGGTATTTGAAAGAAAAAAAATTAAAACAATCATTTGCAAAGATACATGTACCCCAATGTTCATAGCAGCATTATTTATAATTGCCAAGATATGGAAGCTACCTAAGTGCCTATCAACAGATGAATGGATAAAGACGGTGTGTGTGTGTGTGTGTGTATGTGTGTATATACATATATATATATAAAATGAAATACTACTCAGTCATAAAGAATGTAATTTTGAAATCTGCAACAACATGGATGGACTTGGAGGATATTATGCTGAGTGAAATAAGTCAGACAGAGAAAGACAAATACTGTATGATGTCACTTATATGTGGAATCTAAAAAATAAACTAGTGAATATCACAGAAAAGAAACAGATTCACAGATATGGAGAGCAAATTAGTGATTATCAGTGGGGAGAGGGAGGGGGGAGGAGCAATATAGGGGTAGGGAGTTAAGAGGTACAAATTACTATGTATAAAATAAAGAAGCTACAAATATATATTATATAGCACAGGGAATATAGCCAATATTTATAATAACTATAAAGGAATACAACCTTTAAAAATTGTGAATCACTATGTTGTACACCTGAAACATATAATATTGTACATCAACTATACCCCAATTTTTATAAATAAATAAATAAACAAGGGTGAAGAAGGTTCTTCCAGAACACAGATGGGAACTTATTCTGAATAAAGAGGAAGTGAAGACTGGGGGGGAGATGCAATGGATACAAAAAGAATTTAAAGAAAAAAACAAAATAAATAATAAAAACCAAAATGATTAATTGGTTAAAACAAAAACAAAAAAAGCTTGAAACACTCCCAATTCTAGATGTCTCACTCCTACTTTCCTTCCTCTAAGCCCAGGCTGGACGTGTGGCTTGGGAATCATCAACGAGGAGGTGAGGACTGCTGTGTTCCTTCACTCTTTCTTCATTTCCTTCCCACTTCCTGCTGTAGATTCCTCCAGGGTTGGGGAAGAGAGTGTCTGGTGTCTTACCTGTCCTGCAGGTGCTTTTCTCTTGAGTGTTGACAGCTTCTGGGAACTGTAAGTGTTCAAAGACTGGCTCCACTGCAGGTTCTCCAACCGGCGGGGTGCACTGTCTGGTCAACATCTTGCAACACTCTTAGCAACTTCCCCCAACAACTCACTGTGCAGCCTTTTCCTGTCACCTCTTAACTGGTAGGCGATCCTCTCTGACAGAGTCCCAATTGATCTCAAGCCTAATTATCTTCCCCAGTGCATGTTTATCCCAAAGGAAAATCATGCTTTCTTTTCACACTAAAGCTGGTCTTTTTGCTCACTCTTTTTATCCTGCCTTAGCGGATGACTTCAGCCACCCTCTTGCCTTCCAAATTTAGTAGGAGGTAAGGTTAGGAGGGGGTACCAGTGTCCACGTTCAAATATACCTCCAAACTCCAAGGGAACAAACGTCACTTTCTCCCAATGACCCTCTCAAGATAGACCCACAATTTCTGCAGCTCACCAGGACTGTGAGATACCAGCCCTCTTTTTTGCAAATCTCAATTTCATCAGTTTCCCTTCACTTGGTTTGGGAGCGATGGGAAAGAGAAGAGAAACATCACAGCTCTCCCAGCTCAGCTGACAACTCCTTACCTCAGTGACTCTCCAGAGAGCTCCTTTCAAATCTCTTGTTTTCTATAGAAGCCCAGTTGGGTTAATGGTTGCTGACCTATTTTTGTTAACCCTTGAGAAGTCCTGAACAGATATGTTAAGCACCTCTCTCTAGAGTATGTGGATACTTCTCACCATGCCAAAATTTTGAATCAACAGGAAGAGTTCCATTTTATATCATTTTATGCTACCAAATCCAACTCCCCAGGATCCTCAAATAAGGAAAAACTGTTGGTAGTAAACATGATGACCCACCCAGACCCCCTTTGTGATTATATGCTATTGATACACATCGGGGACCCACAATGATCTGAGTCCCTGGAAGCCACTGCTAGTCTGACACACTGGGCGTTCTGAGCTGAAATGCTGCTGCCCAGACTTCTCAGCCACACGGACTATCGTGATTCTCTAACAATTTCTGTTCTTAATTGCTAAATGTCTCACCATGGATATACTGGAGGTGTAGCTCTCGCTTTAAAATAGACCTTAAGAGATCTTCTTGGATTTAGCCAGAAAAAGAAAGAGAAATGTCCTGGGTTAAAGGCTGCCTAGAATCCTTTCACCATCTCCTCAGAAATCTCTCTCTTCACGGTTGTTTCTTGAGTCACCTTCCCAAATATCTACCAGCTGCATCTCCTGTGTGGCCCACTCCATGTCTCTTGGGAGTTTTGCTGATATATATTTCATGCTTACTTTTCTGTGGGTTACATACTTTTTGCTTTTCTTTCTCTCTCTGTCCTCCCTATTCTCTTCTTCTAGTCTTTTTTTCTACTTTTTCTTCATTTTTCCTACTTGTGCCTCAGTTATGCTTGAGGAGACCCTCAAGACCAAAGACATTTGTGAGCCCTGACTGAAAGCTGAAAACGGTTGCATCTAATGGATCCAAAATGCTCTGTGGTCTCAGTCCTTCTGGCTGGACTGGGGACCCTATGCCCAGCTTTGGGCCATTTATATGCTGCAGTCACATTGGCAAAGGCTGTTGATGTCCCACCGATATGCCTCTACCCTTTCCATCTCCGTGCATGCCAGCCTACTTCCAACTGCGACTCCTGGCCCCATGCCTGGGGGCTTTATCCAGCTACTGAGCACACCTGGAGCAGGTCAGGTGCTAGGAATTAACACCCTCCCTTTCCCCCAGGACCAGCACGCAGCCAATGACTGACAGGAGTCAGTGACTAAAGAACTCATTTCCCTTGCTCCCTTGGTGGGATAACTCCAAAGTGCATATTCTACACTGGCTCCCAGAGTTGCTTCCCCCAGAGGGATGAAGCTCCAGTTGCCACACCTTTATGGGCTGCCTTCCCTTCCTTGTTAAACTCTCAGCTTCAGGACGCTGTCTAGGGGAATCTCAACTAAGAACAATTCTGAGACAGAAATGAAAATATTGTGGACAGATTGGCAGGACCAGTAGACTCAGACCCAGGACTAAGCAAGTCTTCCCAGGTGCATGCCACATCTGTGTTGCATCTTTCAATGTAAGGCTATATATAGCCAGGGCATCTTTAAGAGAGTACACCTAGCAGCAGACATGCAGCAAAGGGTGAGAATTTTATTCCTCTGTCTGCTCCTCTTCTTTCTCCTTTCTTCTTTCACCTCCTTCTCCTCTTTTTCCATGGCCTCTCACATTTAGAGTATGACCCCTGGCTCTGTAACTCAGCCATTCCTTCCTCCTTTTAGAGCTCACAGCCTTGAGCTGAGCTGGGTATGGGTGCCCATCTCCCTTCTCTGTCCTGTGAGTGGCCTGGAGAGCAACCAGCATGCCACCTTCTGTGAGCACACCCCAAAGAGCCAACCATTGTCTCAGGTCTTTTGGAAAGAAGTCAGCAAAATGATTCACTGATGAAAGAATCTGGTCTTAGGAAATAAATTCAGTCAAACCTAGGCATTTGTTTTCCTAGTAGATGATGGGAAACCTCTTATCTCTCTGTCAACTGTGTCAAGAAAGTGACTAACTCATTACTTAATATCAGTAAAGATGATTTAAGGACTTCAGATAGAAGCCAGTAAAAAGGCACGCTGTAGCAGTGATTGCAGGCGAGAGGGCGGTGCTCATTCCTCCCTCCAAGGGTTCAGAAGCCCATGAGGCTGCTCCGTCACTGGATGCATGAGTTCATGGCGAAACCCCACTGGGGTTCTAAGATGCCCTCTAACTGGGGTGTAGGTAGCCCGAAGGGCAGCAAAATCATAGCCATTGAAAGCCACTATTACTGACTGTATGGCATCGTAGCCCTCAGGGTACAGGATGAAGGACAGGTTGAGGTATCCCCATGACAGCACTGCCCTGAACAATTCCCCATGGAGCAGGTGGTGTCTGCTACCCCGTAATGTGTGTGTGCAGCAGGGCTCCTGGCCCCATCTACATGGGGTGGGTCAAGCATGGTTGTCCTCAGAGCACAGCAGTTGGAGGGATCCTTTGCCTGCACGTTTTGCAGACACACTCAAATTCTCTCTGCCAGGCAGAATGATTTATTTGTATGTCTTCATTGAGGACAATTATTTTTTAGCACCTTGCTAGGCATACTGGGTGATCTCATCACAGGGAAGAGCCCACGAGTGCCTGCATCGCTCAGAGCAGAAGTGGGAAAGGAGCCTCCCCCTCCTGCTCATCGAGAAATTCTCCTCTTTCCCTGGCACCTTCACAGAGATAGGAGGAGCCTGCTTTTTTTGTCTTGAGAGCACTGGTTTGCCCATAAAAGTTTCATCGAGGAGGATATTTTAAAGGTGCCTCCCTTTTGGAGAGAGTTTTTCTTTTTTAGAAAGAAAGGGAAAAACATTTCAGATCTCCGGCTTTTTAAATTAACAACAAGTAGCATTAAACCTGATTCAATATGTAAACGTAATACTAAACATGTCTTAGATTTCCAGATGTAGGTAGTTGAACAGGGGAAGAGGAAAAAGAGAGGAAAGGAATGGAGACAGGACACAGGATGGGCCCTGGCAACAGAGGAGAACCCATGGAAAATAGGGGAGAGAGATGGAGACAGAGAGATGGACTGAGGGGAAAAGAGAGGGAGAGGCAGCGGGCAGGGAAAGAGGCCTGGGCAGGCAGACAGCAGGGATGGGGGGCGGGGCAGAGAAAGACACCAGGTAGAGAGAGGGCAGGAAGGAAGAAACGGGCAGAGGGCACAACCCCTCCCAAGGCTTCCTGGTTCTCCTTTCCCTACTCACCAATTTCTCCAACAAGGGTCTAGTCCAGACTCTTCTACTTCCACACTACCCATCCCTCAACTCCTTACACCCCCTCACCATGCCTCAGTTTGGATGCCCTGCTCCTACAAGACTTCTATGGGCCAGATTGACACTGCAGCTCCCTCCCTGATTCCTCTACTTCTGTGGCATCCGAGACAGTGGAAGCTGGGTCTATGGGATACAGAGGTTCCCATACCAGTTCTGTTGTTTATTAGCTGTTATATCTTGGGCACGTCCCTTACCCTCTTTGAGTTTTCATATCTGTAAACTGGCAGTAATAACAGTACTTAGCTTGCTTCCAACACTGGACTCTGTAGTGGTTTTTGGATGTGTGTGTAGGTGTGTGCACGTGTGTGTTTATATGATAAGAGATAAGGACACAAAGACTCACTGTGAACTATAAAATGATACACAGGGCGTCCCTGGTGGCGCAGTGGTTGAGAGTCCACCTGCCGACGCAGGTGACACGGGTTTGTGCCCCGGTCCGGGAAGATCCCACATGCCGCAGAGTGGCTGGGCCTGTGAGCCATGGCCGCTGAGCTTGCGCATCCGGAGCCTGTGCTCCGCAACGGGAGAGGCCACAACAGTGAGAGGCCCGCGTACCGCAAAAAAAAAAAAGATACACAAATAGGAGTATTTTGGTTCTTTTGCGCTTACTGTCACTTTTCTCTCTCCTCCCTGCTTGCTCTTCTATACTGTATCTCATCCCCATTATCCTCTTTAAACAGACCTTCCCCAAGACTTGTCTTTTGTTCCTTTCAGTTCCTGACCTCTCCCTTACTTCCTCTTCTGTCGACTACAAACACATCTCCAGCCCTACGCTCTCTCCGGAGCCACAAGCCAGGCTCTGCAGCCTGCGTGCCTCAGCGGCACTTCAGATCAACATGCCCCACGTGGCATGGGTAGAATGTCTGCTTGCCCCAGGCTTGTTTTAGAGGAGTGGGAGAAGATAGACTATGGATAGACAGGCTCAATGTCAAATCCTGGCAGTCCTGTGGATGTGCTGCCTTGCAGTAATCTTCTGAGTTTAGTTTGCTCACCCACAGCATGGGAGTAATAAAACCCACCTGAGAAGTAAGATGAGGCCTCACAGTGACGAAATATTAAATGACAGCACAGTGAGATAAGGCCAGGAGGGCACATCTGGGGCTAGGTGTTCTACAGACACTTCTCAAGCACCAGTGAGTGAGGGGCCACAGGAGGACGACGCTCCCATAGGCAGGTGGCAGGCTTGACTCTAGCAAGCTGGCAAAATAGCATAGAGGTTAATAGCACACAGTCAAGAGCCAAACCTTGGCTCTCGGGCTTACTAGCTGTGTTGCTTTGAGAAAGTTACTTAATTTCTCTATGCCTGTTTTCTGTAAATGGCTTGTCATGAGAATAAATCATCAAATATATAAATTCACACAGGCTGCTTACAATGTGCCTGGCATGAAGAAAGTACCATACAAGTACTTTATTTAACAAATATTATATTAGCTATTAGTGACATTATTTATCAATGGTTGCATGTTCATTTCTTACTTGGGAGGCTTTGGGGGCCACATGGCAGCTAGAAAACAAGAGGCCTGAGGACGATCCCCACTGTGTCTCCTGCCAAGTCTTGCTTCATCTTCCTTCAGGCCATAACCTTCTCTCTCTGAAGAGAAACCGGGTGGGGATTCATCGCTCTCCACCTCACCCCCTGCCTTGGAGCCTTGGTGCAAACTACTGCACATGCGGCCAGGCCTGCGACATCACCAGGTGAGACGGACGTGTCTGTAGGGGCAAGGGGATAACGGAGGGAGTAATGAAAAGTGCCTCCAGGTCCGTCTCCCCTGTCCTGATGACTCTGGAATGTGGCATCATGGGTCGCTCCTGGCACTGTGACCAGCCAGGTGGAACTGGTGCCTGGCGAGAAAAAGAGAAGTGGGTCTGAGGAGACGAGGACAGGACTGTGGAGGGCTCATGCCCTGTGGAGGGGGTGAGGGCAGTGAGGAGAGACCTGAGCAGAGTTTCATTTAAGAAAGTTCTCTCTGGCTCCTGGGTGGGAAACGGGGCTCAGTGCAGGGTGAGATGGGAAGTGAGGAGAGCAGGTGCAGACACCCGAATCTGGGCAGTGGCCACGGGGAAGGAGCAGAGGGCTCAGACAAGTCCGACTTTAAAGGAGGAATTGGCTGGACTTGGTGTCAGCAGTGGGGAGGAGTGGAGTCTCGGGTAGCATGAGGTCTCCAGAACAATGCTGTGCTTTGTCCACAGTGGCAGGTTCCACACCTTTCAAAGGTATTGTTTCACCTTGGGTAGACTCCACAATGTGTAAAGGAAAAGGGCAGGTTGCAGTGTTTGCCGCTTCCTTTAAACTCAGAGTGGGCCCCTGCTTGGAGGGAGCAGGCAGATGCGGCCCTGCCTTTGAGGTGCTCACCTCTGATCTGAGGAGGCAGGTCCTCTGGCCAAGGAGGCCTCGTACTTCTCACCTCACCCAGGTTTGGTCAAGAACCAGGGAAAACCTGAGCTTCCCTCCTGGGGGGGTGAAGGGAGAACCTCCAGGCCAGCCCAGCCCAAGACGCCACCCTCTCTACTACTCATGTGCTTCCCCAGAGCTCTGGGGTGATATGAAGTTTTAAACTGCAGTTACTAGCTTATCAAGACATTTGTCAACTTGTTGCTTCATCTATTAAAGGAAATGATAAGAGAAAGAATAAGTTAAGAAATATACGTAAAACTCCAAGCAGAGTGTTGGCACATAGTAAGTGTTCATTTAAAAGAGGCACTATGACTATCACTATTACTACTTATTATTACACTTACTATCACACCCCCCTCTGTCTCTTTTCTCTCTTTGCTTTTAATACCTCCGACACTTCCCAGTCCTTCTCCCTCAAAGATTTGTCCGAGACAGTTAAATATTCCCTGATATATGTCAGAGAACTTAGTGGAGTCAGAATCAGGAAGGAGAAAAGACCTTCTGGTCCCTGAGGCCTGCCAAGCACCAGCCACATAATTCCACTGCCTGGCAGAGTCCTCACAGCCCTAGAAGGAGGTATCATTGCCCTCACTTTACAGAAAATGTAAAATGAAATAGAGACAGAGGTCAAGCAGCATGATTGAAGTTCACACAGAAATAACCAGGAGGCCAGAATTAAATGGGGGACTGTCTAATTCCAAAGTCTGGGCCCTTACTTCTAACCCCACAATCACATAAAACCTCCCATCCCTGGGTGGAGAGGAGCAGCCATCCCTTTGATGAACAGCCCACAGAAGGAAAGTAAGTCATTCACTTTCGTGTGGCCTTCCAGATGGAATTGCCAAAGGAACAGAGAGTGTTTTAGACCTAAATAATCCAGACTGGTTGTGTGTGGGGAAAGGGTCAGTGTTTTCATCCCATCCCTTCCTGGTGTGGCCTGGACACAGCGATGGTTGTGAAATGGAAGGGCTATTAACGGAACCAGGCCGAGGATGTACCTGGGCAGACACTTATCTGGGCAGCATCTCCATTACACCCAGAACCCTAGCCCAGCCTTTACTACGGCCAGGCTGCCAAGCAGAATTCCAAGTCATAAATCCTCTTAAGGGCACAGAGCACATGTTCCACCCTGACCAATGGGAAATGCACACCTCATCTGCTCCCTTCCATCCCTCCTAGGTTCCAGCCCTGGGAGAAAGTGTCAGCGGTTATCACAGCCAGCACTTGTGCGTGCACTTTAGACATCTCTTTCCCATCCATGATCTCATTCCACCACATGTGGAGGTGGAGTCAACAGTCCTGGGATCAAATCAAAACTCTGCCATTTACTGGCTCTGGGCTTTGGCTAAGTTATTTCTCTCACTACAGCCCTGTGAGATTTTCACTGGGGAAGTGAGAAACTTGGGCTCAGAGAGGGCACCAGGGTAAATAGCAAAAAATGTTTTGTAGCTAGATCTGTGTGATTCCAAATCCAAGGCTCTTTCCAAAAAAAACATCTGGTCCATGGAGAAAGGAAAAGCTCAGCAAACAGAGTATCTTTGCCACTTCTCCTACTACCATCTGAAATACAACCACCCAAATTCAACCATCAGCCAACTCAACAAGTTAGGCAGAAGGGCAAAGCTCTCTGTCCCATTCAAGTTCCATCAGTAAGAGACAACCCAGGTGGTGGGGGATTGTACCTTATTTGTGGGACCCCATCCCATCTTCTGGACAGCACAGACTGGCTATGGGAACGCCTCAGCCTTGGGGGATACAGCCTCTTTCTGGAGTGCAAATGCTGACCAGGAATTCAAGTGCGAGTCTGGGGCTGAGGTAATCCATGTGCTCCTGAGAGAGATCCCAGTAGGACACTGGCTGGCTGAGGACCATGAACAAGGCCCACAGGAATGTGAAGCCTGCAGTTCCGAGATATTCCTGCCTGTTTCCTATGCCTGTAAAGGGATCAAGTCAGTGTTACTTCTGGAGACCAGCCTGCTGGCCAGCACTCTGCATCGTTGCATTTCAGGGTGGACTTTCTGACTTGCGCTTCTTGGTCTCCTTTTTCTAGCAGAAGCTAGAGCCACACTTTGTATTACCTGGTGGCAGAGTCTGAAGAGAAGCAGTTTACTACTCATTCGTTCATTCACCCTGACTGGCACTGGGGATTACCATTGTAGCGAGACAGATCAAGGCCCCTGCCCTCTCAGGCTTAGTGGAGTGACATGAGATGTAGGGCAGATGGACCAGGGCTCTAATCGCAGCCCAAGCATTTACCATTCGGATGATCTCACCCTTTCTAAACTCTCTGAACCTCAGTTCCCTCAGGTGTCAGATGTGCGCAGTGATGCCACCCTCATAGGATTCAATGAGTGGAAGAATTTACTCAAATAAACGTGAAAGTGCTTTCCTAACCATAAAGATCATATCGACTTTAGTTATTTACTGTTAATAATGTGACTATTATTATTACTATTGCTACACTTTTCCATTCAGGAAGTTTTCTCTGCCTGACCTGTGCATTGTGCCGGAATTTGAGTAAAATTTTCTTTGCACAGCAGGCTCAGACAATATTGGTTGAGCTACTCTGGTTAGCCTACTTTTTTTGAGATATAAATTCACTTTCTACACAATCCACCCATTTAAAGTGTACAATTCAATGTTTTTCACTATTTTAACAGGGTTGTAGGACCATCACCAACTCTAATTTTAGAACATTTTCCTCGCTCCTAAAAGAAATTGTATGCCCCTTAGCAGTCACTCTCATCCGCTCCTATCAATCCCCTCTCCCCACTATAAGCAACCAGTAGTCTTTTTGTGTCTATAGATTGGCCTATTCAGGATGTTACACATAAATGGAATTGTACAATATGTGGTCCTGTGTGACTGGCTTCCTTCACTTAGCATAATGCTTTCAGGGTTCATCCATGTTGTAATAGGTATCAGTATTTCACATTTTTATTGATGAATAACATCCCATTTCATACATAAAACACATTTTATTTATCCAATCATTAGTAACAGACATGGGTTTTTTCCATTTTTCAGCTATTATGAAAAATGCTGCTATGAATATTTGTGTATAAGTTTCTATGTAGACATATGTTTTCATTTTTCTTGTGTATATACTTTAGAGTTGAATTGCTGGGTCATACAGTAGCTCTAAGTTTAACATTTTGAGGAACTGCCAGACCGTCTTTCAAAGGAGCTACACCATTTTACATTCCCACCAGCAGTATTCTAGTGTTCCAACTTCTCCACACTCTCACCAACACTTGTTATTGTTTTTTTGATTACAGTCATCCTAGTAGATGTGAAGTGATATCTCCTTGTGGTTTTGATTTGCATTTTCCTAATGACTAATGATGTTGCACATCTTTTCATGTGCTTATTGGCCATTTGTATATCTTATTTGGAGAAATGTCTATTCAAATCCTTTGCTCATTTTAAATTTGTATCATTTGTCTTTTTATTATGAATTGTGAGAGTTCTTTCCATATTTTGGATACAAGTCCCTAATCAAATATATAATTTACAAATATTTTTCCCCCTTCTGTGAGTTGTCTTTTCATTTTCTTGATGATATTGTTTACAACACAAAAGTTTTACATTTTGATGAAGTCAATTTATTTTTTCTTTTGTCTCTAATGCTTTTGGTGTCATATAAGGTCTGTTTCTTTTTTTTTTTTTTTTTTTTGCGGTACGCGGGCCTCCCATCGCTGCGGCCTCTCCCGTTGCGGAGCACAGGCTCCAGACGCGCAGGCTCAGTGGCCATGGCTCACGGGCCCAGCCGCTCTGCGGCACATGGGATCTTCCAGGACCGGGGCATGAACCTGCATCCCCTGCATCGGCAGGCGGACTCTGCGCCACCAGGGAAGCCTTAAGGTCTGTTTCTTAAGTGGGCTCTGCCTTTTAAAACACGAGTCTATTATTTAAATAAAATTTTGATATTAAATATCTATCATTAAATCCAAATTAGGAAAAAGCAATGGATCATCACTATGGTCTTGAACAAGTTACAATAATGGAATAAACCTGACTGAAACCTTGTTATAGAAGAAATGGGGAAAGAATGGAGTTTTCAAACTGGCCGAATGGCATTTGAGGGGGGCTAAAACCCCATTTCTCTCACCATCACCAGTGCAAAATACTTGTGGGGGTGGGGTGGGGCTTACGATAAGAGAGAAGAGTGTGGAAAAACGTACTGGGACTGAGCTGTTTAGGAATGAAGCAGCCTGTTATGTGTCCTGCATCTGCACCCAAGGGCCAGGCAAGGCCAAGACTGGATTCAAGGCCACCCTTCTCACCCTCCCCTCCCCACTTACCATCTGGGAAGGACTGGGGGGATGATCGAGCGCTTCCTAAGGTTTGACAGGACACCAGGGTCTTTGAACATGCTGTTCCCTCTGTCCCCCACTCCCAGTCCATCCCCCAGCCAACTACCACACCTATTTTCGCTCATATTTCATTTGTTACTTCCTAGGGAAAAACTTCCCTGACCTCCACCCACCCCCACTGCCAACGAGATCAGGTACCTCTGAATGCATTTTCACAGGTACTGTCCTTTCCCTTCATGAGACTTTTCACAATTTCTGATTATACCTTTAACTAGTTCATCATCTCTCTTTTTCAATAGGCTGCAACCTCCATGAGCACAGAGTTTGTGTTTGTTTTGCTCACAATTGCAGGCTTATCACAAAACTTGACATAAAGTAGATGCTCAGTAAATATTTGTGGAATGAATGAATGAATGATCACAGGAACTGGAAAATCCCTCCAGAATGACCCATTTGTTTTCAGAGGGGTTTGTTTTCAGGGTCCTCATGCAACCAGAGTAATATAAAACGATCACTCCCCAGTAGACAGAGCAGCAACAAGCACCCTTTCTGTCTGTAAGATGTCTTCCGTAGTACAGGACTACTCTGTCATGGTAACTGACAGGACCCTCAGGCTGGGCAGGGAGGACGTGGAGGCAGCACGAGGAGTGTTAACAGCTCATGAGGTCAGCATTTCAGGGGCGGCTGGCAGCTGAGTGCTTGCTCCTGGGAAAGCTGAACTTGCAGATGCGGGAGGTAAAGAGTGCACCACGGGAAAGCAGTTCACCTGCAAGGGAACCTGTCTGAGAAAATAACTTTGTTTTCTGGAAATCCTCAGCCAAATCAGCCAAACTCTCATCCTGACAAATACGCCTCCTCGGATTGCGACACGTGCCTTCACCAGTGACACCTTACTTTATAAAATGTGCGGGACTTTGTTTAGCTCAAACATTCCATTTGCTTCCACAGATGACTTCTGAGCATGCACTATGAATCAGGTGTGGTGCTGGATAAGAGGACACCTGGATAAACATGCTCTTTTCAAGGCGTTCACGATCCAGGGGCAAGTCAAATTGTCAATAGATAATTATGAGGCAGCCATGAGTGCCCCGATGGAACCTTAAAGAAGGGACTGAGAAGAAAGTGATTCTTTTTTTCGTGGGGGTAGCCTGGGAAGGACTCCTGGAAGAGGTAACTCTTCCGATGAGTCTTGAAGTAGGAATCAGAATTATCAAGGGGACGATGCGATCAAGAGGCAGAGATGTTTCATGTAGAAGAACTGAGTTGTGTTGAAATGGTAGGAGCAATATTCAAGCTGGAAACATCCTAAACGAGAGAAAAACAAGGCCCAGTGCTCTTGAGAATGACTCCTCCATCTGCTCACACCCACATCTTATAGGTCTCCGAGACCTGCCGCTTCCATCACCTGAGCAGGTCTTGAATTCTCCTCTCCAGCCCTATTGCCTTCGCTCTAAGCCAGCCCCTCACAAGCTTCCCCAGTTCTACTGCACAGTCTCCCGACTAACTGGTCTCCCTGGCTGAAGCCTCTAACACGTCCTGCGCCCGGTAGATCTCATGTCAGGCCGAGGTGGATTCAGGTACGCTAGCAGTGGCATCAGGACTTGATCTCTCTGTCTTGGCTCTGTTTCCCTTTGTGTTGGCCTCACTCTCAAGCTGGCCATCTCCCTCTGGTGGCCCCACAGCCACAGGTCAGCAGGCTTCCTGCTTCGAGAAATAGGATTGCTTCCCAACAGAGCCAATGGTAGCCTAAGAGCTGGGTCTCCTTGGACCACCAGCAGTGTATGCCCATTTCTGAATCAATCCCTTAGAATCAAATAACACAATACAGCCTGCAGATTCTACCTTTGCAGATTCAACCAACTGTGGATCAGAAATATTCGGAAAAAAAATTCCAGAAAGTTCCAAAAAGCAAAACTTGAATGTGCCACACACCAGCAACTATTTAACATAGCACTTACATTGTATTTACAGCTACTTACATAGCATTTACATTGTATTAGGTATTGTAAGTAATCTAGAGATGATCTAAAGTATACGGGAGGATGTACGTAGGTTATATGCAAACACGATGCCATTTTATATAAGGGACTTGAGCACCTGAGGATTTTGGTATCTGCAGGGTGGGGGTGGGAGGACCAGTCCCCCGTGGGTACTGAGGGACAACTTACACTGATTGGCCAGGCCTGAATCGTAGGTCCATTCAGGAACCAGAAGGAACCACATGAACTGACAGTGATGGAGGGGTGACTCCCCAAAGCGAAACAGAGATGTTATGATTAGCTGACGGGCGAGTGAGGGTTGCGGGGCAAAAGATTGTCTGCCAAGATTGTCTGCAGCACAAATCTGATCTTGCTGCTCCACTGCTTTCAAGATATGGTGAGCAAGGCCTTCGAGGTGTGGCCCCAGCCCACATCTCTGAAACGACTCCCCATTGCTGCGCCATACCCCCACCTTTCCTGCCTTCCACCCACCATCCGTGGTTTGGCCTGTACCGTCCCTCCATCTTCCTCCAGGCACAATGCAAAGGCTCCCTCCTGCAAGGGGCAGCATGTGCCCACTCCTCCTGGCCCTCCACAGAGCTGGCCGCTCCTTCCTCCGGCGTAGCACTGAGAGCTCTACTCTGCACCTGTTCATTTGCACCCTCCTCATCCTCGCCCGGTTGCTTGGTGAATGTTGGTTAAACTAAATAATTAATTAACCTGCCAGGCAAAGGGACACATTGAAGAATGTTCCAAGGCCTGGTTCCTTTGGATAAAATTTTAGAATAAACTGGCTTAAGCAGGGCACTTGTATTGGAGGGGGAAAAAAAACAGGCTCTACTTTAGTTTTTCCCTGATTCACTGAAGAGAAAATATGTTTCATTTTCCTTTTCAGTGACTGTGTGTCCTCCACTCACGCATCAAGACCGTATATGTTCTCTGAGGGACGCCCCACCTCTGCCAGGCAGGCAGTGCCCAGGCCTGGCCATCCCATTGTTCTAGGGGCCTGATCCTGGCCTTGGGCATCACCGTGAGGCTTAAAGCACAGGCAGTGGGCCATTTGGGGACAGGAGCTGTTCTCCACCGCTTCCAGGATGGCCTGAGTGTCTGTCTGCCACAATTTTGCCCACCCAGAGTCTGCCTGTCTCCCCCCAGGTCTGAGGCTATGTGCTGCCAGCAGCAGCCCTTTCCCTGATGGCCCTACCCTTCTCAGGTGTTACCAGGGCGGAGGAGGTGAGAATGCTTTTAGCTCTAACCCAGGCATTGTACAGGTAGCTATTACTACCCATTTTACCAGAGACAGAAACTGACTCTCAAAATGGCAAAATCACCCACCCTGTGTGCTTCTGTCTGCACAGCTAGCTAGACATTGTACCTCATGTTACATAACTACACATTAACTAGATTTCAGAGAAATATGGGGAGAGAGCAGTCATGTCTTGCGGGCTTGCGGATCCCTGCTTGGAGACAGTGCAGGCCATGCACGACTGCCCCCAGTAACAACCCCGCTCCACTGGCCTTTCTGCCTTGCCCTCAGTTAGCCATTCATTCATTTACGAGTATTTGTTTCCTAGGTACTGTTCTGAGCTCTGGGACACAGCAATGAAAAAGGCAGGCATCAGACTTTACCTTCCAGTAGGTATGACAGAAAATAAATACGTAAGGACATAATATAATTTTAGATAGTTAATAAATGCTATGCAAAAAATATCAAGTGTTGTTAATATTCTAGACCTTAAATTGGTTGGTGGGTTCATAAGTATCATTACATTATCATGCTTTATAACATACCTCTTCTTTCCATATTTTCTTTGTATATATTTTTTTATATTGGAGTATAGTTGATTAACATTTGTAAATATATTCTTCTAATTCAGTATTATAGAACAAAAAAGTTGTGCTTATAAAAAGATTGGGGTAAGAGGACGGAGAGAGATTGTGATGGGGCACGGGGGGTGTTTTAGATGAAGTCATCAGACAAGATTTCTCCGCAGATGTATATTTAAGCTGAAATCAGAAGGATGAGAGGGAGCCCGCAGTGCAAAGGTCTGAGGAGGAGCGATGCTCACAGCAGGACAGGGAGGGTGAAGGCCTCGCAGGGAATGACTTGGGAGTTCCAGAAGCAGCAGACACTGGAAGGACTGGAGCCCTCACCAAGAGTAAGAAAGGGAAGGAGGAGGTGGGCTGAGTAGGGAGGATGGACCCGGCACATGGATCTTGGGTGCATGGACCTTGGGACACTGGGCTCATGGCATGTGGATATTATTCCAAGTGTAACGGGTGGTGGGTTTTGTTTTTAAAAGATTAGTCTCTCAGGAGCACCACAGGAAACAACTGCCCCTCTCATTTCCCCCCTCGCCTCCCCTCTGTCCTCACATGGTCAGGGATATGCCAGAGGCCCTTGTGCCTCTTTCCAGACTCATCAACTCCAAGAGCGTGGGCTTTGTTTTTATAGGGCAAGGAGGCAGAACAGTAAAGGTTTAACTTTATGCTGCTTTTACAGGTGACAGTTAAATCCATGTTGCCAGTAAGTTTCAAGTTCAAATATGTCTGTGAAATGATGCTCTAGTTACTTGATTTATATTGACTGTCAACGTTTTCACCAAACTATAACCTCCCCTTAATGATGCTAATAACTTCACTCCTGTCATCTTCGTTCAGCTCCCCCAACAATTCTCCAGTGATGTCTGCCTCGACCCCAGCCTTTGGGTAAGGGAAGAGAACGGGGGAGGGAGGCAGTGAAAAGAGCCTGGTCTAGAGACCTGGCTTTAGCACCTGCCATGTCTCTTATCAGCTGAGTGACTTTGGACAAACCATTTAACCTCTCTGAACTCATTCTTTCATCTGTAAAACCAGAATAAATCCTTTCTCAGAAATAAAGTATGAGAAAAGCACCTAGCACAGTGACTGGGATGCAAGAAGAGACCTGTAAAACTGAGCTGAGTCTGATTTTAATTAAATTCCTAAATTAAAAATCCTAAATCTATTAAATAAATTTGACCATCGTTAGTGCTGCTTCACTGACCACTCAGCATTTTTCTTATTGTTTTTTTAATGACTATGCATACTCGTTGTAGGCTATTAGTAAAATACTAAATAGTATAAAGTAGGAAATTGAAATCATAATTCCACCACTCAGAGATAATTACTCTTAAAATACCCATGTGTTTCCTTCTAGCCCTTTTTCTGTGCATGTATTTTCATATCTGGATAGTACTGTTTATTCCATTTTACATCTTGCTCTTTTCATCAATTTCCTAAGTCTCTAAAGTATTCTTGAAAACATGAGTAGTAAACAAATAGAAAGATGTCTGCTCTGTGGGAATGGAGGAAAGCATTCAGGTTCAGAATGTATTGGGAAGGAAGAGGAGACAGGTCTTGGAGATGGATTCAATGTGAGTGATCAGAGAGATCACAGATAATTCCCAGTGTTTAGCCTGAGCACCTGGGTGAAGAGTAGTGCCATTTACTGAGGTGGGGATTGAAAGAGATGCAGATCTGGGAGAACATCCTTGGCCACAGGGACATTCTAGCTTCTTGGTCTTCTAGAAGACTTTGACAGGGGGATAAGGGGTGGGGGGGTAGATCTGACTAAGTGCTTAGAGACAGCTGACACATCATCCCTGAGATGTTGTAAGATGTTTCCCCAAAGAGCACCTTGTGAGCAATTCAGAGGCAGCCCCATGGACTGAGTGCCAGATTATGTTCCAAAACTGGGCCTCCCACCTTTCTTGAAGGAGGAAATCGTAGACACAACTTTCAGCAGTTAAAGGCAGACACAGTGTGCATTCCTCATTCCACAAATAACTTCTGACTGCTTACTATGTGCCTGACACTGTTCTCAATACTGGGCATACAGCATCCATCCTGCCCTTATGGAGCTTACATTCTAGTGAGCAAGACCGTAAGTAGTATATAGTGTATTCAATAGTGTTAAGTGCTATGGAGAAAAATGAAGTAGAGGAAGATACCAGGTGGTGTGGAGGGGTGGTGTTGAAATTTTAATTATCGTGGTTCCGAAGGCCTCACCTGTAAGGTGACACCCGAGCCACATGGGGATGAGAGTCTGGGGGATGAGGAATAACCCAGGAGCCTTGGGCCTTTTGTGGTGACTGATATAAAGAGGACTAATAAGGTAAGTTCTGATGGTTTCAAGGAAGAGAATAGCGGTAAAGCTTGAATGTCAAGGGTCGACAGAGTGTATTAATTAGAGTTTTCAAGAGAAACAAAACCAATAGGAAATATATATTATATATATTTACACACACACAGAGATTTATTATAATATATACTTCATGCAGTTATGGAGGCTGAGAGGTCCCAGGATCTGCTACCTGCAAGCTGGAGAGCCAGGAAAGTTGGTGATATAGTTTGAAGGCCTGAGAGACAGAGACCCAATGATGTAGATTCCAGCCCAAGTCTGAAGGCCCGAAAACTAGAAAGATCTCTGTTCCAGCTCATGCAGTCACGCAAAAGCAAAGTCAACTTTCCTCCACCTTTTTGTTCTATTCAGACCCTCAGCATATTGAATCATGCCCACTCACGTTGGGGAGGGCCATCTACTTTACTCGGTATACAGATTGAAATGCTAAACCCTTCCAGAAACACCCTCACAACCACACCCAGAAATAACGTTTAACCAGCTATCTGGGCATCTCATGATCCAGTCCAGTTGACATACAAAATTAACTATCCCACAGGGATAGGGAGGGGCTGTGTCAGGAGTGCACAGAGCTCGTGATTGCCGCCTGGACTCCTGATAATGGAAGGTATGGAGGTTGGAGGAGGGCATCTCACAGAGAACAAGGATGGCTGTAGGGCACTCCCTTGATTTCTGCTGATGGCAGCTGGAGAGGCCAGGGGAGGGCATTCTTAAGTTTACAGAGGACTGGAGAGAACTCAGAGTGGGAATCCAGGTACGAGCTCTAAGGTCAGAGTCAGGAAGGTCAAGGGCCTCAGGGAAACAGGCAGTGTTACTTCTCCCGCAGGCCACAGATGATGGGGAGTTTGGGGGAAGGCAGGAGTCCTCTTCCCGGACAGTAGACATTACCCAGTTGCTCAGTTTCATAGTATTGGCTATTGTATAGTACACCATAAGTAGGTAGCATTGCTATGTCAGCTGTGCTGTGGCCCAAGAGGCTGCCTGGACTCTCACACTCCGAATGGAAGCTCTGAATATTTGGAAAGTATAATTGAAGAGCTATAAATAAAGATTAGCCAAGTTATTTATATTCATAGTACTCTCATGTCTAGCATAAAAGAAGGTACTTATCCTTCATGTAGCAGGCACTTGATATATACTGGAAATTAAACCAAAAAATTATTTTCAAAGAAATAAAATCTATTATTTATTCAAAACTTACTGTATCCAAAGTTCTGAGTTAGGTGCAGTGGGGATTTAAAAAAGGCAAAGACATAAGAATTACCCTTAAGAAGTTTACATTCATAAATTAGAGTAGAAAATGTACACTCAAAGAACAAAATTGAATCCAACCAAGTTAGGGAAATCTGGGACCAGATCAGTGAATGAAATAATGGTTCCAAATACAATCCTCAGATACTTGAGTCAGTCATTATAAGAAATCTTTAAAATGACAGAGGTGAGGGACCTAAGAATTCATTTAGCCATAACTGCTCACACTTTCTGACCATGACCTACAATAAGAAATATATTTTACATCACAGTTCAATACATACACACACACACATGCGCACGCACACGCACACACAAACACCTAATTGAAACAAGTCTCACTTATCCTTGATGAATGTGCTACACTCTGATATATTCTATTCCATTTATTTATTTTTTTGAGAGCTGATCTCAACCCACTAAACTGATTTCACAACCCACCAATGGGTTGCTATATCGTGAAAGACACTGATCTAGTCTAAATGCCTCCTTGTACCATACCTTCAGCCCAGGCATACTACAGGACCCCAGGTAAGTTGTGACTTGCTGACCTCACAATAAACTTAGAGTTTTGACTCTGCAAAATCCAAGGAGAAGAAGAACCCTGGCTCATTCTACTCACCATCATGTCCCTGATGTCTAGCACTCTGCCTGGCACACAACAGATGTTCAAGAAATTGGTTAAATGAATGAATGAAAGCCAGAAGTCCCACAGCCAGTTAGCTAAGAATGATGCCTCCTTTCAAAGGCAAGCTAGAACAGACAATTGTTGGGTGCCAGTCAATAGCAGCTATTTCACAATTCCATAAGAAAATAATTTAAAATTTTAAACGTAAAAATAAATCATTGTCATGACATCTTACATGTCATCAGTACATTACTTTAGGTAGTTACACATTGTTTTCTGTATGTACATCCTCATCTATCCATTCTACCTCTGGCCAATGGATTGCAAGCATTTGGATGAAATAGATGTCTTCTTTCTTTGTTCCCACCAACCACCTAATAGTAGCCTTGGCAGTTAGGCTGAAAATCCTTTGGGGAAGAACTGAAATCATTAATAGGATTTATTTCTCTTCCATTGTTTTGTAACAGCTTTATGAGGTATTATATAATTGACATACAATAAACTGCACATATTTAAAGTGTGCAACTTTCAACACAAATATATACCTGTGAAATCATGATCACTATATATATATATATTTTTTTAAATATATGATTTGCAAATATTTTCTCCCAATTTTTGGCTTGTCTTTTCATTCTCTTAATAGTGTTTGTCAAAGAGCAGAAGTTTCTAACTTTGATCAGTCCAATTTAGCAAAAGGTCAAAAAGGTTTTCTCCTATGTTTTCTTCTAAAAGTTTTACAATTTTACATGATACATTTAGGTCTGTATTTCAGTTTGAATCGATTTTTGTATATGGTGTGAAGTATGGAAAAGTGCATTATATTTACATACAGATATTTAATTTTTCTGGTACTACTTTGTGAAAAGATGATCCCTTCTCCTCTGAATTGCCCGTGCACCTCTAGCAAAAACTGGTTGTCCAAACATGTGTGGATCTATATGTATACTGTGTATTCTGTTCCATTTACATTTCTATCTGTGTTAATTATATACAGTTTTGATTGAGATTGTGTTGAGGCTATAGATCAATTTGGGTAGAAGTGACATCTTAACAATATTCTAACCCATGAACAAGATATATCTAATCCATGAATAAGGTATATCTCCCAGTTTATTTTAGGTGTTCTTTAATTTCTCTTGGAAGAATTTTGTAGTTTTCAGCAAATAGGTCTTTCACATCTTTTGTCAGGTGTATCCTTAAGTACTTCGTATTTTTTGAGACAAATGTAAATGGTACTGTTTTTTAATTTCAATTTTGAATTGCTTGTTGCAAGTATATAGAAACACAATTGATTTCTGAATAGTCATTGTGTATCAGGTAATCTTGCTAGACTCACTTATTAGTTCTGGTAGATTTTTTTGTAGATTCCTTCAGATTCTATACAAACAAACATGTTATCTGTGAGTAAAAATTTTTTTACTTCTTTCTAATCGGGATGCCTTTTATTTCTTTTTCTTGCCACAATGCACTGGCGAGGACCTCTAGTACAATGTTGCTGTACAATGGCATTTAACCATTAAGCATATGGTTAGCTATACTTTTTTTGTAGCTGCCTTTAATCAGGTTGAGGAAGTTCCCTTCTTTTCCTACTTTGTTGAGTTTTTAAAATCAGGAATGATGTTGTAATTTTAGAAATTATTTTTTTGGCATCTATTGAGATGATCATATAATTTTTCTTTTTTAATTTGTTAATAGAGTGAATTATACTAATTAGTATTCAACTGTTAAAACAACCTTGCATTACTGCAATAAACCCCACATAATTATGATGCATATTCTTTTTATATGTTATTCAATTTTATTTGCTAAAATCTTAGCTAGAATTTTTGCATCTATGTTTATGAGATATATTGGTCTGTAGTTTTCTTTTCTTGTAATGTCTTTGTATGAGGTAATGAGGTAAAATAAAACAAGTTTGAAAGTATTTTCTCTTCTTTAGCTTTCTTGTAGAGTTTATGTAGAACTGGTATTATTTCTTCCTTGAATAGTTGGTAGCATTCATCAGTGAAACCATCTGGAGTTGGAGGTATCTTTGTAGGAAAAATTTTAAACTACAAATTCAATTTTCTCTAATCGCTATAGGGCTATTTACATTACTTATTTCTTGTTGGATGAGCTGTTTTAGTCTGTGTATTTTAAGGAATTTTTCCATTTCATCTAAAATTTCAAACTTAGGAACACAAGGTTTTTCATGATATTCCTTTATTAACCTATTAATATTTGTGGATGTTTATGGATTTTTTTTTTCCTGATCAGTCTAGCTAGAGTTTTATCAATTTTATTGCTCTTTTTAAAGAAACAGCTTTTGGTTTTATTGATTTTGTCTAGGAAATAAACAAAGAAACAATAGTTTATTGTTTTCTACTTTATTTATTTTTAAAAATTTATTATCATTTTTTTTAATTTTTGGCTGCATTGGGTCTTCATTGCTGTGAGAGGCTTTCTCTAGTTGTGGCGAGTGGGGACTATTCTTCGTTGAGGTGCGCAGGCTTCTCATTGCGGTGGCTTCTTGTTGTGGAGCACGGGTTCTAGAGCACAGGCTCAATAGTTGTGGCGCACGGGCTTCGTTGCTCGGCAGCACGTGGGATCTTCCTGGGCCAGGGCTCGAACCCGTGTCCCCTGCATTGGCAGGTGGATTCTCAACTGCTGTGCCACAAGGGAAGTCCCTGTTTTCCAATTTAATCTTTATTATTTCTTTTCTTTCACTTACTTTGAGTTTAATTTGCTCTTCTTTTTCTGATTTCTTTAGGTGGAAACTTAAGTCACTGATTTGAGACATTTTATCTTTTCTAGTGCAGGCATTTTGTGCAATAAATTTCCCCTTCAGTACTGCTTTGGTGGAATCCTATGAATTTTGATATGTTGTGATTTTATTGAATTCAAAATAGTTTCTAATTTCCCTTTTGATTTTTCCTTTCCCATGGGTTATTTAGAAGTGTGTTATTAAGTTTTCAAATATTTGGGAATGTTTTCAGTTATCTTTTTTGTTATTGACTTCTAATTTAATTTCATTGTGATCAGAGAACATGCTTTTTATGACTGAATACTTTTAAGTATATTGAGACTTGTTTTATTGCCCAGAATATGCTGTATCTTGGTGAATGTTATGTTCACACTTGAAAAAAAATGTATATGCCACTGTCGTTGGGTGGAGTATTCTACAAATGTCAATTAAGTCAAATCAGTTGATAGCATTGTTCAAATTGTCTTCATTTTAAATTTATATTTCAAATCAATTGTTGCAACTTAAAAATACAACATATTTTTGAAAATTGATCTTTTATTTGTCACTCTTTCTCTCTACTTTTTCTACCAATTATTGAGACAGAGGTAGTGAAATTTCTAACTCTACCAGTGGATTTGTATGTTTCTTTTTGCCATTTCTATCAGTTTTGTCTCATATATTTTGAATCTGTTATTAGGTACAGAAACATTTAATGTTAATGTTTCCTTTTTATGTGTTGATCCTTTCATCATTATAAAATGACCTTTTTTAATCCCTGGTAACATTCTTTGCTTTGAAATCTACTTTGTCTGATTTAACATAGCTGTTCCAACTTTCTTTTGGTTAGGGTTAACATGGTATATATTTTTCTATCCTTTTAGTTTTAAGATATTTGTGTTTTGATATTTGAAATGTGTTTCTTGTACCTAGAATGTATCTAGGCTTTTCTTTTTTATACAGTTGGATAATTTCCCAGTTAAAATTGGTGGTGTCTAGACTCTTTACATCTAACGTGATTACTGAGATAGTTAGGTTTAAGTCTATCATCTTGCTACTTGTTTTTTAGGTCCCAACTATTTTTTGTACTTGTTTTTCTCTTTTGCTGTCTTCTTTTGTATTATTATTTTTTCTTATAATTCCATTATGTTTCCTTTGTTATCTTACTAACCATAACTTTGTTTTGTTATTTCAGTAGACTCTTTAGGATTAGTAGGATTCTTTAGTAGGATTTATAATATAGCATCAACAATTTGTCATAGTCTACCTTCAAGTGATATTACACAGCTTAACGCATAGTATAAGAACTTTACAGTAGTAATCTTCCCTCTGGGCTTTTATGCTATCGTTGTCATACAATTCACTTATGTATGTTATAAAACCCATAATGCATTGTTATTATTTTTTTATACACAGTCAATTATCGTTTTTTTTTTTTTTTTTTTGAGGTACGTGGGCCTCTCACTGTCATGGCCCCTCCTGTTGCGGAGCACAGGCTCCGGACGCGCAGGTTCATTGGCCATGCTCACGGGCCCAACCGCTCCGCGGCATGTGGAATCCTCCCAGACCGGGTCACGAACCTGTGTCCCCTGCATCGGCAGGCGGACTCTCAACCACTGCGCCACCAGGGAAGCCCCAATTATCTTTTAAAGAGATTTCGATAGTAAGAAAATGATGCATTTACCCATGTTACCATTTCTTGTGCTCTACATTCCTTTGTAGATCCATATTTCATCAAGTATCATTTTTCTTCCATCTGAAGGAATTTCTTTAATACTTCTTGGAGTGTGGGTCTGCCTGCAATAAATTCTTTCACCTTTTTTATGTCTGAAAATATCTTTATTTCATCTACTTTTTTTTTTTTTTTTTTTGCGGTACGCAGGCCTCTCACTGCCGTGGCCTCTCCCACTGCAGAGCACAGGCTCTGGACGCGCAGGCCCAGCGGCCATGGCCCACGGGGCCAGCCGCTCTGCGGCATGCGGGATCCTCCCAGACCGGGGCACGAACCCGTGTCCCCTGCATCGGCAGGCAGACTCTCAACCACTGCACCACCAGGGAAGCCCGCCACTGTCTCTTGACTTGTGTTGCTCTGATGATAAATTCTGCTGTCATCCTTCTCTTGGTTTTGTGTGTGTGTGTGTGTATAATGTATCTTTCCCTGCTCCCCCCAATTGTTTTTAAATTTTTCTCTTTATCACTAATTTTGAGCAATTTGATTGTGAAAAGCTTTGGTATAGTTTTCCTTGTGTTTCTTGTGTTTGGAGTTCATTAATCTTCTTAAATCTGTGGATTTAGAGTTTTCATCAAAATTGGAAGTTTTTCGGCCATTATTTCTTTAGCTTTCTCCCTTCCTTTTTCGCTTCTCCTTCAAGGATAAGAGTCATATGTATATGAGGTTTCTTGAGGTTGTTCTACAAATCAGTGATGCTCTTTCTTACTTTTTAATGTTTTTCCCCTCAGTTTTTCATTTTGGATAGTTTCAACTGCTGTGTCTTCACAGTTACTAAGCTTTTCTTCTGAGGTTTCTAATCTGCTGTTAATCTCATATAGTGATTTTTCATCTTACTCTGTAGTTTTCATCTTCATAAGTTTAATCTGAGTGTTTTTTATGTCTTTTTCTACTTAATTTTTCAAACATATGGAATGCAGTTATAACAACTCAATTTCTTTCTCTGCTATTTCCAACATTTGTGTCAGTTTTAGGTTGCTTTTTCTTCTCATTTGGGTCAAGTTCTGCTTCTTTACATTCCTGGAAACTTCTAATGGATGCCAGACACTGTAAATTTATCTTATTGGGCATAGGATATTTTTATAATCCTATAAATATATTTTTGAGCTTTGTTCTAGGAAAGAGTTAACTTATTTGGAAACAGTTTGATCATTTCAAATCTTGCTTTTTTTGATTCATTAGATGGGCTCAGAACAAGACTCAGTCTAGGGGTAATTATTCTCCATTACTGAGGCAAGAACTTCTAGAGTATTCTAGTCAATGCCCCATGAATTAAGTGTTTTTCCTGTGTGGCTGATGGAAACAGAACTATTTCTGGCCCTATGTGTGCATTGGGAACTCTTCCTTTAACCTTTTTTGGATGATTCTTTCTCCAGCCTTTGACAGTTTTCTCCCACATATGTGCTGATCATATCCTGTTAAAACTTGAGAGGGACTCTATGCAGATCTTAAGGGTTTTCTCTCTGTGCAGCTCTCTCCTCTTTGGTACTTCTCCCTGTACTGCATATCGTAGCTGCCTTAGTCTCCCTGCTGCCTTAGCTTCATCTTCTCAACTCTGGAAGCATGCTGAGCTTTACTTGGATTTCCCCTCCCTGAGCTATGGGCAGGTAATAAACTTGGGCAGTCATAGGGCTCACCAAGTTTGTCTCTCATATCTCAGGGATCACTGTCATTCATTGCCTGCTATCAGTATCTTGAAAACTTTTATATATTTTGCCTTTTCTTAGTTGTTTCAGGCAGGAGAATATATCCAATCCCTATTACTCTATTTTGGTCAAAAGTGGAGTCTCCCTCCATTTTTTTCTCCCTTTCTCTACAATGAGATTTGTGTAGGAAGGTTTCTTAGCAACTATCCAAAAATTGTCAAAGGTATCATGTTACTACTCTCCATGGGCCCAGATCACCTTAATAAATACGACAGCATTTAATTAAAAAAAAACAAATAAACAAGAAACACTTCTTGACTCTTCTGGAAGCTTTAGGAATTTTTAAAAGGTACAGCACTTGGCCACTGACCTCCAGAAACTGAGACTGTAATGGAGCCATGCCTATATTAATAAATAACTCTAGCAAGACTAACAACTCTGTCATTCTAACTGTTGAAAAAATTGATGTAGCACCTGTCCCTGCAGCCTGCGGGCTGAGAGAAGGGAAGGGTGGGGCCCAAAAGGGGCACACAACTCAGCGAATTCATCTGTAATCTGGAGATTTCAAAAGACTGACTGATAAATGGAGCGTCATAAATTTATCTGTGGTGTTTATCTTCAGAGGTTTAGAGCAGTGGCTTAAAAGACGCTAAATACAGATGTAATCTTAGTTTCAAACAGTCTAAGAAGGCAGCTGCGTTTGGTGAATCTGAGATTAAAGTCTTCCTGGGACCCCTGATAGAGCCATCAATGTTCTTGCCTGCAGGCAGCGGCAGGCTAGTGGTTCAGGTGGCTCACTGAGCTACAAGTGGTAACATGGAACATGTGTGGGTGTTAGGCTTTTAGGGAAGACAGCCTTGGGGTGAAATGCCAGCATTGCCATTTACTCTACTGTATGAGCTGGGGCAAATCAGTAGTTCTTCCTGAGTTCTGTTTCCCCAGGGTATAATTTTCTATGACTATTGAAATCACTGCATTGCATGTAATAGAGTAACATCAGTAATACATCTCTTTTTGAAATCCCATTCAAATCATCTACCTTCTGGTGGTAGTCCTCTCCTACACAGTGGTATATAAGACAATTGTTTAGCTTTTAGTTTTCTTATTTGCAAAAAAAGGGAAAGGCTCAGGAATCTTTGCTGAATTTGTGTGTTTTCAAATCTTCAAAATCTTTTATTTGCACACTTGACTTGGGTTACTTCTAGTGATGGTTACTCTTATTTTTGCCATTTCTATCTTCCTAATTTCACTTTGGGAGATACCCTCTTTCCAAACACTGGACAGATCTTCACTATAGGGTTTATCACATTTCTTTGGGAATTATTTGCTATTTTTACTGATTGCCCCACTAGGAGATGAAACCCTTAAAAGCTAAGACTAAGTATTAGTCAGCTTGGTATTACCAACACCTACTATATCAAATAAAACATAGTAGGACCCTTTTAAAATAACAAATAATCAATGAATGGACCAATGGAGGAGAAAATTGACATGATATCTGGAAAAGATACACCTAAAATGATCCAAGGTTGAAGTCTAGCAAGCTAAGTTCCTTACTGGGAATAATAATTTAAGTGAAGCCAGTCAAAACACAAAGAACATGCAGGACATCCTTTCTGGAAAGCAGCTCTGAGAAAAACAGTGTGGTAGAGAGAAAGGAGCACAGACCCCACTATCAGAAGGGCTTCAGTTCAAATTCTAGCTCTTCTATGTTTAAAATGTGTGACCTGGGATAAATTATTAAATCCATCTAAGCTTTAGTTGTATTTAAAAAGTAAAAAGGGAGAAATAATAATAATAATAATATTGTGGCAATCATTAATGCTCTTCATCAAAAGTTTCTGGTTCTTCTTCTTCAGGTACTTGATAAAGACTGTACTTCACTTCTCCCTTGTTTTCAGGCATGGCCATACGATTGACTTTAGTCAGTGAAATATGGAAGTGTTTAAGCTAGTGCAAGATGTGCCACTGTTTCTTCTCCTTACCCTAAAGATTGGGAATGTTCCAGAGGTGAAATCTTCACCACCTGGGTCTCTGTGTAGGTATGAAGTGCAACAGAGCCCCCACTGACCTCAAGTAGTAAATTTTGTTGTTTAAAGCAACTAAGATTTGGGACTTGTTACTATAGCATAACCAAGCTCACTGTTACTGATACAAGTTGATAGGTTGTATCAAACTGATAGGTTGTTGAAATAATTAAATGAGATGTTTTTTAAATGTCTGTGTCAGTTTTTAAGTCTTTGTGGGCCTGACGTTGCTGGGTTGAAAATGTAAAAAAGTTTCAAATTATTTAGTTTGAACATGAGAATCTTTTTGGTGAGGCAACAGCACTGCAAAGTCTGTCAATAAGAGAACTAACTCCCAGCCTCAACAATTGTCAATTAATAGACAGTATATACCAAAGAGTGAATACTTAGTGTTGGCAACCAGTATTTAGCAAGATCTAATAAGATATGAATTGTGTGGCAAAGGGAGCTAGTGAAGGGACAGACCACTTGTAGCTAGAGGAAATGGGGGAGTTTGACAGAAGTCTTGAAGGTGGAAAGGGTATGAACAGATGGAGGAGAGAGAAGACCACAAATTTCTAAAAACTATGACACCTCTAAAACATCTAAGTCTTGCTCTTCTTGTTGCAATTCTCTGATAAGAAGTTGTATCTGAATATAAAAAGCTGCATTTTCACTTTTCTTTCCAAGAAGTGTGGTATCATCAAAACAGCATAGCCTTCCACAATTGCTGGCACATAATAGAGACACAATAAATATTTATTGGTCAGATGTATGAATGGATGGATGATTGGGCTTTATGGAAAGACAGACCTGGATTCAAATCTCAGCTCTTTTACTATATGACCTTGTAAAGGTTACTTGTCATCTCTGTGGTTTCTTTCCTACATCATAGCATAGTTTTATGTTCAAATGTAGCACAGTGCTTCACATGGTGGCAGCTCAGTAAAGAGTAGTCTAGCATTTTTCTGTGTTGCAACATAGCTTTCATAATGATCACAGTTAATGCTCTTCACCAAGTGAATGTACATTCTTGGCATGAAGGGAGTTTTCTAATATATCAATATCATAAAAATGTGCTGATAACATCATTATGCCTAGAGATTCTTCCTTTTGTTGAATATTTTCAAGTTTGGACTCACTGAGTCAAAGGCAGTGACTATATCCATGGAAAAATCAGCATCTTAAAGGGATGCTACAGGATGCAGTCCCAGCTAGTGCAAGACGGAACATAATTATAAGAGCCCAAATTCAGCTGATGAACTTAGATTGGATCAAAAGATCTGCTTGGGCTTGCTGGCAGATTCTGTTTAGCAAAGTTGTTTTCTTGTGCAAACTCTTCCCCTGTTTTAAATAAATCTTCAGTCTTCCATCCCACTGTTCCCTCTCATCTCCCAAACCTATCACCACCACCTCTGGAGTTACTTCAATCCCCTTATTAGTGAATGATACCATCTGAGGGTGGTACAGCTGGCTGGGGTGTAGGTTAATTATTTTCTGTGCAGTGTGTGGGCCCGTTCTCACTCCTCAGATGCCCTGAGTTCCTTTTCATATCTTTCTGTACTAAAGTTTTTCAATGTGTTTACCGTGTAAGTTATAAATACTGATTCAACTTACAGCAAAAGAAGGTAAAATCCATAGTACTACAACAAGAGATGGCATTTCTAAGAGTGAGATGTAAACATACAGAACTCTTCCTGGAACCAAATCGTGTGTGTGTGTGTGTGTGCGTGTGTGTGTGTGCGCGCGCGCGCGGGTGCGCGCGCACGCATACACATGTCTGTTTTTTCTCAGGGTTTTTACTCCCCAGTGTATCCAGATCATTCAACATTTCATGTCCAAAAGCAAACTCATGATCTTCTACTTTCTCGTATTTGGTCTTTTCCAAAGTTCTTTAACTTGCTGAATGGTGCCAATTATTCATCCGGTTGGGCAACAGCAGAAACCCAGGAGCTATTCCTGATTCTTCCTCTTCCCTCAATACCTCCACTCCATCTACACAGAATCCTTCAAGTCCTGTAGCACTTCAGCTACTACGCCATCCCTGAACCGGCCACTTCTCTTTGTCTCTACTGCCACCACACCGTTTCAAGCCACCATCTTCTTTCCCCTGGACAACTAGTTAACTGGGACCCCTATAACCTCTTGTGGTAGAAAAGGTGTGCAGCCCAGATCCCCCTTCAAAGGAAGACTTACTGCCCAGCCATGGGGAGTGTAGACAGCAGATGGCTTCCAACTGTCAGCTCTTGCAGAGTCGGCTGCAGCTGCAGACAGCCGCCTCACCCGGGGTCATACTTTTCCCAGGGTATCCCAGACAGGTGACTGGGAAGTAGAAAAGCTTGGTCATTTCAGCCTTATGTGGGACAACTTTGACTGACAGTACTCTAGAGGTCCCCAGTAGCCTGGCTGAGCCTTTGTCGCTGAGGCTCTCTCTGTGAGCCCTCCTGGAGAACTCAACCTGCAACACCTCTCATCCCCTCTCCACTCGTTCTGTTTACTGTGGCTGCAGTGATCTAATTACAGTGTAAGTAGAATATCACTCTCCCCCTTACACTCCTTAATACTGCCCCACTGCTTTAAGTCCAAAGTTCCAAATCCTGGACCTGGATATCTGATTCTTCTACCCTTCCTTTCTCATCTCACACTCCTCCCTTGCTCTCCATTTGACAACTCAGCCACAATGGCTCTATTAGTTTCCTGGGGCTGCTGTAACAAAGTATCGCAGACTAGGTGGTTTAAACCAGTGGTCCCCAACCTTTTTGGCACCAGGGACCAGTTTCTTCATGGAAGACAATTTTTCCACGGACCGGGGTGGGGGTGGGGGGCGGGGCACTGGTTCAGGCGGGAATGCAGGTGATGGGAAGTGGCAGATGAAGCTTCGCTCGCTCGCCCGCCACTCACCTCCTGCTGTGCGGCCCGGTTCCTAACAGGCCGCAGACCGGTACTGGTCCACACCCTGGGGGTTGGGGACCCCTGGCTTAAACAACAGAAATGCATTGTCTTACAGCTCTGGAGGTTAGAAGTCCACAAACAAGATGTCAGTACAGCCATGCTTCCCGCAAAAATTGTGAGGCAATCCTTCCTTGTTTATTCCTAGCTTCTGTTATTTGCTGGCTGTCTTTGGCATTCTTTGATTTGTAGATGCATCTCTCCAATCCTCCATCATCACTTGGTACTCTCACTGTGTCTCTGTTTTCACATGACTGCCTTCTTATAAGGATACCAGTCATGTTGGATCCGAGGCCTCCTGTACCCCAGTTTGACCTCACCTTAACTAACCATATCTTCAACAACCCTATTTCTAAACAAGGTAATATTCTGAGGTACTAGGGATTAGAACTACAACATATCTTTTTTCCCCCCCAACATATCTTTTTCTGAGGGGGACACAAAGTAACCCATAACACTGGCATATGTTCAATCCCTGAAACAAGCCACACTCATCTTGCTTCAGGTCTTCTTCAAATACTGTCCACATCTTCCAAGTTTCTTGTCCAAGCCCTTCATCCTCTCAGTTTCAGTGTAAAGTTCATTCTCCTTAGGCAGATTTTCTATCCCACTCTTCCCCCAAGCTAGGTTAGCTCTTCTCACTCACAGCACCTTGAACTCTTTCACAGCATTTAGCACTACCTGTAATTACAGACTGACTGAGCAATGACCGTCTCCTCCACAGCCTATCAGCTCCATGAGAGCAGAGGCTGTGTCTGCCTCGCACACTAGGTATCTCCAATGCTGAGCATGGTACCTAGCACACAACAGGTACACAGTACGTATATATAAAATCAGTGATCTCAGAAAACTTTTATGGAGCTATTAGGTTTGATCCCTCCTTAGAGTTTTGAAGTCTTAGGTGTCCCTGTTTCCAGGAGATATGGTATTGCACTAACCCAGTCAAGACAACAGCTTGCTGAAGAAATGGGGAAGAGGAAGAGAGTAAACCCCAGTTAAAGATGCTTGAAGTTGACCCCCCAGATATTCCCAGGAACGAGAGCAGACAGAGGCTTCTTCCAGGGGACAGTTGTAAATCCACTACCCAATAGGGAAAGTGGGCAAGGTCTCTATTATTCTCCTGAATTGTGAGCTTTCCTGCCATTAGGACCTTCCAGAAACCTAGGTTCCTCACTGAGTTTCTGGGATCATGCCAGAAAGCTTGATAAATGACAAGAGGCAACATGCAATTCCATAAATACTCCACCTAGAGAAGAGAGGATGCCTCATTCATTTGGGTGATAGTCTGGAAGGTAGAGTGGTGGAAAAAGTCCAAATACATAAAAATAGCTATTTAGAGAAGGTTGCAATTGGGGGAAGTGGAGAAGAAAGTTCTAATTAAGATGTTATTGAAATATGCCTATTAAATGAAGGGTGACTGCTGATCAGCTGGTTATTTCTTGAGTAGGGAGAAGTGAGTAATTCTTATTTGAAGAAAGCCCCTTAAAGCTCTTTATGGGCTATGCTTCCTGCAGCTTCCTTTTTTCCCCTTCAAGATGCCCTTTGAGTGATGTACCTTTCCCTTCTGTTTTTTTCCACTCAGGGGCTCTTATGTCCCCTCTGTCATCAGCTAGAGCCATTGTCATCCCATCCTCGGCTGGGACCAAGATTTACCAGGCTGACAGGGACAAAGATGTATCCCAGTTGGAAGAATTCTCATTGCACAGTGCTGCAGTGTGCCAGAGAGGAAGGATCTTTCCAGAGAAGCAGGTTTAGAAGAGTAATTAATATTTTGGATTCTTTAAAATTGTTCCTTTTCTTTTTAACCTTCCCAAGCACATAACCTTTATCATAGAATGCCTTAGGAAGATGAGATTTTGTGACAGAAAGAATGTAAAAAGAATTACCGAAGTATTAATTAGCTTTGGCAATCACGATTTAGGCAGCAGGGTAGTAGTTTGCACCCAAGGCTACTATCTTGAGAGGTGGTTTTCCAAATTCTTTTGTATCCCTCCTTAGGTATCAGGGTCCAAGCCTGGAAGACCTGGCTCAGAGAGTGCTTCTGTGGTGTGGAGAAGATACCCTAGGCCTCGTGCAAGCCAGGTACACTGTATGTGAGAGGAAATGGAGCAGAAGCAAAAGACAAGCTCTCCACTTTGTAGCCCCGGGAACAGCAGGAGACAGAAGGAGAAGGAGCACCTGGAGGCCAGAGAGCAAAGGTGTCGGTCTTGTTGGCTACCTCCTGGCAGACCCAGCAGGGGATGTGTTAGTTAAGTCTAGGGGAGCCAAGAAGGCTGGGGGCTCTGTTGTGCAACCTCTGGAAGACTAGGAGGAGGCTAATTCTCAGGCCGTCCACACTGAGCTGGGGGACCACCTCCTCACCCTGATGGCTCAGCACAGTCAGGCAGAGGCCAGCCTATGGTTCAAGTGTCCTGGGTCATCTTTGGTTCCAGTGTGGTAGAGACAGGCTCCAGAAATACCTGAGGGTCCAGAGGAGTTTGCAAGAAGGATCAACATGGTGAGGACGGGGGATTTAAGTAGCAAGGGCTACTGAGGGAGACACTCAAGTCAAAGCCAGACAGGAGTCTCAGGGGAGCTTCTGATGCCTGAGAGCACCAAGGGTCAGGGTGAGTCAGCTGGAGGGAGCTAGAAGGCCCTGAACAAGCTGAGCAAGGCCAGATCACGAGTCACACTTCCACAGAGACCAGAGGAAGCAGGGAGCATCTGCACAAAGACCCTGAATCTTCCCCATAGCCACAGCCGTGGGGTTGCATAAGCTGCCACCACCCCCAGACACACATCTGGACACATCTTTGGGAATTAAAAAGAGACAAAGAATTTTATCTGTGAAACTGAGCAACTTTATCCAAGAGAGGTTAATTTAAAACTTTAATATTGGGTTTAATATTGAGTTAGGCCTTCATTTGAACATTTACAGTTTTTCTTTGCTAACCGATTGGCTGTGGGCTTGGGAAGAAGGCTGTATTAGATATACGAAAAACAAAGCAGATGTTTCTCTGTGCATCCAAGTTATAGTGTGAAGTTAATATTCTGCTTCTGACACACAGGAATAAGGGAACCATGAAATCACTTGTCAAAAATCTCAGCAACGTTTAAAAAACCAAGCATTCAGTTGTTGCAGGGTTGGATGGGTCACATTCCGGAAGCCCCCCCCAAACAGGGCTGACTGCAGCTTGCACGACTGCAGAAAATACAGGAGGAAGTTCAAGGAGTGAACCGGGATGTGGACTCCTCCAGCAAGTATTCTGTTCTCCACTTTAGAGAGAGGTGCCCACACTCAACCCTCAGTCAGACCCGCGCTCTAAGGAGTAGCTAGTCTGCCCAAGGTGGGCACCAGGTGACTTCCAAGGACATGAGACCTGTCCATTCACTTCCCTCCCTTGGCAATACCAGTAGGGGTTATGTCAGCAAAACAATTTGTTTAAAACGACCAAGCCCACGATATATGATGAACCACACATAGGTTAACTTACACATGAATGTAGTTAGAGTAGTGATGAAATAAAAATTCGTATTCTAAGGCAAGTCGAGGAAAAGTTACACATAAAACATTTTCTCTGCACTTTGGCCTCCTCTCTCCCCTCTACCATGCATCATGTATCTGCATTATGCATCGACCAAACTTCTCCATCGGCAGAAATACCCACTTAACCGTAAAGAGCGACATGCTCCTAGCATCAACAAGACAACTTAAAAGGTAACATTCCTTCTTAATCTTTGTAAGTGTAGAACTGGATACTTTGTAAGTGTAGAACTGGATTGTGTAAACTGTCAATAATACGTCATTTAATATACAGTCTTCTGTCTCAAAAACTTATAAAACTGTGCTTTGACCTCTAATGGCAAAATATTTCTCAGAGCTTTCTGAGAGGCTGTTCCTGGGTTATAATCCTCAACTTGGCTCGAATAAAATTTCCCATTTCTTTCTTAGATCGACCGATTAATTTTTACATCAACAGTAGGAAAAAAATAACATGATTAAAACAACATGGGTCTGGTGTTCGCTACCTTGTCCTCCCCACTAGGACAAGCCACAGGGACTGTGGCCATCTCTTCCCTGTTTTTTTCTGTCTTACTTTCTTTAGTTATCCTTGTTATTCTTTCACAGGTTTCCTTGTGTATGCTGTGCTGAGCCACATTCCATCATGATCCCGGCCCATCCTTTCAGGATGGAAATAATAACAATCAGTGAGCTCTGGGCCATTCCATCTGCAAAGTCTTCATCTTCCATAACTCTAGCCATTCCTGTTTTTGTTTCTATTTGCACAATAAATTCATGTGTAAACTGTGGTTCTCCTCCAGTCAAAGCCCACTTGGTCAAGTACCTATTGCCAAAGGACAGTGAATGTCCACTTATCATCAGTGCTGAACACGGCCCTCTTTTTAACTCCTGATGGGAAAGGACAACTCCCAGGCTAGGTGCCTCTGTTCCCCTATCCCATTATTCACAAGTTTTTACTCTGAATGCTAACTATGCGCCACTACTAAGTGTCCTGCTGGATGTATATGGGGACTCAGAATCGCCCACTTGCTCCCTACGTGCTTTTTTTCTGCTTAGTTCTGTAAGTCTCTCTGCATAGGTAGGTGAAACCCACTCTTACACTTGCACACATATCCATGTGCTTGTTTTTAGCAATTCTGAGCACTCAATATTGTCATTAGAAAACTCTACAAGAGTACAATCCAACTCTATGGAAAATTCCTTAAGCACAGGGATGTTGATTTATACAGTCATTCATCTGCATCCATGGGGACTAGTTCCAGGACCCCCTGAAGATACTCAAATCCAAGGATGCTCAAGTCGTTATATAAAATGGCTTAGCACAGTGGCCCTCCGTATCTGAGGTTCCACAGACAAGGATAAGGAGGACCAACTCTACCTCCTTCATTTCTCTCAGTGCCAAGCAAAAAAGTTACCATTTTGATTTGACTTCACATCCTATTAATATTTGATATCTAACCAGTGTTTACTAAGTGTTTGCAATAGGCCTGAGCCTTTCTTATACATTCTCTAATTTAGTCTTCAAAACAACCTCGTGAATTACGGACTACAGGATATTCTCAGCTTTACAGAACAGAAAACACTGATTCAGAGAAGTCAGGTGACTTGTCCAGTCACTCAGCCAGAAGGTGGTGACGCTGGAATTAGAACATGTACTCTTCCTGTTTCAGAGCACAGTGCTATTTTCTACACCACAGCGGCTTCTCCACTGGTGGTTCTTGCCTTAAAGAAGAAGGTCTGCCTAAGGTCAGCAGACTTACCCAATCAAGAGGAAGTCCTTATGTGGAGAGGTAAGGACCCAGCTTCATGGAGCAGGGCCTGGAGGCCCCATCCTGTGATAGGGCACCAGTCCAGCAGGTTCCCAGTTCTCTGGCTGTGTTAGTAGTTTCTGATGCACGTAGAAGGGCAATATGGGCTCATTTCACTACTCCTGCCAGGGCTGGGATAGAGGGGGATAAGGCTGGCTTGGCCGGGTCCTCTCACCCACAAAATCCAGGCAAGCGGCTTCAGCATTAGCCCTTTCCATTAAAAGGGCAATGTGGAATTCAGTCTTCCCCAAAAAAGGAGGTTGTGATGGGGGTGACAAGTGACACTTCCACACCCTGCCTGTCCTTGACCATGATCATGCAGAGCCCCAGGTATGATCCCTTGAGCAAGCAATGGGGTCACCCATGTTATCCAACCAGGCTTAGCAGGAGTTGACAGGGCCAGAGACAGCTGGGACCCAGGTAGGTCTATCCTCTCCCACTAGTGTAAGAACTCCATGAGAGCTGGGACTTTGAATGTCTTATTTACTGCTGTACCCCACTGTCTTGAACTGTACCTGGCATATAGTAGGTATTGTTGAATAGACACTGTTGAACAAATGATTGGATGGATGAGCAAAAGAACCAAGAGGCACGCTGCATCTTGTGTGCATAGAACCCCATCTGCAAGGGAAATGTATGCACAGACCTTTTTCTAAAGGCCTCCCCTTTAACCTTGCCGGCCCCCCTCCCTTCTTCAACACATACTGTCTCCTGAAAAAAACATCTCTGACTGATCTCTACGCACTGGCCTTATGCTGGCACCCTCTTTACCAAAGGCAAGAAAAACTCGTCTATCAACTTTTCCTTAGATTGAGCAGAAGCACCCGTCTCCAGCTTCAGAACCGCGATTCTCTCAGGAGCAGCTGAGCCCTTTCAGTTTAGCACCACTCCCCTGAGGCAGGAAGGGGAGAGGCAGAAGCCATGCCACAGTCCAGGCTTGGGTCTCCCAGACTCAAGCTGCCTGAGGAGGGCCCCATAGTGAGGCCAGGCCCCAGTGGACATCTGAGAGAGGCACAACCTCCTGTACATTCTGGAAACTCTCGTCTATACTCTCTCATTGTTCTTTGTCTGAGGGAGTCTGTAGTACATGGGGCCAAAAGTCTCACAGAATATTTGACCACAGGAAACTTTCTTAACTTGGCTAAGCCTCAGTTATCTTATCTATAAAACTGGAATAACAATAGCTTCTGCCTCATAGAATCATTATGCAAACTAAATAAAAGAACATCTACAAAGTGCTTAGCACAGTGCTTGGGACACAGTAAGAGCTCAGTAAATGATAGCCATTATTATTCCTGTTAAGTATGGTTTGTTCCTGTGCTTCCATTGTAAAAACAAACAAATATAACCCACAATCTGAAATAAATAGAAAAGCCTCACTTATCATTATTAATTCATTCAACCAAGACTGCATCAGGCCCTATGCCAGGTCCTGGACAGATTAGGGAAGGTCTCTAAGTTCTTTAAGTCTTTAAGTTCTCTGGGCTTTCACTTATGTTGATCCCTGGAATGAA
Source organism: Lagenorhynchus albirostris (assembly GCF_949774975.1). NCBI lineage: Eukaryota > Metazoa > Chordata > Mammalia > Artiodactyla > Delphinidae > Lagenorhynchus > Lagenorhynchus albirostris. The sequence goes on from NC_083103.1 coordinate 42,501,181, forward strand.
TCGCACATACTCTCTGTTTGCCTGTCTCACTTTAATCTCCAAAACTCAGCCAAATGGAACCTCCTCTAGGGATGCTTTCCCTGAATGGGTGCATCCCATGCTAGATTCCTTGGGAGGCAAATTCTGAGATTAGCATGGAGGAAATCCTGGGGATGATAACTTACAGAAGGGAGGAGAAGAAAAAAGACTGGATAGAGGGAGATGTTGAGCAGCAATGCAGTTCCAACAGGGGCCCCAGCAACCCCACAGGCCTGTCAGACAGCAGGGAGTGGGCCAGGCCTTCACGCTCCCAAGTTGCATCAGTCATTGGATGCAGGCTGCCTCTGGAAGGTGTGACCTTGGATGAGACAGTTTTCTTTCGCCCCGACAATCCCCAGAGAGGGCTGTCAGCTGAGGGTGATCTGGAAGCACTCCCTGCAGCAGGGGAATGGGTCCTTCATTCCTGAAACGGGATTTGGGCAGCACAGTGTAGCATCCACGATATACTCCAGCCTAGATTTTATCAGTCATATAGAGATGTTGATTTCCATCTGCTCGACTCCTATCTCTCAAGTGGTATACTACATGCGTGGGAAAAAGAAAAGGAATTTACGGGCCCCTGAACTCTCAGCTGCATTAAAATCTCCATTATCCTCTTCTATTCCACAGCTCTGAGTCCTTCCTTCATTGCTAAGCATCCCTGCCACCAAAGCTAGAAGTCAACAAACGTAGGAGGGTTTATGAAAAAAGTAGTGAGTCAAGATGGAGGAGGGTGGACAGGAATTGAGCTTATCTCTGGACTGGGCTGGACCTAGTTTAAGACAATTTTTGATGCTTCTATGGCTTTTTTAAAGAGAGAAGAGGGCAGGCAGATTTCAGTCTCACCTGAAAGAGCAGGAAGTTGTTTCCTTGGGCTGTCAGGTAGGTCTACTGCTGTTATCAGTTTGGCACAGTCTATCTTAAGAAAATGTAACTAGTGGTTCTGCTGTCTGTTGGCAAGCTCCAACAAGGCCTAACTCGAGACATATTGGGCATAAACGTCTATCTGAACGAATTCTGGGATCACACAGTGGATTTGCAAACATGTTTTCAATTAAAGGCTGCTCTCAGGAAACTGCAGCTGCCTTTCCACCCTAGAAAGAAAATATCCAAAAATCCAACTCCAAACTGAGAACTGAACTTGTATTTCAGGCCTATAACAGATTTTTATCTCTCGGGTTTCTGAGTCCCGAAGATACTTTCAGACTTCTTATTATTACCCACTAAAACTTTTATGAATTTTAAGAATTATGAACACATCCTAAACTCATTTTAGTAGGTTTGTTTATTTAAAGGGCACAGGTGAAGCAATTCTGAAGCTATTATATATGTATTACAGGATTGAGAAGTGAATGAATATATCAGTGTTGAGATCCAGGGTGTCCACTCTGGAAGAAGGGACATACAAATATGAACTGATAAACATGTGAGGCAATGGATGTGTTAATTAACTAGGTGGTGGGAATCCTTTCAAATTACCATTATGTGTACATGTTAAATATCTTACAATTTTATTTGTCAATTATACCACAGTAAAAATGAAAAGAAAAAAATATGGATTGGGAGAAGGCAAAAAAGAATTCCATGAGGAAGGAAATGGAGCTATCAGTGTAAACTCATGATTTCTAAAACAAGTATATGTGTGTGAATACACATTTTATGTGCACATATGTATGAATATGTATTTATATTTATATACAGGCATATATTCCCTAGATCTGCCTACTAAAAGGGTCAAGAAGCAAACCCCCTCTCCCCTCCCCATAGCAATGAGCACATCTATCTCCCCAATCTTGGTCTCTAATACCATTCCCCACTAAGAGGAAACATGTTTCTCAGAGGAATGGCTGATTCCAGGGTTGAGGTGAGGTAGGGACAAAATGAACCTAGAACATCTTATTATGCCAAGGATGCTAAAGAGGGAGAAAGAGAGAGAACAACTGGGGCATGTCAAAAGGACACAGGAGCCAGATTAGAGGGACTCCCACTGGCCAAATCAAGTCCATCCATGCATTATAAAGCACTGGAAAAAATAATTTGTATGTTCTTACCAAGGACGAATAGATAGATAGGTAGGTAGATAGACAGATAGGTGAATGAATGAATCAATGAATGAATGGAGAAGGGAGAACTCTTGCTTACAGTAAAGTGCAGAAAACCGGCTGGTGAATTTAGAGGTAGTCCTGTGGGTGGAAAATGCTCATTTTGCAACCATCATAATAAAGATAGGATGAGGCAAGAACCATAAACGGAAATAAAATCTAGGAGGAAATTTTGACTAAGAGCAAAATATTTGAACCATCTTAAGGTGTCTCTCCCACAGGAAGAAAAAAAAAGAGTAACTACAGAGTGGAGAAGTCAAACAACACCTTGACTGGGTCATCAAAATTAACATCACTAAGAGGACATCATGAACTTCCAGGTGTGACACCCTGAGAAGGACACAATTATCACCTATGCAGTGTTCTGGCCAAGAATGCACGACCTGAATTTAATCATGAGGAAACATTAGATAAACCTAAAATGAAGACTGTCCTATAAACCAAAGGGGAGAGAGTTTGAATTCTTCAAAAATGTCAGTGTCATAAAAGACACAGAAAAGCTGTGGATAAAGAAGACCAAACACCAAAGACGGACAATAGCAAGTGTTACGGAGGATGTGAAGAAATTGGAAACTTCATACATGGTTGGTGGAATGCAAAATGGTGCAGCTGCTTTGGAAAACAGTCTGGAAGTTCCTCAAATTTTAAACATTGAGTTACCATGTGACTCAGCAATTCCATTCCTACATAGATACCTAAGAGAAATGAGAAAATATATCCATATAAAAACTTGTACATGAATAGTCATAGCAGCATTATTCATGATAGCCAAAAAGATAATAGGCAAATGTCCATGAAATGATGAATAGATAAACAAAATGTGATATATCCATACAATGGGCTACTTATTATCCAGCAATGGAAAAGAATAAAGTACTCATACATGGTGCAACATGGAGGAATCTTGAAAACACCATGCTGAGTGAAAGAAGCCAGACACAAAGGACCACATACTGTATGATTCCATTTATATGAAATGTCCAGAACAGGAAAGTCTCTACAGGCAGAAAGCAGATTAGTGACTGCCTAGGTCTAGGGGAGAAGGAGGGCAGGTAATGCTAATGGGTGAAGGGTTTATTTGGGGTGAAAAATATGTCTAAACTTTGGTTGTGGTGATGGTTGCACAGTTCTGTGAGGATACTAGAATTATATCTCAATAAAAATGGTTTTAAAAGTCTAACGTTCTTTAAAATACCTGAGTAGCAACAATATTTAGCAGTAAGATTTATCTCTATAAAGAGCAATTTTTTACAATAAAGAAATAAAACATGCACATACAAGGATGGTTCGGGAAGCATGGAGGACATTTGTGACCTGGGCAGGAGCAGCTTGAGTGACGAAGTAAAGGCAGAAGGCAGACTGGACTGGGTCAGAGGAATGGAAGGTGAGGAAGCAGACAGAGTACGTTTGTATTGCAGACAACTCTTTCAAGGAGCTCCCATGTAAAGGGAAGTAGGTAGAGAGATGGAGTGAGACACGGGGATGTGAGGGCTGGAGTAGGCTTTAATCATGTAGGAGAGCTAGAGTGTTGAATGCTGCTGGGCAGGATCCAGGGGAAAAAGCGCAGTTGGAGATGCAGGGGTTGAGAGAAGATAATCCATACAGCAAGGTCCAAGAAAAGTCATGGGACCCAGAATCCATGTGATAACCAGGGAAAAGAACAGGAGAGGTGCCCGTATATACAGGTCTGGGATTTGGCTTCAGTAAGACGAGAAAATTCCTGACAGCTGACTTCTACCCATGGAGAAGGAAAGGACTGAAGGTTTGAAGTTTCACATCCTAAGTTGGTCGCCTACTAGCTGTGTGATCTTGGCAAATGTAGTGAGCTTCTCTGAGCTGGTTTCCTCCTTTGTAAAGTGGATTATACCCTGGAGTGTGCTTGTGAGGATAAAATGAGAAAACACAGGTAAAATGTAGAACAGGGTGACTATCACACAACAGGCTCTCAACAAATGTTAGTTTCTTTTTTAGTTCATTTCTATACCCTTGTTCACTCCGCTACCACCCCCAAGTACATGCAAAAATAAGAGCTTCTTAAAGGCAACAGCCTTATTTTATTAATCATGTTCCCATGACCTATAACGATACCTGGCACACAGTAGATGTTCAATAAATATGTTTCCTAAATTCCTCTTCTCTGAGTAGCTGTCAAGTGTCCAGCCCCATGCTAGGAATTTTCACTCATGTGCTCCTCACAGATACACTGGAAATGGGGTGGTATCATCTTGCCTTTACCAGCGAAGGACCTGAAGCTGACAGAGGTTAAGTCATCCAGCTGCTAGTGATAAAGGTGGAACTCCAAGGCAACTCTTCATTCCAACATCAGTGTCTTTCCACTATCTACCAGATACCTGGTTTTGTTTTTGTGTTCTGTTTTGTTTTTTCTCCTGTCTTAAGCTGGTTTATAGGTGAGTCTCCAAGACATTGCCTGGAGGAACCTGTGTAAGCCTCACAAGGGCTAGAAGCTTTCTGCTCACCCATCCTAACTTCCCTCCCCATCAGAATAGCCCTCCCTTCTTCCTCCTGCCCCTCCCTGACCTGATGAAGGTGTCTAGTACCACAATTAGATGGTTTAAAGGCTTCATTTTAGTTATTTCCAGACCCAATATATAAAAAAGAGAATAAAGGGTAATCTTAAAGACTAGTAAATTATCAGTGAGCAAGTGAAATTCACTGTCTAGTTTTGGCATGATAGAAAGTTTGGGGACCTGAAATGCCCAAATTCACTGCTGTTGGAAAAGGATAGAGGGGAAAACTGTATCTTTTGCCTTATATGCTCTGTCTTTCAAAAAATTTCTTAAGATTTTAATGAAAAATTTTGAACATACAATTACAGTGGCATAATTGTAAAATAACCTAGTAGAGAAACTAGTATAATGAACCCATGTACCCAACAATTAGCAAGATTTTGCTTCACTGGCTTCATCTCTCTCTTTTTTTAAAATGTAATTCCTGACTTCCTGTCATTTCACTCCCCACTTCAAGATGCATATTTTGTGGCTGCGTTGGGTCTTCATTGCTGCATGCGGGCTTTCTCTAGTTGCAGCAAGTGGGGTCTACTCTTAGTTGCGGTGCGAGGGTTTCTCATTGTGGTGGCTTCTCTTTGTTGCAGAGCATGGGCTCTAAGCGCACAGGCTTCAGTAGTTGTGACACGTGGACTCAGTAGTGGTGGCTTGCAGGCTCAGTAGTTGTGGCACACCGGCTTAGTTGCTCCACGGCATGTGGGATCTTCCCAGATCAGGGCTCGAACCTGTGTCCTCTGCACTGGCAGGCGGATTCTTAACCACTGTACCATCAGGGAAGTCCCAAGATGCGTTTTTTTAAATGCATTTTTTTTTAACTTAGCCACAGGATTATTTTTACACCTAACAAGCTTGACAACAATCTCCTGGTATCACCTAATACCAAGTCTGTATTCAAATTTCTCTGATTATTTAACGTTTTTTTCTTTTTCTTTTCCTCTCTCTTTTCTTTCTTTTTTTTTAAAAAAATATTTGGTGTGTTTGAATCACAATGCCAGACCTACACATTGCATTTGGTTGTTCTGTCCCTTAAAATTTTTTAAGAGAGGGAGTTTTCCTTTCCTAAGCCCATTACTTGCTTTTGATGCCAATGCATTGGGGGAACTAGATCCATTGCCCTAAGAACATCCCCCATTCTAGATTAGTCTGTTTCCTTGTGATGAAATTTAACTTGCTCTCTCTCCCCCATAATTCCTGTAAACTAGAAGTTGGCATTAAACATTTGATGGACTTCAGGTGTTTTGGCACTGATTCTTTGAGGTGGTGCTGTGTGCTTCACATTGGACCACATCAGGAGGCAACAGCACTGACTGTCCCGCTCTTGGTGATGCTGAGGGTGGTCAGTGTGTTCAGGTGGTTGTCCTGTCCTTTTCTGGGGTAGAGCAACCATGAAGCAAGTTATCAAAAGTCAAACTGACAGTGATCTTTAATTCATTCAGTTGTCATTACCTGGGTCCCTACCATGTGCGAGCCACTCCATTAAGGAGATACAGAAATAAATAAAAAATACTTTTCCTGCTCTTGAGAGAACTCACTGCGACGAAGGAAACACTGTGAACTGCCCTGGTCTTATCCCGTGAATTGCTTCCTCCTCTGTAGGTCTGCAGCTCTATAAACACTTATAAGACACAGCTCAGGGGCCAGGAAGTGCCAACATTCTCTCCTAAGACATCACCTTGCTTGAAGCCTGCAGCCTTCCAGGACTCCTGGTCATCATGAGCTTTCCTGTGGGAAACTAAGGGAATAAGGGAGTTTTCTCCAATAACCACAAGGTGCCCAGTTGACTCTTCCTTCAGTCCTGAAAAGTCTGACTTCATAATTCAATGAGCAATTGGACTTTTTGCTTTTTGCTTCAAATTCTAAAAAGTAGAAACTCTCACCTCCAGTGAAGGAGTCTTAAGTACAGCTGCTTTGAAACATTTATGTCTTAAGTACCAGGTGGCTACATGTGAATGGGGAGACTTAAGTCTGTCCTTGGCAAAATTAGAACTTTAGAATTGTGTCAACTCAGCTTTTATGTGTTGTCCAAATGCTTCACCCTTTGGTGGGTCTCACTCTGCTCAACACCCTCCACAAGACTTCTCTGCTGCACTTCTAACTTGTGTTCAGCTCTTGCATGGGGGATAAACGGGGTATAACTCACTACACCTCAGAGAACGTCAAGTGTATTCTGAGGTTCTGCATCCTTTAAAAGAGGCTCTGCCAAGTCACCTGGTGCACGTGCCCCTCTTGGAGGTGAAGAGAGTGGAAGCAGCTGAGGACACTCCACTCCAGGCCACTTTTTCTCTGAGTATTTTTATTATGGATATATACATCTTTAAAAAGCGATGAAAGCACTCTATCGCAAAAACTCCCTCTGTTTGCATTTCTAGCAACATTTCCTAGCCCGCTCTGGAGCTGGAACAAATTCTTTCCTCCACCTGGCCCTCCTTTCCCATCTCTCCTCCTGAGTGCTGTGCCAGCCCTGGAGACTGAAACTACAAATGACACATCTACCCTGCCTGTTGACAGAGGAGGCTGTGGCCTCTCCTCTGCTGCCCCACCCAATGCCTCAGGGACCTCCTCCACAGAGAGTTAAACCGGTCCTCACCAGTCAGGTCCTTCCCTACAGGTCGGGTTGTTCAGAACTCCCTTGACCAAGTTGCCTTGGAGACAGCCCTGGTGTCTGAAGAAAACAAAAGTGGGGAATTGCCGCCCTGCCCTGGAGCCCAAGCTGCCTCCAAAGGCCAGTGGCTCTGACACCAGCTGCATCATCCCCAGTCTCTTAGTATCACACAGTCTCTTTCCTCTGTTTTGTTGCTAACTTTACATAACTTTGGCTCATGTACCAAAAAACTCATTGGGAGGCCTCTGAACATTATGTTTGTGGACTTAGGAGAAAATTCTGAAGAATATCCTAAGTAAGGGGAATGAAAACCCCAGTTGCCAGGGGGTAGGGTTAAGGGGAGAGCAGGGTGGTTTTGCATATGCTTGTATATCTGAAGTGTATCATACACGAAAATGCCAAGTATACTTCCAGTGGTTTTGAAGCAATAGACAGTTGCAGTGGGGAAAATCTTCAGAGGCACAGAAGGTCTTCCCCACCAGCTGGTCTCTTTTTTATTATCTTTTATAAAAAGACATTCTGATTTATTTGCAGGTCCTTACATCTGGGTTATAAATTAATACTCCTTTTAAACAAATTTACAAGCTCTAAGAGTCAGACATTCTTCTTCCCCTGAATCATATGAGTATCCTTTGCATTAGAAAGAGAGAGCAAAAGAGGGTGTAGACTATAAAATCTAAAGCATTATTGAAGCCGTACGTGCTCAATCCTTTTCTAGCAAAGCAGGATGGTCTAGCTCTTTCTAGGGCACCTGGGTTCAGATCCTAAAACTTTTCTGTCTTCTGCAGGTGAGCCCTTGGAGACTCCATCTATTAATACATAAATTAGGAAAGAAGCAGTACTCATAAAGGTGTTGAGAGACTTAAAAAGAAAGGATGCGTACAATATTGGCTTTTAGTGGTGCTCATTACTGGTTAGTCCTCTTTCTTATCACATTGAAAATCTGGAAGCTCTTTCAGAATTCATTAAGTCAGTACAGCAACTTTGGAACATGAGCTTTGAAGTTCAATTCCCTGAGCTTAAATCCTGCTTCCCTCTCTTATAAGCCCTATGACCTTGAACATGTTCATTAACTTTGCTATGCCCCAGTTCCCTTAACTGGAAAGCAGGGATAGTAGCAATACCTATCTCATAGGGTTGTTGTTGGGCTTAATTGAGATAACAGTCCCTGGCACACATAAAAGTGCTCAATTAGTGACTACATTCCAGAAGCTGAGAAGTGTGAGAGTTGGATCAAAATTACACTTTCTACTTGACTTTGTCATTATGAAGAACTTTCTCAATTGAAAAAAACAATGCTGTTTTTTCTAAGAGCAAAACTTGCCCATTAAGGAGCTACTTGAGTTGAAATGTGCTAGCAGGAGGCGTTACTTTTGATGGATTGTGGAAAGTTCTGTACAGCACGCAACTTGTGAAATGAAATAGGTTATGTTTTTGTAAACTCCTCCCACTCTAAGAAGGTTTAGTGCCACTAGGGGTTCTCCAGGGACAATGTACGCTTTCGTTGTGGTTTGACTTTTAAAAGTGTTTGATTGTTCAGTACACCTTGTTTGAAGAGTTGCTTTACTACAACTTAATGGCAAATTCCACTCTGGATTTCCTGCCAACAAATCTATAAAAGCTTTGTTTGAGACTGAAAGCATTCAGAACATTTTTTTTTTTAAGCTGGGAGGTGCTGGGTGTACAAAAAAAAAGGAGGAGGAGGAGAAGAGAAGTCCTGTGGGTGTAGGATGAGTGTTTGTTCTAAGAACTGGCTCGCCGGCTCCAGAGCAATTAAGAAAGGCCAAGATTTAGAGTGGGGCAAAGCGAGCAAGCAGCTCTGTTATCGCCCGGCCCAGAAGAAACAGCCCGGCCCTGCTCTGCCCCTCTCATTCAACAGTTCTGTTCCCGTTCTGAACTGATGTGATGACAAAGCAGCTTTCAGGGCATTCTTCCCAGGATGTAACATTACATAACACCTACTCTGCTTGGCCTGCTGCGGGTGCCATGGTTTAATATCCAAGACTGGCATTCCAGTGTTAGGCTAAGGAAATAAACACGTAGTGGTTTTCGTGCCAGTGTTCACGGGTGGCACCTGGTTAAAGAGCATTTCAGACTTATGTTCCTAAGGCTGTATCCACGTAAGCCACCTTATATTCATGTTGGAATAATGAAGATTAAAAATAAAATTAAAGCGTCCATTAATGGAGAACTCTTTTTAATATGGATAAATATCATACATATAATGATAAGTGAGAAGAGCAGCTGCAGAACGGCATGCAGCTGTATGAAGCAATTTAAAATAAGGCTAAACCGCCCTCTGTATCCACAGGTTCTGCATCCTCAGGTTCAAGCAGCTGTGAATAGAAAATATTCAGAAAAAAAAATTCCAGAAAGTTCCAAAAAGCAAAACTTCAATTTGCCCACTCCCTGGCAACTATTTACATAGCATTTACTTTGCATTTATAACTATGTACGTTGTATTTACATTGTATTTACAACTATTTACATAGCATTTACTTTGTATTAGATATTAGAAGTAATCTAGAGATGATTTAAAGTACATGGGAGGATGTGAGTAAATTATATGCACATATCACGCCATTTTATATAAATGACTTGAGCATTTATACATTTTGGTATCCAGGAGGGTCTTAGAATCAGTCCTCCATGGATACCTAGGGACGACTGTATTATGTTCTGTATATATACAAGTACAAAAACATGCACAGAAACCCCGAATACCAACTTCAGGATCGTCAGCTCTGCAGAAGGATGAAGAGATGAAGGAAGGGAGAGTGATGGGGGCAAGGCCCTACCTGTATTTGAAGGTTTTTTCTCTTTAAATCCAAAATAAAGAGATCTGAGACTAATATGTCAAAATGTTAGCATTTATTAAACCTAGGTGACAGGTGTGTGGATATTTGTCATATGATCTGTACTTTTCTGCTTTTTCAAGTATTTCATCATTTAAAAATTTTTATTAGAAACTAAAAGCATATCTACATGATGGAATATCATGCATTAGATAGAGTAAGGAAAGAATATAGGTTATCAGAGAAGTATGTACAAGAAATATTCTAGATCAAAAACACAGGCTGCTCACGTTGGCCCCGGCAGGAGTGGAAGCTAGATCTAGGTGGAATGGGGGTGGCCTGCTTAGGTGGAGGCCCCTCTTGACCACCTCCTTTCCCTCATCTCCCCCCTAACCCCTGGGCCACGTGGGCCAGCCCGCTGAGCGGGGGGGGCTGCCTCCACGTTCCTCACCTCCTCAGCCGACTTCTCCACAGGGGCAGGCTGCTTGCAACTGGGGGTGTGTAGCTGGCGCATGGGTACAAGGCCACTCGGGATGCTCCTGTGGAGGCCCCCACCATCCCTTCTTGAGTTTTCACGTTTCCACTTGGGCATCCCTTAATAGTACTCTTCCACTCCAAACTCAGTCTCCTAAGTTCCAGCTTCTGCCATCCTGCCTCTAAGGTGCAGCTCCTAACCCCTTAGACTTTAAGCCTACTCACCAATGTACCAGACCACACCACGGGTTCCCATAAAAGTAATTTCCAGCCAGAAGGAGGAGGGCATCATTACAAGAACAAGAACAGATACAAAAACATGACACAATAGGTTGCTGTAGAGCATGATACTATAATCTATTTTTGCATAATAAAATATACATATGTATACACACACACACACACACACACACACACAGTAGTCTAAAGCTTTCCTCTGGGCTCTATACTCATAATCACTGCCTGAAATCTCCATTTGGATGTCACTCAAGCAATCCAAAACCCTACTGGGTCAAAAACCAACCTCTTCATCTTTCCCTCCAGACATTCTCATCTTCTACTTTTCCCCATCTCACTACATGACACCATCATCCACTAGTTGCTCAGGTAAAAATCCCAGGAATCAATGAGGATTTCTCCCTTTCCCTCAAGGCCTGCTGGTCCTACCTGCCAGCTCTAATGGATCCCATCTTCTCACCTTCCCTGTCACCCCCACTGCCCAGGCCATTATCAGTCACTGGATGCCTGCAAGAGTTTCCCGACCAGCTCTCCTGGCAGCCACTGCTGATCCCTACAGTCCATTCTCCACATGGCCAGAGCGGTCCAGTAAAGACACAAATCATCCCTTAGCTAAAACCCATCAATACTCCCACTGTTCTCAACTCCTTAATTATGGGTCTGGATCTGCCACCTTCCCCTGCCTCACTGGGCACCATGCCCCCCTCCCTCCCCTGCACTCCAGCCACCCTGGAGGACTTTCATTTCCCAGGGATCATCACGCTCCCTCTGGGTCAGGGCACATGCTGCTCCTCTTGCTTCAGATGCTTGATACTCTCCTCCTTTGTAATCAGAAATAACCCATAAACTTAGTTAAAATATCCACATTGAGGGAAGATCAAATAAATGTGTTTGTCTTATTTATTTCTTGAATAGTTTATTTATTTACTTAATTCAGCAAATACCTATTGAACACCAACTGTGTTCCCAGATCTGTACTGGATGTTACGGTTCCCTCGTTTGGCTTCCATATCCTAAGCCCAATTACTTCAAGGTTTACACTAGGGGTTTCATTTTGATTACAGCCCCTTCGTACGCCCAGCTCTGCTATGAGATGGGTGAAACTCAATGGAAATGCAAACACACTTTCATTTCTCATAGGAGAGAAAAACTTTTACTATAATAAGCCATCTCCTTCAGGAGATGAGGCTAAACAATTGTCACTGCAATCATTTTCCTCTTATAGACAATTATAAGTCCAGAAACCAAGTAATTTTCACCATGTTCCCACTGACCACTTGTTCTGAGATTTCTACACCCACCCTGTTGTCAACTGTTCCCCAATGCTAACTTTATGTGTCTGCAGGGTTTGCCAGGGACCTCACTGAGGAACTTCAGTGTTGGAGCTCAGGGTGAGCAGTTTCTGGATATACGGACAAGTGCCCAGTGCACTGTGCGCTCTGCCCATCAGAGCTTTCTCATCTCCTTGGGCATGTTTCAGATCTCATTTCAAAAGCCTCAGGGCAAAAGTCTGCAAGGAAAACATGTGTTTGTAAGACTGGAATTATCTAGGTTGACTATCGATATTAATTCAACTCAGTTTCTGTTTTTCCTTTTTATCTCCCTAAAAGACCTGAGTGTACAAGAAAATACTCAGTGAACATCTGACTAGTTGTGAGATGAATGGAAGTAGTTAATTTAGCATAGTGTTTAAAGCAAGGGTTTCAGAGCCAGAGAAAGCTTGCTCAGTATGTTCTTTCCTTCATGCCCTGCCCTTTGCTTCCAGACAAACTCCTACTCATCCACCAACACCCACCTTAAATATCACTTCTGGAAAATTTTCCCCAATGCAATCAATATGAGTAGGTAGTCCTTTCTTCCTGGGTTCCCAGAGCATGTCTATTATGTTTAGTTTAGCACCTGTCATGTTGTCTTAAAATTGTTTGTTAACTTACATGTCTCTTCCATTGAATAACTAGGTAATACAAGGCCAGAAACACACCTTCCTCTGTTTAGCATGGGGTCTGTCATACATTATAGTGATCAAATATGAGCACTAAGTAATCAGTCTGACCTGGGTTCAAATCGTAACTTTACCTCTTACCAGTTATTTAACCATGTGAAGTTAATTAATCTCCATAAGCCTCTGTTTCCTCATCTAAAAGACATTTACCTTTAAGAGTTGTTGAGAAAATTAAATTAGGTATTGCATATAAATGTTTGACATGGTAAATGGTCCACACTGAAGGATTTTTTAACTCTCACTTTTATTATTAACTGCACAAATGTTTGTTAGCCAAATTAATAAATGCATGACCTAAACCTCTGATCACAACCCCTTCATGCCAACCAAAGAAGGCATTGTGAGTGAAATGTAGGAGGAAATGTCATTGACATAGTGTTCACTTTTCTCATAAAAATACAGATAAAAATATACAGGTGTTTTGAACGGTCACTTGTGAAGGACACCTGTTAGGAGAAACTAGCCTAATCGTTCTAAACTGCTTCCCGTGTTAACGGTAAAAATCAAATTCAATTTAAATACTGAAGGTCTTATAATGTGCATTTCAGCCTACCTGTTTGGGCAAGCGATTTTTTCTGGGAGCCTGCAAGAGACAGCTTAATTAGTGGTGGTCATTAGAAGAGATGCAGCTGATTACACATCACTTAAAAGCATTTCAGGTCGATTTTTTTTCACTTTGTAATCTTCTACCTTTATCCTTCCCTGGCAACTTTTCTGCTTACTCCTGACTGAAATTTAAGAGATAGACACATTTTCATAAAATTTTACAGCCTGTTATTTTGCCTCAGGCTCTTCATCTTTTCTTAATTATGATAATAGTAGCACGAATTCCCAGAGTGCCTACTGTGTGCTAGCCAGACAGTGTGCTACGTGCCACATATACTGTATATATCTCCTTTTCCCTGAGTTTATCACCATCTAACATACCAGATTACTTGCTTCTCTATTATTTCATTGTTTATCATCTATCTTTCCTCCCCTCCCATCCCTCACCTCTAGGAAAGTAACAGCCCAAGGGCAGGGATCTTTGTTTTGTTTCCTGATATATCCCGAGAGATTAGAACAATTCCTGGCACATAGTAGATGCTCAATAAATATTTGTTGAATGAATGCATCTTCACACAACCCTGAAGTAGCTAGTATTATACTTATTTTGAGGCTGGGGAAACTGAGGCCCAGAGATATAAAATTAAAAGCCCCCCCCCCAAAAAAAAAAAAAAGCCCAGCATCACATAGATAGTAAGCAGCAGCTGTGGCCCTTGGACTCAGACTTGTCTGACTCTAAATTCTCTGCTTTCTCCAAGAGGGAATGCCTTGCTGTGATCAAGTCCTCTTCTGGAACGCATGCATCCCCTGTGCCTGGGTTGACTTGAGACGGGATTTGAGATCCAGGATGGCAATGCCAGGAGTGCACATGATTATGTTGTCAGAACTAGACAAGGAGACAGGTCAGACTGCTGGCCACAAGGGGGTGGCTTGGAGACAGGTTGGCTGACCATAACACCCTCTGGCTCTGTGCTCAGAGAGAACTTCATGGTCTTCTCAAATCCTGTTTTTCCTGCATGCCAGAAGTTAATATAATCTCCCCTACCTCTTACAGACCTCCCAAACTTTCTGTGAAAATTCACGGTGTCTGGGCAGAGATTCCAGTTCTTTGGAGAAAGGTGTTCTCTACATGCCAGGTGTTATTATTATAATGATCATTTACTGCTATTCACACCCTTTTGATATTCGGAACCAGGCACCTTTGTTCCCGGACCTCTTCGGTCAACCCCAAACTATTTCATCCCCAGCTCCTTTCTCTATATACTGAACATTATGAAAATATTGGCTGAGTTCCATATTCCCATCCTGGATGTGGATTTTGGTGAGTGAGTCAAATTAAGAAATCATGACCTGTTGTGGGAGGTCTGGTACCCTCTCCTCATCATACATACTTCCTTGGCAAGATCTTCCAATTCCATAGCTTCAGCTGCTGTTTACTGATTGGCTTCCCAATCAGCATCACTTTGCTTTCCAAACTCCAAACTCATTTTTGCAACTGTCTTCTGCATACCTCCACCTGGATGTCTGGAAAGCATCTCATATCCAACATGTGCAAAGCTCAGTTTCTCATCTTATCTCCAAGTCTAAACACCCCTCTCAGTTCTTTGTCTAAATGAATGGTCTCTGTCATCTTTTATTTCTCAATTCTCGTTTCTTCACCACCCACATCCAGGCATTAAGCTCTTTCTGTTTCAAATCAGAAAAAAATGCTTCACATCTGTTTCCTACTCTTGGTGTCTACAAACACTGCCCTAGTTCTGACCCCAAGCAGCTGCTGACCTCCTCCCTGGCCTTTCTGGATACAGTTTCTTCCTTTTACACGTGGCCATAACAGCTGTCTTTGACATGACAAGCCTAATGATGTTACACACTCCAACTCTAGGCTCTTCAGAACTGGCCCTATCTATCATGCTAACACCATGGGCCCCATCATGTGCTAACTTCTTGTCCTCACCACTGTCTTCCATGACTACCCTATGTTTCAAACTCTTCATCCTCCCCTACATGCAGTGGTTTTCATTTCTTCATGCCTTCCCACACTCTGTTCCCCTTGTCTGGAATGCCTTTCCTTTTCTTTGCCACCCATCACATTCACATACATCTTTTAGGTCCCATCTCTTCTGCTTTTCCAAATCCCTGGAGGTAGAGTAACATCCTTCTCTATGGTTCTGTAGCCATTTGTAAATGCCCTCTTGTATTAGCCAGGGCTCTCCAGAAAAACATAACCATTAGGATATAAATGTAGGAAGTGATTTATTAGGAATTGGAATAAGGAATTGCCTCACCCTATTATGGAGGCTGAGAAGTCCCCCAATCTGCTGTCTGCACACTGGAGACTCAGGAAAGCCAGCGGTGTGATTCAGTCTGAGTCTAAAAGCCTGAAAACCAGGAGCACTGAGGGTGGGACAAGATTGATGTCGTAGGTCAGCAAGAAGGGATGGACTCTTCTTTCCTCCAACTTTTCGTTCTATTCAGGCCTTCGACAGGCTGGATGCTGCACACTGGGGAGAGCGAACTGCTTTACTGAGTCCACCAACTCAAATGCTAATTTCATCCAGAAACACCTTCACAGACACACCCAGAAATAATCTTTAGCCAAATATCTGGGAACCTTGTGATCCAGTCAAGTTGACACAAAAAAATTAACCATTACATCTCTCAAAACAATTCTTACCAAAAGCATTCTATAATACATGTTTTGTGATGGGCACTTTTCTGACACTCATTTAATCCCTGCAACAACCCAAAGAGTCGTTATTATCTTTATCCTCATTTTATCCTCAAGAGGCTAAGACCAAAGTTAAGTCACTTGTCCCAGGTCACCCAGCTAGGAAATGGAATTGCCCATTCAAATGGAGACAGTCTACACCAGAGTCCATGCATTTGAACACTACGCATTTTGTCTCTCACTGTGAGATTTATGCATCTGTCTAGACTGTACGTTTGTTGGTTTCCCCAACTCTAAAACCTGGAAAATTATTATTAATGCCTAGTTCTCAGGCTTTGGGGAAGCATGAACAGAGCTTAGAAATTAGATGTAGACGTAGATGGTAAAACACTAATAAGCAATTATGATTACACCCTCGACTGTCGCACCAGGCTCCTGAGAGTAACTCATCCTTCCAATCCGTCCTTTTCGCCACCACGTTAGTGTCCTAGAGCACAGATGAAATAATATTATTTGGTGGCGTTAGTTTATATGCTAAGGATACAAGAGAGAGCAAGACAGATATGTCCCCTGTATATATGAGCATAGAATCATGGGAAAGATAGATATTAAGTGTGTGGTTGCAAATATGATGAGTATTTTGATAGAGGGCATATATAACAATAACAAGTGCTGCAACTTTTATCTGGATGTTTTATTTATTTATTTTTATTGAAATATAGTTGATGTACAATATTATATTAGTTTCAAGTGTACTACTTAGTGATTCGACATTTACATACATTACAAATTGATAACTACAATAAGTCTAGTATATGAAGTTATTACATTATTGACTCTATTCCCTATGCTGTAAATTACATCCCCATGACTTATTTAATTTATAACTGGAATTTTGTACCTCTTAATCCCCTTCACCTATTTTGCCCACCCTTCTACCCCCTCTCGACTTCGGTGATCCACTAGTTTATTCTTGGTATCTATGAGTCTATTTCTGTTTTGCTTTGTTTGTCTATTTGTTTTTTAGCTTCCACATATAAGTGAAATTATATGGTATATGTCTTTTTCTGTCTTATTTCACTTAGCATAATACCTTCTAGGTCTGTCCATGTTGTTGCAAATGGCATGATTTCATTCCTTTTATAGCTGAGTAATATTCCATTGTGTATACATATACCACATCTTCTTCATTCATTCTTCCATCAATGGACATTTGTTTCCGTACCTTGACTATGGTAAATAATGCTTCAATAAACATAGGGGTGCATATATCTTTTCAAATTAGTGTTTTTGTTTTCTTCAGAACAATACCCAGAAGTGGAATTGCTGGATTGAATGGCAGTTCTATTTTTAATTTTTTGAGGAACATCCATAGTGTTTTCCATAGCGTTGCACAAATTTTCAATCCTACCTACAGTGCATGAGTGTTCCTTTTTCTCCACATCCTTGCCAACACTTGTTATTTGTTGTCTTTTCTTTTTCTTTTCTCTTTTTTTTGTTTTGGTGGGGGTGGGGGGGCCATGCTGCACAGCTAGTGGGATCTTAGCTACCCAACACCAGGTACTGAACCCGGGACCATGGCAGTGAAAGCGCCAAGTCCTAACCACTGAACTGCCAGGGAATTCCCTTGCTGTCTTTTTGATGACAGCCATTCTGACAGGTGTGAGGTGATATCTCATTGGGGTTTTGATTAGCATAATCCTGATGATTAGTGATGTTGAGCATCCTTTCATTTGTCTGTTGGCCATCTGTATGTCTTCCTTAGAAAAATGTCTATTCAAGTCCTCTGCCCATTTTTCTTTTCTTTTTTTTTAACATCTTTATTGGAGTATAATTGCTTTACAATGTTGTGTTAGTTTCTGCTGTATAACAAAGTGAATCAGCTGTATGTATACATATATCCCCATATCCCCTCTGTCTTGTGTCTCCCTCCCACCCTCCCTATCCCACCCCTCTAGGTGGTCACAAAGCACCGACTCTACCCATTTTTCAATCGAGTTGTTTGGGTTTTTTGGTACTAAGTTGTGTGAGTTCTTTATATATTTTGGATATTAACCTTTTATCATATATATTATTTGCAAGTATCTTCTCCCATTCAGTAGGTTGCCTTTTTGTTTTGTTGATAGTTTCCTTCTCTGTGTAAAAGCCCTTTAGTTTGATGTAGTCTCATTTGTTTATGTTTGCTTGTTTCCCTTGCCTGAGGAGACAGATCCAAAAAAATACTGCTAAGACCAATGTCAAAGAGCTTACTGCCTATGTTTTCTTCTAGGAGTTTTATGGTTTCCTGTCTTACATTTAAGTCTTTAATCCATTTTGAGTTATCTTTGTATACGATGTAAGAAAGTGTCCCAGTTTCATTCTTCTGCAAATGTTTGTCTAGTTTTCCCAACACCACTTATCAAAGAGACTGTCTTTTCCCACAATGTAGATTCTTGGTTCCTTTCTCTTGAGTTAATTGACCATAGATATGTGGGCTTATTTCTGGGTTCTCTATTCTGTTCCATTGATCCATGTGTCTGTTTTTGTACCAGAACCATACTGTTTTGAATGTTATACCTTTGTAGTATAGTTTAAAATCAAAGAGCATAATACCTCCAGCTTTGTTTCTCTTTCTTAAGTTTACTTTAGCTGATGAGGATCTACTTTGTGTCAGGTACTGTTCCAGGCCATGAGAAATCACTATTTTCATGAAGCTTATGTTCTAATAGGAGACACAGACAAACAAAAATGTTAGGCAGGGACTCCCCGGGTGGTCCAGTGGTTAAGACTCCATGCTTCCACTGCAGGAGGTGTAGGTTCGATCTCTGGTTGGGGAACTAAGATCCTGCATGCCATGTGGTATGGCCAAAAAAGAAAAAAAAATGGTAGGTAGTGGTAAGTGCTATGAAGAAAAAGCAATCCAGATAAGGGGGGATAAAGCAGTCTGGGGGTTGTATTGGTTAGGATTAAGTCCAAGTGCACTGAATAGGCAAAATAAATAAGGATGGTTTAATATAAGGTTTTTTGTTTCTCTGCAATGATGAAATCCAGAGGTATGCAGTCCAGGGCCTTTAGAAGTTTCACGGTCATCAGCCTTCCGCTTTCCTCTCTGCCATTTTCAATGTGTCTTACCTGTTAGGATTGCCTCATGGTTCATTGTGGCTGCAAGAGCTTCAGCCATCATATCCGAAGTCCAGCAATGAAGAGGGAAAAAGGAAGTGAGGACAAATAAGGGGCACCTCTCAGTTAAGTCAGCCCCCTTGAAGGGAATTTGCCAGAAATCTCACACAACTTCTTCCTTCCTATTTTAATAGTCACCCCTAAATGTAAGGGAGATTAGGAATTGCAAGTCATCAGCTGTGTGAAATGCTATCCAGAATATAATCAGGGTTTATTCATAAGAAAGAAGGAAAAAGTGGCATTCGATAGATAACTCCACCAGGAGTTAAAAAGGCTTTCCAGAAGAATGGAGGCTTGGGCTGACAGCTGAAAGATGAGTAGGAGGGGCCAGGCCAAGAGGAAAAGAGCACTGCTACAGATAGAAGAATAGCAGCTCTGATGCTCCCGTAGGGCTGGAACCAAGTTGATCTTTGTTCTGTGCTTAGAACCTTAAGGAACCTTGAGCACCTTGTTCTGTGCTCACCTTAAGAAATAGTTACTGACTAAATACCGGCCTCCGATCGGCTACTTATGCTACCCAATGTGTAGTCTCTACCCCAGGAGGAATACCCCCTCTCCCAAAGGAACTCTCTCTGTTATTTCCATTCTACTTACAGCAAATGACTCTTGGTAAAAAATCATCTTGTATCCAGATGCAGACAGGACAGTGCTCACAGATGCCAAGAAATCAAGATATGAAACATGTGTTGCAGCAAAATCTGACCATAAATTCCAAATGAATCAGGAACACTGCTTAACAGGCCAGTGCATCTCACATATTAATCCAAAAAGCTACAGAAGCTGCTGAGGTTGGGAGTAAGGTAAGGAAATGAGAAGAAACCTGCCCAGCCTTTCCTGTTGATGAAATTCCAGGGGAGTCTGGCTCTCAGGTTTGGTGATTAGTGAGCCAAGTCTGGGAGATCTGACACTGAGCCAGTCTCTACTCTGCTGGCAGACCTGGAAAGCTTGGATGGGGTGGCTCAGAGGAGGGACCAAAAGACTGTGTGCCTTGCTTAGAGCCTCGCACATGGTAGATGTTCAATAAATATGGCTACCTGAATGGCTGAGGCATTTGAGAAAGAGTTTGTAGAAGTATGACATTTGAACTAAGTTATAGGGGTTCCTGCAAGGGTGGGAGGAGGGACAGACATTTGAGATGGGAAAGACAGTGTGTGCAAAGGGAGAGAGGCGTGAACAGGTTAACCTCACGTGGTACAGTGAGGCTAGGGGAGGGTGGCAGTGGGAGATGAGGCTATTAAGATGTATTATGCAGGACAGTGCTAAGATAGACTTTTATAGACTTTCTCCAGTGGGTAATAGGGAAGTTTTGATGAATGCTGAGCACGTGAGGGACATAATCAGAGTCACGGGCTCATTCACCCCTCTCTGCCACAGTCACTATTCCAATGCGAACTTTCCATATAGTCACAATATTGCTTCCATTCATTTACCTCTCTCTGTTCCTTCACATCCAGACCTCTTCCTCTCTTCATCCCAATTCTTGATATCATCATAGGGGCCTTCATCATCCACGTGGATGTATCTCCCAACACCTGTGGCTTCCAGCTTTGATGACCTTCAACTTCAGCCATTCTCTTTAGCCATCCACTTCCAGAGCCATACCATAGACCGTCCCCATGTTGAGAATCTCAAAGCCCAGTTGTTCCTTTCCTCTGTCATCCATGGAACAGGCAGAAGAATCCAATCACGTCATTCCCCTGCTTGAAGCTCTGCAGTGGTTCTCAGGGCACATTACAAATCCTCTGTCATCCATGGAGCAGGCAGAAGAATCCAATCACGTCATTCCCCTGCTTGAAGCTCTTCAGTACGTATACAAATCCAAACTCCTTCCTGTGGGCTTCCGGACCCTACAAGTTGTGGCCCCTGCCTACTTCTCCAGTCTCATCTTGGACCACTCTCCCCCTCACCTTGCATTCTTCCTTGGCCCTTCATCCTTTTACAACTACAGTTGTATCGCCACCCTCATCACACTACACTTTTCAAACGAATTCTCATTACTTGCTGTCCCTAACTTTCCACTTCCCATTCACTCCTCAAGACACTAAATGTGGCTTCAGCTCCCCCCAATCTTCTGACACTCCTCTCTCCAAGGCTATGGTTATAAATTGCCAAATAAAATGGGTGCAGGTAGCCACGCTTGTCTTGAAACTCACTCCCCCTAAACATGATTTCCACGATGTTACTTTTTCCTTCTTCTCCTACTTCTCTGTTTTTTCTTAGTCTTTGTGAATTCCTCTTCCTCCATCTACTATCTAAATCTCTGTCTTATCCAGAGCTCTATCTTCAGTACCTTATATTCCCACTCTACACTCTTTGTTGAGCATCTGAATCCCTGTCCATGGCTTCCCTGTCCCCTCATCCAGGCACCCACAGACACCTCAACACAATATATTCCAAACTGAGTTCACCATCTCCCACTCCCACCTCTTGCCAAGGCCCAGTCCACACCATTTAAGAAAAGCACCCACCCATATCTTCCCATCTGCCCAAACTTGAAAGCTGGAAATCATTCCAGGTTGTTCCTTCTCCCTCATCCTCCACCAATGATTAATCACCACATGTGAGTGAGGCTAGCTTCTAAATGTCTCAGATCCCTGCTTAACCCCATCTCCTAGTTCAGGCCCTCCGCATCTCTCTTCCAAACTTTTGGACCACCTGATTACCATGTTCCCTATCTTTGTTTTTTATCTCTTGTCCTCATTAGATCATGTCTTATTCAATTTCTTATCCTCTGGGTCTGCTAATAGTGGCTGGCACATAGTGTGTACTTGTAGTAGCGTTTGTGACTATATGAATGGACACATGAATATGTGCATAAAGAAGGAACAAATTGGGCAAGGCACCTGGCATTGCCTAGTTCAAAATAATATGCCTACAAAATCAAAACTCACAAATCACTTGCACAATAACTTTGTGAGGTGCTTATTATTATTCCTAACCTCTCTAGTTCAATAATTTAACCTAAACGATAGAATTAATGTCATAGAATTTGTAAGTGGAAAAGCCTGGATTTTAACCTATGGCTCCAAATCTTAAACTTGTCACCAAGTCTTAGAGTTTTTCTCAGCAGCTGCATTATTTTTAGGTCCTACCAACAATCTGGGATTAGCCAAATTATCTATTCTACTTTGCAGCATTGTTTTTAAACAACACATTTTTACCCACAGAAAATGAAATGTATTCATTTCCTTAAAGTACAAAGGTTTGTCTTCATTGTTGCTGCTCCAAAGAATGTGCGATCATGTGCAGCCTCAGGTAGACATTTCAGTCTACCTGAAATGTGTGTATGTTCAAAAACTAGCCCTAGGTACCAAAGGCTCAGACTTGTATGCTGCTCTGTGGCTTGAAACTCCCTCTTCCTTGGTGATTTTGGCAGCCAGTCCCCTCCTAGAAAGGCTGACGTAGATAAAACATCACCCAAATAGAGCTTGGTTTCCTGCACCATCCTCCCTCAAACCTCCTCCACCTCTCGTATTCCCTACCTCTGTGAATAGCCACCCATTTCCCAGACCAGAAACTTGGTCACCATCCCTGAGTCCTCCACCTGCACATCCAACCAGTCTCCTCTACCTCCCAGCCAGTCTGTTCTACCTCCTCAGTGTTCCATGAGTCTGTTATCTCTTCATTCCAATGACTACTACCTTCATTCAGGTCTCCACCTGAATCTTAGCTGCATTAGGAATCAACCTCCCAACACATCTCTCCACTTTTTGGCTCTGCACACACAAGCCAACATCCACACTCTAGTCCAGTTCATGATGCAAGCAGACAAATCTGCTCAGGTCAGGCTTCTGCCTTTGAACCTCTAATGTCTTCTCTTTTGTCTCAAGATTAAGTCTAAAGTCTTCATCATGGCACACAAGACCCGTCATGGTCAAGCCCCTACCCACCTTGCCAGCCTACTCTCACCCCACTTTCCACCTCTCAACTCTGGGTTTGTACTATCTTCTTCTGCACTTTGCATTTACTGGTCCCTCCCTCCCCCACTTCAACTTGGTCAACTCCAACCAGTCCTTCAAATCTTGACTTGGGCATCATCTATTCCCAGTGACTCTGGCTTCCACAATCTGGGTTAGATGCCTCCTTCATTTTCCCATGGGAGCCAGAGCACTACCCACACCGTATTGTGATTGTCCACTTGTTTGTCTATCCTTTACCCCACACCCCTTACTCAGTGAGCTCTGTGAGGGCCAGGAGTGTTCATCTATTTGCCTCTAGTTCCTGAGCCAGTGGAGGCTCATGAGTTTGTTGAGTCAATGAATCCTTGCCCTCAACTCTCCCAACTCCCCTTTCCCTGCCACCATAGTGGTGGAGACACCAGTAAAACAGTCAGCATATGTCAGTGTTATAAGAACCTTAATGGAGTTATGTATAAGGTGCCCTGGGAGCAAGGAGAAGGGAGCCACAGCAGCTTCAGATGTCTCAACCAACTGTATGGCAGAAATATGCCTGGGATGTTAACTTTTTGAAAAACAGCAAATGGAAAGAGCACCTCAATTTACAACCCTGAAGATCAGCTTAAGAATAATTCATAACTCTAGGTCAGTGGTTCCCATTCTCTTTCCATATGAGGACCCCTTCTAATATCAAAAAGTTTAGATATTTCTGTGTAATAGTAGCTGACGCTGAAAATCCTAAAACTCCTCTAACTTCAGTAAGGATTTTATGAATCTGATTGGATTCATCACAATGCCATCTACAAAGATTCACAAATTAGTAGTACATGAATGTGAAAGACAGTTATTATGCCCACAGACGGCCTGCTGTGGGTATGGGTTTGTGGACCCCCCGGTAAACACTCCACAGGGCCCCTGGCAGCCAGGGGTTTAGACTCACTGATGCTACCATAGCCCTTTATGCCTCTCAGCTACCCTTTCCCCCTGGATCTGGACCAACTCAGGAAACTCAGTGATGTAGAAGACAGACATGGTTGGAAAATGAGTAACTGGTAATACCTTCATAACTAAGTAATTCTATTCAGGCATTAAGAGATTAGTTCAATACTTTAAGAATCTGTATTTTAACACAGAATGAGCAGATCAAATACTTTCCTTTAAGCAACCGATCAAAGGACCACTCTACTGTAAAGTCTACTTTGCTGCCATGTGATGAGATGAGAAGACCATCTGTCCCAGAGACCATGGATCACTTTGTTATCCCTCACGGCACGCAGGTTGGTTGGTTCAGGGTCATGCTGAACCTACTCCAGTGATTCAAGAGCAACCTTCACTCTCATGGTTTTAGGTTCTATTATCAGCAGCTATGTTCAACCAGGATATAAGAAAACAATCTCCCATGGTACTTTGCTCATACTTTAATTATGACACTTTACTCTTTTTTTTTTTGTAGTTACATAAGTTATATGTACTTATTTAAAAAGTCAAATGAGGGACTTCCCTGGTGGCGCAATGGTTAAAAACCCGCCTGCCAAAGCAGGGAACACAGGTTCGAGCCCTGGTCCGGGAAGATCCCACATGCTGCGGAGGAACTAAGCCTGCGCGCCACAACTACCTAGCCTGCGCTCTAGAGCCTGCGAGCCATAACTACTGAAGTCCGCGCACCTAGAGCCCGTGCTCCACAACAAGAGAAGCCACTGCAATGAGAAGCCCATGCACCACAACGAAGAGTAGCCCCCGCTCACTGCAACTAGAGAAAGCCCACGTGCAGCAATGAAGACCCAACGCAGCCAAAAATAATAAATTAAATTAAATTTTTTTTAAAAGTCAAATGATACCAAGTTTATAAAATAAAAAATAGCAGTTTCTATATCACTCCCTGATGCCATTTCCCAAAGATAACCATAGATAATAGTATAACAAAGTCTTTTGTTCTGTTTTATTAAAAAGAAAAAAAATACATATTGTTCTACAACCTGATTTTTCCTTCTCTCTTCCAATTTTTTTTTACTTTCTATTATTAAACTCTTCAAACCAATACAAAAACACAGAGAACAGTATAAGGTATCCCCATGTACCTATCACCCAGCTTCAACAAATATCAACAATTGGCCAATTTTGTTCTATTTATCTCTCCTGCACGTCCAATTATTTTCCCTGAAACATTCCAGCAAATCTTATATTATTTCACCATAGTATTTTATTTTGTATTTCTAACAGGCAAAATCTTTTAAAAACAATCATTTTGTCATTATCATATCTAAAAATAACAACCACCTTTTAATAAACAGTCTGTTTCTATTTTTCCTGATTGTCCCTAAAATTTGTTTTTTAACTTTTGGTTTGTTCGAATTACTATCCAAATAAAGTCCATAACTTGTTGATACATCTCTTTTAATCCACAATAGTTATAATAGTTCTATCTCCACTCCCTCTGTTAGGCTATTTATACATGGGTTTTTGTCCTATAGAATTGCCCAGTCTGGATTTGGCTATTACATACTCAGAATATCATTCCACATGCTCTTCTCCTCTCCCTGTTTCCTATAACCTCCTCAGTAGACCTAGACTCTTGATTAGATTCAGACTCTTATTTGGGGTGGAATATTTGGTAGATGGAGCTGATAGCTTTCCATTTTATCATACCAGGAGGTACATCATGACTGGATGTTCCATGGCTGTTAGTGTTGTCAGCTGATCCATCCACTATAAAGTTTCTGATTAACTTGACACCTGCTCATTTTAATATCATCAATGATCACTATCTAGATGCATTAACTCATTAGGGGTTGCATAAGGGTAATTTTCTAATTCTATCATTTCTTCTGCATTTGCTAGCTGAAATTTTTTTGTAAAGAAAACTTTCCCTCATTAACTGTTTGATGACTTAGAAACTCAGTGTGTACAAGAAAGACAGAATAAATGTTCTCTTTATTACTAATTTCCAGAATAACAACTTGGTATCCTAGCCACCTCATATTAATCAAAGGTGATTAATAGGTTAATTTTTTTGTAATATCATTGTGAGCCCCTAGATTTTTATGCTTTTGGTGTGTTTCAGTCCATTGCAGTTGTTATTCTCATTGAAATTCATATTTTCCTGTCTTTAACCATTGAAGCCCCTTCAGGTTGCCCCTGAGTTTATATAAAATCACAAAGTCTTTTACAGTTTCCTTGTTTTCTAGAACATAGGATGTAGCAAGCCTATCTTATCTATTTCTTGTCATGAATTTGGAATCAGCCATTACTTCAAGGAGCCTTTGTCTTTTTAATAGAAAATGGTATTTAGATATCATTGGTATAGGTGCTAGTGGGCAGTAATTGATTCCAGACCATTTCTGTGGACAAAGCTAAGAAATGTATAATTTTTAGAGCTATAAAAAAAGTAATGACTTTATACTATTTCTACTTCCTTGCTTTTTTTATTTGACAATATAATACAGATTTTTTTTCATGTCAGCAACGCTGATCTAATTATTTTAGTAGCTGTGTAATATAATTATATGGCTATAACACAGTTTATATAACCAATTTTCTCTTTAGAAAAAATATTAATCCAAAGGGCTCAATAAATGTAAAATCCCAATACCAGTGTCTTAGAGAGCACTTTGCATGCTTAACCCCTAGGCCTGGTATACAGCAGGAACTCAATTTTTGTGTGTTGACTTGGACCGAGCAAGCCAAGGCCCACAGAAGAAGATGTAAAAAAGAAAAAGTCTAGGCTAAGGCCTCTGTAATAACTCCAAAGGACCTTTGGGAAAGCTCTGTGCCTCTGGTCCAAACAGGATGACAGACCCATGAAGTAGGCCTAAACCTAACCCACCGATTAAAGCCAAGTTCAGTGGAGCCTAGCCTGGATCAACTACCTCCCAGGTGAATGAGAATGAATGATTATTATTTTAAGCCATACTGAATTTGGTAGTGATTTGTTATACTTTATTATTATCATATTCTTGGACAGAATGACTTGACATGATAAAGATATCAACTCTGCTCAAGATAATGTATGTATTTAACATGATCTCAATAAAATATACTGAGACGGGTTATTATTAGCTACATAAGATTTTCTATAACTAAAATTGTAGATGATATCAAAATGAAAAGGGAGAGAGACCAGAGAAGTGGGAGTAGTGTTTTAAGATTCTTATCTTGCTTGGGGGCAAACACAGCATTCATAAGTTTATATCGTGGTCAGAAAAAATAAGCAAAAGTATGGCTCTTAGTAAGTTTGAAAAATAGAAGAGCAAAATTAAATGTATAACTTTGAAATCAGTCAAAGAAAATTCTATCCATTCAATGAAAAAAGAAAAGAGAAAATGAAAACACTTGTAAGTGACTTAAGTGGGAATGGCAGAGAAAGGACATCCAAAAAGCTACTTGTCAATAAAAGTAAGAATACTAGCAAAAAGTTGTCAGGGGCTTCCCTGGTGGCGCAGTGGTTGAGAGTCCGCCTGCCGATGCAGGGGACGCGGGTTTGTGCCCCGGTCCGGGAGGATCCCACATGCCACGGAGCACCTAGGCCCGTGAGCCATGGCCGCTGAGCCTGCGCGTCCAGAGCCTGTGCTCCACAACGGGAAAGGCCACAACAGTGAGAGGCCTGCGTACCGCAAAAAAAAAAAAAAAAAAAAAAAAGTTGTCAAAGAGCTAAATGTAAGAGCTAAAACTATAAAACTCTTAGAAGAAAACAGAGAAAACGCTTCAGGACGTTAGATTTGTAAGGATTTCTTAGATATAACACCAAAAGCAAAGACCACAAAAGAAAAAATAGATAAGCTGGACTTCATAAAAATTTCTTATGCATCAAAGACACCATCAACAAAGGCAATAAATGGAATGGGAGAAAATATTTCCAAATCATACATCTGATAAGGGATTGATATTCAGAATATATGAAGAACTCCTACAACTCAACAAGAACAACAACAACAAAAAGAATCTAATTCAAAGTGGACAAAGGACTTGAAAAGACATTTCTCCAAAGAAGATAATAGAAGTTACCAGGGGCTGAGGAGAGGAGACAATAGAAAGTTATTATTTAATGGATACAAGGTTTCTGTTTGGGATGACAGACAAGTTCTGGAAATGGATAGCGGTGATGGTGGCACAACATTGTAAATGTACTTAATGCCACTGAATTGTACACTTAAAAAGACTTAAAATGGTAAATTTTATGTTATCCATATTTTCGCACAATAAAAAATTAAAAGAAAACAAGGACAATGAATTTCCTAGCTCTTTCCATGAAAAATTTCTAAAAGTAATCACCAACCCAGTAGCAGTTAGTGCTCCTAGTATACAGACTGTGGTTTCTAATATGGTACTGGCACAAAACCAGAAATATAGATCAATGGAACAGGATAGAAAGCCCAGAGATAAACCCACACAACCACGGTCAATTAATCTATAACAAAGGAGGCAAAACTATACAATGGAGGACAGTCCGTTCAATAAATCGTGCTGGGATAAATGGACAGCTACATGTAAAAAAATGAAATCAGAACATTCTTTAACATCATACACAAAAATAAACTCAAAATGGATTAAAGATCTAAATGTAAGACCGGATACTATGAAACTCTTAGAGGAAAGCATACGCAGAACACTCTTTGACCTAAGTTGCAGCAATATATTTTCAGAGCCGTCTCCTAGAGTAATGGAAATAAGAACAAAAATAAACAAATGGGACCTAACTAATTAAACTCAAAAGCTTTTGCACAGCAAAGAAAACCATAAACAAAATGAAAAGACAACCCACAGAATGGGAAAAAATATTTGCAAACAATGCAACCGACAAGGGATTAGCCTCCAAAATTTAAAAACAACCCATGTGGCTCAATATCAAAAAAAAAACAAACAACCCAATCAGAAAAATGGACAGAAGACCTAAAAATAAACATTTCTCCAAAGAAGACATAGAAATGGCACAGAGGCACATGAACAGATGTTCAACATCACTAATTATTAGAGAAATGCAAATCAAAACTACAATGAGATATCACCTCACACCAATAAGAATAACCATAATCAAAAAATCTATAAACAGTAAATGTTGGAGAGGGTGTGCAGAAAAGGGAGCCCTCCTACACTGTTGGTAGGAATGTAAATTGGTGCAGCCACTATGGAGAACAGTATGGAGGTTCCTTAAGAAACTAAAAATAGAGCTACCATATGATCCAGTAATCCCACTCCTGGGCATATATCTGGAAAAAAACATGGTTCAAAAGGATACATGCACCCCAATGTTCATTGCAGCGCTGTTTACAATAGCCAAGACATGGAAGCAACCTAAATGTCCATCGACAGATGAATGGACAAAGAAGATGTGGTACATATATACAATAGAGTACTGTATTACTCAGCCATTAAAAAGAATGAAATAATGCCATTTGCAGCAACATGGATGGACATGGAGATTATCATAATAAGTGAAGTAAGTCAGACTGAGAAAGAGAAATATCATATGATATCGCTTATACACAGATTCTTTAAAAAATGATACAAATGAACTCATTTACAAAACAGAGACAGACTCAAGAGACTTAGAGAATGAACTTATCTTACCAAGCGGGATAGGTGGGGGGGCACGGATAGACTGGGAGTTTGGGATTGATGTGTACACACTGCTATATTTAAAATAGATAACCAACAAGGACCTACTGTATAGCAGAGGGAACTCTGCTTAATACTCTGTAATAACTTAAATGGTAAAAGAATTTGAAAAAGAATAGATACATGTATATGTATAAATAAATCACTTTGCTGTACACCTGAAACTAAAACAACATTGTTAATCAACTATGCTCCAATACAAAATTTAAAAAAAAATTTTAATTAAAAAAATATTTCCCATTAAAAGGAATCAGTGATGGCTGATTTCAGGTCTGGGTCAGAAAATGTACAGTATGAGCCAGGAACACCTTGACGCACCAGAGAGCAAAGCTATCAAAGACTGTGAAAAATGTGTGAAAAGGATTCAGGAACTAACCTGAAGAAGCTCCCACTCAGCCAAAGATAGGACCAAAACTATAATGGATTGAAACACATTAAATATTTTAAGTTCAAAATTCCATAATGATTCCCAAAAAGATGAACAAAGAAGAAAAAACTCAGTCAACTTTGGAGAATGCTAGGGAACAACCACATTATTCTGAACACTAGTAAATAAAAAGAAAATGCAGGAATGTTGCTTTTATCCTATATTTCAGGATAATCAGGATTTAAACTGTTCATCAGGGTGACATTTGATATAAGGAAGAATCTTTCTACAGAAGTATTCCAGTTAATGAATGACAAAGGAATGAGGGAGGGAGAGGAGAAAAGAAGGGAGAGAACGCGGACTTCCCTGGTGGCGCAGTGGTTAAGAATCCACCTGCCAATGCAGGGAACACGAGTTCGAGCCCTGGTCCGGGAAGATCCCACATGCTGCAGAGCACATAAACCCGTGCACCACAAATACTGAGCCTGTGCTCTGGAGCCCGTGTGCCACAACTACTGAAGGGAAGTGGATGTGGGGTTGGGCGGGGGGGAACATGAAGTAAAATAAAATAAGACAGAAGAGAGACCTTGCACAAACTGAGGATGGCAATGTGACCTTAATGAAGAAACAGGATCTGGTCAATTCTGTGGTTTTTAAGGTGGGAAAGGATGACATCGAAGAGGGGTCTTGAGCTGTATAACCAACAACCTTATAAATCCTGCTAAGCAATGTGCATTTTATCCTGAAAGCTACAGAGAATCCTGGAGATATCTGAAGCAGGAAAAACTTGCATGGGACTGGGTGAGAGGGGCAGAGGCTGGGAGAGTGGTCCTTCAAAGCAATCCATGCTAGGTCTCCACATGTGTAGTGGGGTCAGTGTGGACACAGAAATGCCCTAAATCAGGTGTGCATGCCCAACTACATGGCACAGGGATCTTTGGAAGACTCAACACTGCCTCTCTTTAACCTTCCCTGATCCTCATGTACCAGAGGCTCAACCAGGAACAAGGCCTGGTTAAAAGTGCTGGGGACAGCTCCAGCACAGTCATGGTTGGTACCACCTTCCAGATGCAACTGTGAATAGGGCACAGCTGTCTGTTCTGATGGACAAGGATTCCAGGTTGTTGACTATACACCTGTGTCCTTGGGGCCTTCAGTCAAAACCTCCATGCTGATACAGAGGGTATTAATTTTTTGTGAGAATTTTTTTTCATTGGCAAAGTCTTCACCTCTCTCAGACAGATGCCCAGATATTTACATAGGAATTTCTCCTCCTTTGCTTTTTCCTAAATCCTCACCTGGTAGATATATTACCAGCCCTATGGTTCTGAAAAATCATTCCACCTCCCTGGTGGAAATACTTGGACAATACTTGATAGTCTCTGAGCACCACCCTCTCCAATGCCAACACTCTGAGGTCTGTAAGCACTCCTTTTCTGAGTGTGCAGAGCACTTCTTGAGTACAATGTACCTGGTGTGATGTAGCAAAATGGGTACAGGTTTTAGTCAGGCTTAGGTTAGTATCTTGCATCTTATCAAATGGGTGGCCTTATCTTCTCTATCTATAAAAACTGGAGGTTAAAAAGGTCTATCTCACAAGATGAATGTAGGGAAAATGCATGTGAAAATACTTAGCCCGAGGAGTGGGCATTTGGAAAGTACTCAAGAAAAGATAGTTCCTCCTCACCCTCCTTCATTTCTGTTTAGGAGAACATGTTTCACAAACACCTTCACACTGAAAATCTCACAAACTGTCATGATCAAATTTTCCCTTTTCAAGAATTTAAGGGTGAACTCAGGTATAGTAACATATGTAGAAAGAAATGCCTAGAATAATCTAAACTGTTAATTAGAGGCTGTTAATAAACAAGTGGGCTTACGTACTTACTTTATTTTGATTTAATTTTTGATAGGGGTGGGTAGGGAGAAGCACAAAATCAAATATGTTTTATGATACCACCTTCTAAGGATACCTTTTCTACTAGACTCAGATGAAAAAAGATAATATTTTCTTTTTATAAATCTGATTCTATTCGTTAATCCCCTTAATCTCACTCATGTAGAGTTTCTGGCCCTTCTGCTCAGATGGATCATTGTTCAGCTCTGATATCAGACAAGACTGCTATTAATAAGCAGAGTTCGGGGAAGATAAAGAAGTGGGAGGAAGAGAAAGCACCATGTCCTCTTAACACTTCTGGTCGGATGACTTGCCCTTCAGGTTGTAAGGATATTTTAAGTCAGTGGTTGCCAGCCCTGGATTCCTGGGGCCCCAATGAATTAATTAATTTTGGTTAAAATACTTTCTTAACAAAATATAATATCAAATGAAAGTCAAGGTGTGGTGAAATGGGCACTGTTATGCATGGCAGATTGTAATTAGACCAAATCTTTTGTAAAGCAATTTGGTAATTAAGTCTCAAGCCTTTAAATGTTGTACTCTTTGACCTGGGAATTCTTTCTGGGAACTTATTGTTGGGGAGGAGTGTCTAATTAGGGAAACAGATATGTACACAAAGAAGCTTATCACAGTGTTGTTTTATAATAGTAAAAAAAAATATTGGGAACAACCTAATAACATGAGAATAGTTATATGCACTATAGTGCATCCAACAGATGGACGGAGCCGTTTACAAGGAATATGTCAAAACCTGAGCCTAAAAGCATATAGGCTTCTCATTAAAATTATATATTTTTAAAAAGCAGCAAAATATGAAAACTTCACAATTCAAAAGGTCTGGAAGGAAATATACCAAATTTTGATAGTGATAAGCTTATGGTGATGAGATTTTGATTGACTTTTCTTCTTCCTTATGTTATTTTCAGGACCACCATAAAGACTACAGAATATAACTTTTCTAATTAGCAAATCATCATCATCATCATCATCAATCGTGTTTTATAAGGAAGTAAACAGAGATGCCAGATATAATCTTTTTGGTTTGGGAGATGGCCGAGAATGGGATCATAAAGATCAAAGACACAATAAATTCTATCAGTTCCACAAAAGGATGGGACTGGTTGGTAAGGAGCCTACTCCATCTCATATTCTCCTGCACAAGCTTGCTGGTTTCTCCTCAGCGTTTCTGTTAG
Source organism: Lagenorhynchus albirostris (assembly GCF_949774975.1). NCBI lineage: Eukaryota > Metazoa > Chordata > Mammalia > Artiodactyla > Delphinidae > Lagenorhynchus > Lagenorhynchus albirostris. The sequence continues at coordinate 42,534,274 of NC_083103.1, forward strand.
GCTTGGAGAACAGTAAAGGAGGCAGTTTTCCCAGGCGCACTGAAATCCTGGTGCTGGTGCATTCACTGTTATGCATTCCTTCTCATTCTTAGTGCCATGATGATTATTTTTAAAGTGAATGAAATTTTAAGGATATCTAGGATTTGTTAGGCACTTTTTATCCCCATATTTCACCTTCCTCAGGCTTGCAGAAGTTCTTAGTAAAAGGAACTATTGTCTCCCCCCCCACCCCCGTTCTCCTTTCTCCTACCCACACAGAAAGTGCCTTTGGGGGATATAATTGATTTGGATAAAAGAAAAAATGGGCAGACTGGACCACCCTTTGTTATGAACAAAACCTCCTTCACTGCCTGAAGAGCTGACTGGGAAAGCATGTTCAGGTGGTCAGGACTGGAAGGTCCTAGAAAGAGGGCATCAGAAAATCCCACAGGCTTTCTCCCTGTGATGTGGCTTATTTGCTTTACAGGCTTCAGGCATACTTGCTGACGCCAGCAGCCCGTCAAAGTTTAAAATAATAGTGAAAAGGAAAATGGCCCCTTTCTGCCAGGCAGTCCTGTTCTGCCAACTTTTGTGTTTTCTTTTGAGTTAATAAACGTCCAAAAGCCACCTCCCCTACCACCCTTGGTGCGGAGCGAGGGAAGCACAATAACTTTAAAACCACCGGGTCAGCCTATTGCCAGCATAAACCATCCAGACAAGTAGCGTTTGTCACACTCTAATGAGGATTTTACCTCTGCCTCCAAAAGAAAGCTATCATTAGGCTTTGTATTTATGGATTCAAATGACTGTCTTGGGACAGTGGGTTTCCTTTGGTCCCTTCCTCATTTTAATCATGCTCCAGACCAAACGCATAGACGTTTTCTGCATCAGACGAAACGAAAAAACCATAATTATGCCAGCTAATGTCTTTGGAAAACACCAGTTAAGAAAATGGCCTTTTAATTCCCATTCCACTCGAAAATCTGAAAATATCTACACATGTTATAATAGCATGGCGGTGGTGGAGGGTGGGTGTCTAAAAAGCAGAGAGCTCAAAGGGTCTGAGGAGGTCTGGTGGGCAGGCCCCTCTTGGCAACAAGCAGAGAATCTCTCCAAGAAAAGAAATTTCTCTATAAAAGCAAGACCTCTTAAGTTATCTTCCCATGTAGTGTTGAAACTGGAGCCAGCCCCCGCACAGTTAGGTTGATACCAGGCTGGCACCGCGCACACACCCTATTGTTAATACCTCCTCAGGACAGATTAGATCCCACATTCCTCAGAAGTTCTGAGCTCTGGAGGGAACACTGCGCAGGCTCCTTCCACAGGGCAACAACTAGCTACAACTGATAAGTTTTCATTGAAATAACTGGAACAATTACACTGAGTTCCCACAGGGCTGTGTCACTAGCTATTAAGAGAGAAGCACTGCACTTGCATGCTGTGGTGTCTGCAAAGGTGTGAGCCAGACAAGAGTAATTCAAGTCGAATCTTTAGCTCAATTTTATATGCCTTTATATGCTTTTATGGCTACATGCCGTTGTTAACCAAATTCTTCACCTAAGGTGTACTATTAGATTGTTTTATGTTTTCTTTTCAGGTCTTATCTAGTAAACCTTGATATTTACACTATCTCAATTTAGGTTTGGACAAGTAACTAATTAATCTCTGACCAAAGATACTGAAGTTAGACTTGGGTTTGTTTGGTAAAATCTGTTGAGGTCATGGTTGGTTTTACACGTAGCTTAGTTAAAAAGCTGAATACTAACAAAGATCTTTGCTTTCAAGGCTTACCTTTCAACCAGAGTGCTCATTAAACAGCAAATGTAGTTGTACTTGGATTCTGCAACTTCCCTTTTATTTTTTCTGAAATAACAGTGTCTGAAGGAAATGAAGTGGCAATAAGAATAAAAGGACAACACACATACCTTTGCAGGAGCAAATCTCAAAGGGCCTAGATTAAATTTTAACCAGGGGTTATGTCTACCACGATTCTGTATCTCCAAGGGTTAGGTTTGGCTTTTATAATAATAAAAGGTGATTTTGGGAAAAGGACCCCATTTTAACATATACTGTATTTGCTAGGAGGAAATAGAGTTAGTCTTTGAAAGAAAAGAAAAGGCAAAGAGTTTAGCAGATGGGTAATTCCCAAATCTGCATAAATGTAAACAGCCAGGATTTTGGTGCCTATGGGTTTTATCAAAGGTGTGAGTAAGGCTGAGACCAACACCAGTGCGTCCTCTTTGGCTAGTTTTAACATGTTCACAGTCACAATTAACATTCAAGGAATTTCCTTTTCATCCAAGTGTTTCTTTAAAAAGTACTTTATACCACAAACTAAAGTTCTAGCTGCCATCAGTCCTTCCCATACAAAAGATTGGTGAAATCTCCATGATACTCTTTTTGTTGTTTTTTTGGAAAATGGGCTCGGACCACGTCAACTTCCTGGAGCATTTGTTTTCCAACATAAGGGGGTTCTCACCTCCTCCCTCCTTTCTTCCCCTGAAAGACCTTGTAATGGAGACCCTGCTTCCTCGTCTGGTTATCATCCTCCACATTCACTCCAAGGCCAGAGGAGCGCCGCTGCCGAGCAGGCGTCCCCTGCCCTCCCCCGCCCAGTCAGAGCGCTGCTGCCCGGCAGAAGGTCCGGGCCCACTCCCCGCCTGGTTTCAAGTCCCTGAGCCGGTCAAGCCGGTGCTTCCTACAAAGAAGGGAGAATCGGCCGTCTCCCTCTCCCCGCTCTGCTCCTCCTACACAAGGGATTCGCACACAGGCACCGAGTCCGAGTCCTGGCTGTGCATGGAGCTCAGCCCGGTATCCGAGTCCTCGTCGTTACCAGGACAGCTCTTGGCCAGTCCGCGGGCCTGGTCCACCCACACCTCTGCGCAGGCCTGAGGCCGGGGTTCCTGCGAGGGACCGCTCGAGACTGGAGTCCCATCGGGAACTACCGTCAGCTCCAACGAGTGCAAAGTCTGGAGAAGGCCCTGTAGCTCGCGCTCCTTGCTGTCCCACTGCTGCTGGCTGTAATCTAAGTCCGACTTGACGGCCTCAAGGTCCGTGTTGAGCCGGAGCCCGATGTAGAGGCTGGTGCTGAGCTGCGTCCTGACCCGCTCCCGCTCCAGCAGCAGCTCACCGTCGAGGCCGCCATCAGCCTCCGGGGGCTCCTCCCGCGCTGCGAGCTCCTCCTGGCGCCTCCGCATCCACCTCTGGTTCAGTTCCTCCTGGATTTCGGCTGAGAGGCGTTCGAGCAACTCCTCCTGTTGGGCCCGCTGCTCCTGCAACCGCAGCAGGTCGTCGCAGCGCTGGGCCAGCTCCTCCAGCTCGACCGCCTGAGCCTCGCCGTCCAGGGCCGGCGCCGCTGTCGCCGCCGCCGGCTCCTCTCCCGGGCCGCGCCCGTCGAGCTCGATGCCTGCGCCCACCAAGTAGGTGTCCTGCACGTAGTTCACTCCGTGCCGCCGCATGCGGTCCAGATGCACCTTGGCCTCGTAGCGGTCAATCTCTCGGTCCAGCTCCCGGAGCCGCTGCACCTGCTGACGGATGGTGTGGTCCTGGGAGAGCACCAAATGCACCAGCGTCTCCATGCGCTCCACCGACGCGCTCTCGGCGGCCTGCGGCGACGACGAACAGGATGAGGCTGTAGACGAGGAAGTGGACGAGCAAGGCGACGACGGCTGCTGCTGGCGCCGCCGGTTGAGCTTGGCCAGCTTGCGGAACGCCTTCCGCACCACCCGTCGCTGCTTCTCCTGGGTCAGGGCCAGGCTGGGCCGCGCCGGGACGCCCCGGGCGGAGCAGGTGCGCTCGCGACTGAGCACAACGCGCGCCTCGGCACTGCGGGGTCCCGCGTTGGGCAGCGACGCCTCGCTACGCACCAGCACGAAGCGTACGTTCTCTCGCTCGTCACCCCAGGCGTCCCAGAGGCGCAAGATGCGCGTCTTGTTGGGCAGGATGCGCTCAAAGCCCCGCCACTTCTCCACAATGCAATAGCACTGGGGGGGCCCGCACAACATGCCCTGGGGCAGCGCGTCGTCGTCCTCGTCGTCCTCGTCCAGGGGTTCCGGCAGCTCCCCTGGGCCTGGCGGGTCGCCAGCTATGCCCCGCCGCCGGCCTCGCCTCTGCCGGCGTCGCCGCTGGCAGCCATCCTCCAAGAGCACCCGCACTACGTCCGAGCAAGTGGTGCGACGGGAGAGACCGGACACCAGTTTCTCCTCCTGGCAGATCCACACCGATATCGTCTTCTCCGAAGGATCCATGGCTCAACCGGGACGCAGGTGGCGGGAGGGGCCGAGCCCCACTGGGGCAGCGGGCAGCCCGGCAGCTCTTGAATAGGGATTGGAGCTCGGGATCCTCGTCCTCGTCAGCACCGGCCCTTCTCCCAGCTGCGCAGAGAAGGCAAGCTGCGGCGGTGCTCGGCCTGGACGGCGCGCTCCCGGAGCAGCATGCGCGGGCTCGGGCTCCCGCCGCTCTGGCTCTGCCTAAGGTTCCCGCGGCCTCCGGGTTTCGCTCCTCCCCACGTGGCTCCTCCCCCTCCCGCCCCCAGCGCCGGAGCTACGGCCGGAACGCGGGAGGCACGGAGCCCAGGCCCGCCCCTCTCCCGCGCTGCCCGCGTGGGCACTCTACTGCGCGTCGGTTCGAGAGAGGGACTCGGGGACCTCCGTGCTGCAGGGCCTGGATCCGTGCCTAGGCGCGGGTCAGCTCTGCTCCTCTTCTCGGCCCACTGGCTCCGCTCCTTGCGCCTAGAGCTAGCTGGACTTTCTCACCTTTCCCGGCGCCCCAGAGACGTTTCCTGGTCCTTAGGCAGCACGGTCTGAGAAGTGCCGCGGCGCAGAGAAACCGAGACACCCCGCGCCACCGGAGATTCCAACCGCTTGCCTGACCTCCAGACGGGAGCTGTAAAAGCCTGCTATAATGCGGAAGGCCTTCAGTCTTTCTTGTCTGGAGACAATATTTGCATATTGAAGGCGAACAGGACGGGGCAGTGTGCTCGGGGAACAAGTGTAGATATAGTAAGGTCTAGACTTGAAGGGGACGTTCAGAGGCTGCTCCCGGTGCCCGGCACCGTCATGTCTGTGGCTCCCCACGTCGCCTTGGCTTCACATAGCCTTCTTGGTAGGGGGACTCCTGATTCTAGTGTGAGTTCCGGGCCCAAGCTCTTTTCCACATCCCACCTTCATAAAGAGAAACCTAGTCATTACCGCGACAGTTTCTGGCATTACCCAGAATCTAGATGTGGTCAAGAGGAGGTAAGGGCCAACTTTCACAGCTCAAGAAATCCAAGACCAAAATGCAAATAAACTTTTTTCATCCTCAGACGCTGATGAGGATGGTCCGTTGTGTGCAAGGCTTGCTCCCAGCTTGTCCTTGGGAGCACAGGCCTGATAAGCTCACTCCTTTGCTTCAAGACCTTGGACGGCTCTTCACTGCCTCCTGAATAAAGTACTTTTATTCATTCATTCATGCACTTGATAAATAATTGCGTACCCACTGTGCTCCAGGCATTCAACAGAGGTGCTAGACGTGTCCAACACGGGGTCTTCTGTGCTCTGATAAAGGAGAGCACGAGGTGCCAGAGGAATGCTGGAGTAGCGTCCTACCCAGCCTGGAAGAGTCGAGGAAGGCCCCCCGGGGAAGGGTCATCTTAGGCAAGACTGAAAGCATCATCTGAGTCAGCCAAAAGAAAAACAGAGGGGAGGAGGCAGGCAGCATGCCAGGCAGAAGGAACCACATGTGCAAAGTCAAGGAATCAAAAGGGCATGGCAGTTACCGGGGCTACAAGGAGTTTAAGTGAGAGGAGTGTCTTAAGAATGAGGTTGGATGGGTGAGCAGGAGCCAGATCTGGAAGGGGCTTTAATTCCATGTGTCAGTATTTGGACCTATCCTAAGGGCAATGAGAAGCCATGGAGTGTGGATTCTGAGGTCAGACTGCCTTAGTAAAAATCCAGCCCTGTCACCTACTAGCTCTGTAACCTTAGGAAAAGTATTTCATCTCTCCGAGCTTCATCTATGAAATGGTGACAATAAAAATACCTGCCTGATGCAAACTATTATATATGGGATGGATAAACAGCAAGGTCCTACTGTAGAGCAGGGAACTATATTCAACATCCTGTGAAAAATCATAATGGAAAAGAATATGAAAAAGAGTATATATATATGTATATAACTGAATCACTTTGCTGTACAGAAGAAATTAACACAACATTGTAAATCAAGCAGAAATTAACACAACATTGTACATCAACTATACTTCAATAAAATTTTTTTTAAAAACTACTTAATAGAACTGTTATGAGGATTAGATGCTTGGACCTGGTAAATCCACAATGGAAGTTTTATTGGAAGGTTAGAAGTAGGGGGTATATTAGTTTACTATTGCTGTGTAACAAATTACCACAAATTTAGTGGCTTAAAATAAGACCCAGTTATTAGGTCTGCAGGTCAGAAGTCCAGCATGGTATGGCTGAATCTTCTGCTCATGGTCTCCCAAGGCTAAAGGCTAGGTGTTGGCTGGGTTGAGTTCTCACCTGGAGGCTCTGGGAAACAATCCATTTCCAAGCTCACTCAGACTGTTGGCAGAATTCAGTTCCCTGCAGTTATAGGAGTGAGCTCCTTGTTTCCTTGCTGGCTATTGGCTGGAGGTCACTCTCAACTCCTGGAAGCCTCCCTCAGGTCCTTCCCATATAATACCTCCCCCTTCAGTTCCAAGTCAGCAACAGCATGTCAAATCCTTTGACTCCTCATTTGCTTGAAGTCTCTGTGGCTTCCCCTTCTGCTACCTGCTGGAGAAAACTCTGCTTTTAAAGGGCTCGATTCATTACGTAGAGCCACCTGGATAATTTCCCTGTCTTAAAGGCTGGTTAGAGACTTCCCTGGTGGCACAGTGGTTAAGAATCCACCTGCCAATGCAGAGGACATGGGTTCGAGCCCTGGTCCAGGAAGATCCCACATGCCGTGGAGCAACTAAGCCCATGCACCACAACTACTGAGCCTGCGCTCTAGAGCCCACAAGCCACAACTACTGAGCCTGCATGCCACAACTACTGAGCCCGTGTGCCACTACTGAGCCCACGTGCCACAACTACTGAAGCCCGCATGCCTGGAGCCTGTGCTCCGCAACAAAGAGAAGCCACCACAATGAGAAACCTGCACACCACAACAAAGGGTAGCCCCTGCTCGCTGCAACTAGAGAAAGCCCGCGCACAGCAACGAAGACCCAACGCAGCCAAAAAATAAATAAATAAATAAATATTTTTTTTAAAAAAAGGCTGACTAATTAGTTGCCTTAACTGCAAAATCCCTTTTGCTGTGTAATGTAAGATAATCACCAGAGTAACACCAGGGGGGGATGGAGATCATGGGGCCATCTTCAATTTCTGTCTACCAGAGAGCCTAAGGTGACCATTCTTATTTTGAAAAATCACTCTGCTTGCATTGGGGATGATGGATGGTGGTGGGGAATGAAAGCCAAGGTGGCCCTTGCCTTGTGAAGACTGTCACATTCATCCAAGGAGGAGATGGTCGCTTGCACCGACAATAGTGGTGGTGAGAGGACTGGACAAAATTGAGAGCTGTCAGGGAGGCGGGAGAAGCAGGACTTGGTAATGGATTCAAGGGGTATTTCCATCTTTCTAGCATGGTATTGGGAATCTCATAATCTGGCCTTGCCTACTCCCCTAACTCCTCCTTCACATGCTTAGATATCCTTGCCTCCTTCCCCTCTCATGACTGTTAGAGCTTTGTTATCAGCTGCAATCCCTAGAAGATTTTAAGCTCCACAAAGGTAGGGATCATATCTGTTTTGCTCACTTTTGAATCCTCTGCATTTGGCACAATGCCTAGCACATCCTAGGTTTACTAGGTATCTGTTGAATAAATAAATGGATGAATGAATGAATCCTACATTCTAGCAAGTCAACACCTCACTCATTCAGAGCAGCACCTGAATCTTGATGCATTCATGCTTTTATAAGTGCTTTCCCCACTAACTAGGATCCCTCTTAAACTGAAAAACTCCTACTCATCCTTCAGAAGTTCAGCTCAAACATCATGTGTTGTGGGAATTCTTTCTTTCCTCCTCCAAGATGAACAGGCTCCTTGTTCCTCTTCTGCCTCTCTTGATGCACTTGTTACTTTGTGTTGTGATGCACTTTTTTCATCTCTCTTTGTCCACAAGACTTAAGAGCTTTTCAAGAGTGAATTGACTATCTTATTTATATTTTGGTCCCTAGTGCCTAGTGCCTGGTACATAGTAGGCACTTTCTATGTCTTACTCAATACTGTAAGGAACACTGTAAGGAACACTAAGATGAATACTATCTAAGATATTGTGCTACCCTCAAGGTTGTAGTTTCCTTTTAGTGGCAGCAGATAGATACATGAAATCCCTATTGTAGGAATGTTATATATGTTATTCCTGCTGGAGCAACTAAAGGATAGAGTGATTAAGGGGTCCTGGGAAGACTGAAGAAGGCAGGGCTTTAGTAAGTGGAGAGAAGGAGTTGGTGGGAGAAATGACATGAGCTAAAATGTTAAGGTAGGTATGCATATGGTCATGTACTAGTGTTTTAGAGTGCAGGCTCTGGGGCTGCCCCGCCAAGACTTGAGTACTAGCTGCAAGCTTTCTAAGCTTTAATTTCCTCATCTGGAAATAAAAAAGAATAGAACCTCCTTAGAGAATTGTCATGAACATGAAATAATGTACAACATGTAAAAAATTTAGTATGGTATCTGGCATATCACATCACAAATGCTCGATAAAACATAGCTAGCTTTATCCACACATTTTGAGTACCTTTCCAAGCTGTGTCCTGGGCTAGGCTTTAAGGCTACAGCAGTGAATTAGACAGGCATGGTCCCTGCCCTTACAGAGCTCACAGTCAGGACTAGTTTGGTATTTGTTTGATTAGAAATGTAATTGTTAGATTAGGCAAGGCTGTAGTAATAAACAGAGCCAAACGTGTATAATGGTTCAAACGTAACAAAGGTTTATTTTTCTCTGATGTAATAGTCAAAAGCAGGTATCCTGGTTGGTAGATGGCTTTATTCCAGACAATGATACAGGGATCCTGGTTCCTTCCATCTCATGACTCCAAAGTCCCCTAGACCTCATCATCTACATCCAGCCAGAGGAAAAGGAGAGGAGGAAGGGGCATATTGTTTTCTTCAAGACCTTGGCCAGGAAATGGAAAACACTGCTTCTGCTCACATCCCACTGAGTAGAACCCAGCCACATGGCCACTTGTAATGGCAAGGGAGGCTGGGAAATGTAGTGAATGTCTCAAAAGAAGGAGTGGATTTTTATGAATAGCTAACTACCTGCCAGAAGAATCTTTATAAAAAATGGGAGATGAGGCAGAGAGATGTTCCAAAAGTCTGTTGCAACAGGAGGCCCACAGGCCAATCCTGGCTGTCTTAGATGGAGCACACCCTTTCCAGTTGGCCATGAACCCAACACTTTCTTTGTCTCTTATATGACCCAATTCACCTACATTCACAAGTCACCTCACCACTGTAGACAGCTGAGTTTGTGACTCCTGCTTCTACACTTCCTCCCAGGATTATCTCACTAACCGCCAGGGATTTAATACTATCGATACACCATGGCTCCCAAATCTAGGCATCCCTTCCAGATCTCCTGATCTCCCAGTATGCAATTCAACTGCTTGCCACATAGCTCCACTTAGGTGTCCCCAAAATACCCCCAAACATTTGTCAAAAGGATAAGCTGAACTTATCTTTCTTCCCAAACCTGTTCTGCCTCCTGAACTTCTATCTCAGAGAATGGCCCCACCATCCACCAAATGACATATGAAACCTGAGGATCACCCTGCATCATCTACCTCTTATCCCACAGTGTAATGAAGTTCTATGAGGGCAAAACTGTTTTGTTTTCTGCTTTCTCTCCAGTGCCTAGCACACAGTAGGTATTGAGTGTTTGTGGAATGAATGAGTGAATGAATGAATTTCCTTAGCTCAGGCCCTAATTATTTCTTACCTGGATCACGCACTTTCCTCCACACTAGTTTCCTCCTGGCTTGCCTTTCTCCCATATTCCCTACTGACAAATGTGTGATGACTTCCTATTATCTTCAGAATCAAATCCAGCCCCCTCAGCAGAGCCTACATACCCCTCAGGATCTGATGGCTGCTTCACTCTCAGCCTGTACACTCCAGCCACCTCCTTGTTCACAGTCTTCCCTCTGACCCCCTGGCTAATTCCTACCCACCCTCCAAGTTTCAGCTTAACTGCCACCTCTTCCTAAAAGTCTTCACTCACAACAACATCCGCTCCAGGAATTAATCCAAGCAGAACTGTGCTTTAGGAAGATTAATCTACATCAGTAGGTAGGATCAATTGAAGTTATGATACACTTTTGTTAAGAAGAACAGGCTGCGGGGGAGGGTAAAGGGCTGCACTGTCCAGTACAGTAGTCACTAGACATATGTGGTTATTGAGCACTTGAAATATGGTTAGCTGAATTGAGATGTGCTATGAGTATAAAATATACACTAGATGTCAAAGACTCAGCACACACAAAAAATTTAATAACATTAGTAATATGCTCTATCAATTATATGTTGAAATGATACTATTTTGGAAATATCTGATTAACTCATTGAATTTATTTTACTGTTTTTTTAATGAAGAAACAAAATTTTATTCAGCAAATGGGAAAAAAAGAAATTCCAATACTTTCCTAATCAAACACAAAAATTAATTCAAGATGAATCATGGACTTACATGTAAAAGCCGATACTATTAAATCTTCTTTTTCTTAAAGAAACATATTCATAGAAAAAATAGAAGAAAAAATATATTCAAGCTTTAGCATGGCTAAGATTTCTTAGAAAAGACACAAAAATAACCCCAAAAGAAAAACTGGACTTTATCAAAATTAAAGACCCCTAGTCATTAAAAACAAACAAACAATAAAAAACAAAAACAAGCCTGTTAAGAAAAGGAAAAGGCAAACCACAGACTGAGAGAGGTTATTCACAGTGCATATATCTGACAAAAGATTCATGTCCATAATATAAACTAATCCCTAGAAGTCAATAATTTTTAAATGTTATAAAAGCAGACAAAAGACTTGAACAGATACCTCACAAAAGAAGTATAAAAATGGGCAGTGAGCTTAAGAAAGAGCTCAACATCCTCTGTCATCAAGTAAAAGCCAATTAAAACCACACTGAAATACCACTATATATCTACTAGAACGACTAAAATTTAAACAATAACCCCAAATGTCGGCTAGGATGTAATGCCACCAGAACCCTCATACACGGCTGGTGGGAATGTAATAATACGAATGCTTTGGAAAAACAGTTTGGCGGTTTCATACAAAGTTATACATCTCCCCTATGATTTAGCAAATCCATTCATAGGTATTTTATTCAAGATAAATGAAAATATGTCTAAGAAAAGACTTATCCAAAATGTTTATAAGAGCTTAATTTAATAGCCCCAATCTGGAAACAACCCATCAACAGAAGAATGCAGTACATTATAATATATTACATTATATTAATTATATTAATTCAACAAAATACTAATTAGCAATAAATGTTATAAAGTATTGTTATCCATAGCAACATGAATGAATTTTAAGAACATTCTACTGAGTGAAAGTAATCATATATAACACATATTGTAAAATTCATTTGTTCAAAGAAGGCAAAACCAATCTTTGGTGACTGAAATCAGAACCCTGGTTGTCTCTAGGGTAGAGGAGATTGCATAGGATGGGTTATGGAGAACTTTCTAGGGTGAGAGAAATGCTTATTTATTTATTTATTTTTTTTGCTCCTTATTTTTATTGGTGTTTTTTGTTGTATCGGAGAATGCATTTGTCAAAATTCATTGAACTGTACCTTTATAAATCTGTTTATTTACCTGTATATAATTTTTATCTCAGTTAAGATAATCCAGTCTGTCTGATTCCAATGCCCACATTTTTTTTGCTATCTTATGCTGAATATCAGGCAAAAAATTAGCCACTGGAAATTTTACAAACCTGAAATGAATCAGCACCTTGTGAAGGAAAGAGAATGGATTCCTGTATTAGAAGAGCATAAGTGAGGAAGCTGTTTATAAACTGTAAAGGTGACAGAAATACTTATATTTATTTTTAAAAAACTATTATTATAAACTGTTAAAGCAGTATCACACCCTAGGGGCTTTGGAAAAAGTAGCCATTTCCATTATCTGTTGCTGCATAAGTGGCCTAAGGCAACCAATTTTATTCCCTCATTTTTCTGTGGGTCAGGAATTTGGAAGTGGCTTAGCTGAGTGAATCTAGCTTGAGATGTCTCAGGAGGTCGCAGTCAAGTCCTTGGCAGGGGTGCAGTTATCTGAAGGCTGGAGGGTCCTCCGCCAAGTTTACTCCGTGGTTGTTGACTGGCCTCAGATCCTCACTGGCTGTTGGCAGGAGGCCTTAGTTCCTTGTCAAGTGGGCCTCTCCAGACTGCTGAGAGTCCATAGGATATGACAGCTGGCTTCCCCCAGAGCAAGTGGTCCTGTTATTGATCGCAAGTCCATGTGCCCGACGCACAGTGAGGCAAAACAATAACAAAACGGAGTTTGCAGCAAAGAAAGGCTTATTGCAGGGCCATGCAAGGAGAATGGGGGACTCATGCCTTAAAAACCCCAAACTCCCTGAAAGCTTCCAGCAAAGCCATATTATAGGAAAGGTGAGGGAGGAGCATGGTTAGCAGTTGCAGACTTCTTTGTGTCAGATCCTTTGTTCTTGAGGTCAGGTCACGGTCACATTACGATGTTCCTGTAAACCTTAATGGCAGTGTCCATATACTCCAGCTGCTGAGGCCTCAGTGGACTGCGACCCACGGAGACCGCCACTGCCATTAGGTCACGGAGGTGGGGATGGGGGGAGGGGTTTGCTGCTGCTTCAAGGCCTGGGCCTGGTCAGTGGGCGGCCGTGGCAAGGGCTCTGGAGCTCTGCAGGACACAGCCCTCAGCCTGTCCCTGGGCCCCCCCAGCTCACCTGTGCATCCCATGGACGGAGGGCCTGGGAGGGCCCCGGGGAGAAGGCCATGATCTGCATCTCACCGCAACCTCTGCCATGAGGACCACTGCCAGGCTGACTGTCGTCGGAGCGGGACCCTACGGTCTCGTGCTCTTTTTTTTTTTTAATGGATAAACCAACACATTTATTTTGATGGATTTTGTTTTTCAGGCAACATAAGAATGATATCGTAAGTGATGTAAGAGATATTTAGTTTTAAAAAAAGGAGTACAGGAGAAACAAAATTTAGATACATTAAAACAGACCTGCTACCAAATTCAAACATAAATAATTGAATTTCACAAATTACTACTCTCTGTAATTGTGGTTTAATCTTACATGAAAGTGACTAAGTTCCACCTCATTTACCTGTTTCTTTTTACTTCTTTTTAAATGTGGCTACCAAAAATTTAAAAATATCTGTATGGCTCATATTATAGTTCCATTAGACTATGCTGCCTGTGGAAATTTCCAGAAACTTGAAGCAAATTGTTTGAGCCTCTCCAAGTGTGGAATTACCCTAAATATCCTAAACAAGTGCATGTCTGCCTGCGTTATGGCCATCTCCAGAGAAAGCCATCGCATAGCTTTTCTGGATTTGTAGTTTGAATGTTTCTTTTTGTTTTACGATGTCCCTCAGAAAAGTTTCTTGTTAGAACCTAAGCTACTCCCCTTAGGCAGCCTAAGATGCACATTCCTGAGTCCAAACCTACAGTTGGATCCAACTGAAAGTCAAAATATAAGTGGTTACTTCCCAGACAGGACTTCAGCATCCTTGCTTATCTACCAGTCCAGATCCCTGGTGGAGATTCAGGTAGTGTCCTGAACCAGAAAATACACAGGCTTCACGATAGGAGAAAATATACAAAAATATATTTTTGATCTGGGCATAGGGGAGGCATTCATAAACAGGACAAAAGAAAGCAAAATTCATAGAAGAAGGCCACGTAAAAATTCGAAACTTCTGATTGGAAAAATATACAAGGATACCATAAATTATGTTGTCAAATAATAACGCAGAAAAAATTATCTACAGCATAGATACCAAAGGATTAGTATTCAGGATGTATAAAGAACTCCTAAAATTTGGTTTTAAAAAATCATGCCACATGACGTAAGATAGATGAAGGGTAGATTACAGGTAGATCACAAAAGAGGAAACATAAATAGCCAACAAACAATAATGCCCGACTGGACAAGATATCAGGAAAATGTAAATTTAAGTGAAACCAGATGCCCTTTTACTGCCAACAGATTGGCAACATTTTAGAAATTGACACTGACAACGTTGGCCAGGATGAGGGGATATATCTATTAAACATTAAAATGTACATACTGTGGGACATAAAATGTCCCAGACATAAAATGCCCCATTCAACTTCATGGTATCTACCTTAGAAAACATACATGTGCTCAAGGAGGCATGTATACGGATGTGCACTAAACCATTTCGTTTTAGCAAAACAATGGATACAATCAAAGTGTCTATCAATAAGGGAATGGCTGAATAGACTAGGAGATACTCAAAATTTGGAAGGCTTGGCAACAGTGAAAGCCAGTAAAGTAGATTTATAAGAATTAGGTAATAACAAATCTCCAAGATGAACTGTTCAGTGCAAAAGGCAAGTTTCAGTGTGATGTTTATGATGAGATCCCATTTATGTTTTTAACACATACACATATACATCAAATCAGGCCATGTGTTTCCCTGGGTACAGATAACTATATGTGCATGCACAGAACAAGGTATCAAAGGATGTTTGCCAAACTGAAAGCAGTGAATCCCTCCTGGAAGAATAAGAAGTTTGCAGAGGGAGACGATCAAAGAGGAATTCAGTTTCATCTGCAACAATTTTACAAGAATTTAGTCACGCATTACTTAATTATGCAATTGCAGTGTATGATTTTTAAAATTGAAAGGGCTCAGGTTGGGATCACTAAGTTCTGGTTCTCTTTTCGACCTTTCCTTCATCTCTTTTAGACATAGCTCCCTCAGTCATGAGAAAACTGAGGCCATGGGGAAGGGACTGGCCAGTTTTCCAGCTCACAGAGCCCTGTTCTGTCTGCAGTTTCTACCTGTCCAATCTATCAGTCACAGTTCATGGCAGCTGTGGAACACCCAAAACAGGAACTCCCGCCCTTAATTGTATCGAGGCATGCAGAAGTGTGACTGGCCCTTACTGCATGAATCGGCTCCTCTTAATGATTAACTGTAGAAAATAATCCGGCAAATTATGTTTACAAAAACTTTTGGTTGCTCTCAAATGCATTAGAGGAAATCTGGGAACCGCCACACTTGTCCAAGGGAACTCATTCCTGATCAAACTGAACACCTGGCTGGGGGATATCCTCAGGGATGTGGCTTCTTAAATTGAGGTCAATGGGCCACCTGCCCAGAACTGCCTGTGCTGTTTATTAAAATGCAGATATCTGGGCTCCACTCTAGACATAGTGAATCAAAGTCTCTGGAGGCAGGCCCCAAAATCTGCATTTAAAGCAGCCTCTCCTGGGGATTCTTTTTTTAATAAATTTATTTTATTTTATTTATTTTTATTTTTGGCTGCAGTGTGTCCTCGTTGTTGCACACGGGCTCTCTCTAGCTGCAGCGAGCAGGGGCCACTCCTCGTTGCGGCGCGCAGGCCCCTCACCGCGGTGGCTTCTCCTGTTGCGGAGCACGGGCTCCAGGCACACAGGCTCAGTAGTTGTGGCTCGTGGGCTCAGTAATTGTGGCGTGTGGGCTTCAGCAGTTGCGGCGCGCGGGCTCCAGAGCGCAGGCTCCGTAGTTGTGGCGCACGGGCACAGTTGCTCCGCAGCATGTGGGATCCTCCCGGACCAGGGATCGAATCCGTGTCCCCTGCGTCGGCAGGCGGACCCCCAACCACTGCACCACCAGGGAAGTCCCTCCTGGGGATTCTTATGCACACTAAAGCTTGACCCCCAACTGCACTAGGAGGAAAGAACTAGAGACAAGAATGCTTTTAGCAAGAATGCTCTTTAGCCATCTTGGTCCCATAGATGGTAATCATATAAAAATGACATACATACACAATAGGGTGCTGGCAACATATGACAGGTGAGAAAGAGATGTCCCTGAGAAGAAGAAGGTAAGAGAGAGGACAGAGTAGGGGAGGGGCTGATCACTCTTTATCCTCTGGAATCTTTTCTCTTTGGTGGAAGCCTGGGTTACAAGATGATAACATAGAAATGTTTAGGTAAGGGAGTCTAAAGTAGCAATGACTTCAGTCATCTGAAAGACATTCTGGAAGGTACTGAGCATTCCTAGTCCTTGTTCCAACAAAACCAACCTAGTTCCTGATTCACAAATCATCCTGGGAATGTATAGCACTTACAGTCAAAGAGAAACCTCTTAAGCAAAAAGTATCATCTATTCAATGGTCTATGACATCACCATAGACAACCATGTCAAAAGGGGTTTTGTGTGATTAATTTTCATTATCTGTTGTTACCCAGTTAATGAAAGGTGATACTGTTAATGAGTGTGTGAACGAGACAGTGTCTTCGTTGCCACATCTGAAACATTTCCCAGCTTTCCCAGGGTAGAATAGTCCTGACCCTAAGTGTGGCCTTTCTTCATTATAGAGAGATACAAACTCTTTCTCTCTCCAATTGCCCAACACCAAATTATTGTGTGTCAGCTACTCACCACCCAGGACACAATATGAGGCCTGTACTTGAATTACTGCTATTTTATGTGAGCAAAATGCTAGCTTTATTTTCTCAGTAAAGTCGAATGAGTTGAGAGAAGTTTCAATACCACATTTCTTGGTTTGAAAGCATGATTGTTTTAGTAGCTGGTGTGAACTGCCTGGAACTTGGCAACTCCCTTTAAGAAATATTTAGAAGATATTAAATTTGATTAAATGGAAACTTTGATACAAATAACTTTGAGACAGTGAAACCATGTTCACAAGGAGATGTTCTTTTCCCCACTGAGGAAGAAATGGAGACATGTTTCTATTGTCAGTGCGTCCTATCCGGCCAGATTAAAAAGGAAGGCTGTGGGCTAGATAAGCAAAAATAGGTTACATCTGGGTAACTCTGCAGTCTCTCCCTGCTTGCTGAAGAAGCTCCTCTTTGTTTCACTCTTAAAGCACAGCGTTGTTTTCTTGGACTGGTGCTCTGAGTTAAACCGGGGTTAAACTATGGATCCCTTACACTTGATTTTGTGATTGGGAGACCTACACAGATGCAAACCTAGAACATAATTGAACCCTTAAAAGCTAAAATCTCCACGAATAGGAAAGAAGCCACTTGATCCTACAGAAGATTGTCTGGTTCCCTTCTCTTTTGTATCTGTTGTTAAACTAGAGAGAGAAATCACTAAATTATCAGTCTGTATTTGCTACTTTAGAGTAGCCATTAAAGAATTTTACAAAACAACTGTGTCATAAAAAGTATTTCATCCATATGATTCAGCCATCCCATTTCTCAGTGTGCATATACCCAAAATAATTGAAAGCAGGGTCTTGAAAAGATATTTGTACACCCATGTTCATAGCAGCATTATTTAAATAGCCACAAGGTAGAAGCAACCCAAGTGTCCATTGATAGACGGATAAATAAAATGTGGTATGTCCATACAATTCAGCCTTAAGAAGGAAACTCTGACACATGCTACAACATGGATGAATTTTGAGGACATGCTAAGTGAAATAAGCCAGTCATACAAAAGATAAATACTGGGACTTCCCTGGCGGTCCAGTGGTTTAGATTCCACACTTCCACTGCAGTGGGCACAGGTTCAACCCCTGGTCGGGGAACTAAGATCCCACATGCCGCATAGTGCAGCCAGAAGAAAAAAAAAAGATAAATACTGTGTGATTCCACTTATATAAGGTACCTAGAAAGGTCAAATTCATAGATACAGAAAGTAGAACAGTGCTTACTGGGGCCTGGCGAAGGGGGGAGTGGAGAGTTGTTTTATGGATATGAAGTTTCAATTTTCCAAGATGAAAAGAGTTCTGGAGATGGAGGTGGTAATGATTGTACAACAGTGTGAATGCAGTAATGCCACTGAACTATATACTTAACAATAGTGAAGATGGTAAATTTTATGTTATGTACATTTCACCACAATTTAAAATCATAATGCTTTTTAAAAAGTATTTTAGATTTTTATGCCAAAGCTCTTACTAAGGGAACCTTCAACTTTTTCAAAAGGTAAAATACTTTCCACATGACTTTCAAAGTAAATACAGTATTTTGTTAATTCCCTGCATCTCTCAGGAAACAATTTCTGATCACTGTTCATTTGAAAAACCTTTGTCTTCCTTCTGCTTTCATACTCTTTCTCCCTAGCTCCACGTATTGGTCAACTTTTGTTAGCCATTTATGCTGATTTGTTGGCTTTATTGCTCCAGTCTTTATGAGAAACTTAGGTAAATAGTTGCAAGCTTTGCTAAGCTTGAAAAATGATAGCTGGGTACTAAGTCTTTATGTTGAAAAGACTGTGACTACAAAATATATTCTTAATAAAATTAATATTCTCCCTAGTTCACAGAGCCATGTGCAGAACAAACAGCACAATTTCTGCCTGGAGACAATCGATATGAACACGTTGTCCTAGTAGATATTTGCTTATTAAGCAATTGCAAAGAATAGAGCTGGATGGACCCAAAGACATTATTTTTATCCCTGTTTCCTGGAGCACTAGGTTTCTAAGCAGGTCTCCTAGGAGCAACAGAAGACAGGGCTCTAAACCCCGCTTCCTATATCAGCTAGTGAAGCTCCATTTGTGTATATTTTATACACTGGGGCTCCATTCCCCCCAAATGTTTGAAATCCACTGACCATGCAAATGTTTTGCTTGACTCTGCACCTTTCCTTCTCTTCTTCTCACTTCCCAACCGTTACAATTCTGTATGGGAATCAATGCAGTTATAGGGAGGCTGAATCCACCCTCAGCAGTGGGAATGGACCTAGCACCACATTACCTCAGCCTGGCCAATCAACACATTTCATCCCGTCAGTTATTGGTTCAGGGACAGGCATGTGACCTCAGAGGGTGTGGTTAGAGTAAATCTTAGAACTTCTGCTGATAACACTGACACAGAGATTTTCTCTTTGGGCTATTCGTGAATGGGCGTGCGTAGCCCCAGGAAACAGCCGGAAGCCATTTTGCCACCAAAGGGTCTGCTGGGGTCTGCCTAAGATAAAGCAACACCAGGCAAGGAGTGCCAAGAGATGATGAGGGGCAGACTGATTCCTGGTTAGGTTGTTTGAGCTACCCCTCAAGCTTTTCAAATTTCTTTAGGCTTTTCAATTACATGAGCCAGTAAATTCCCCTCATAATTTAAGCCAATATGAGCCAGCTGTCCTGTTACTTAGAACCAAAAACATTTGAACTGATACACCATCGATACATGTCAAACAGCCCCTTAGTTTTACAGATGAGGAAACTAGGACCCATGGATGCTACGTTAAGAGGCACAGACTTCCAATCCCAGGCTATTTTCTTTTTAGTGTCCTAATCAGTTAGAGCATATTTGTGGTGAGTTTGGCAACAGTGAATAAAATGTTAATTCTCCATATAAGCAAGCGTTAACTGGATGTGATCTAAAGTACTAAAACTGATTTTCCTCATGTTTGACTCCTGGCAATCAATCTCATTGCTTTATGGCCACTCTGTGTATTATGCACCCTGATGATTCATTAAAGAGAAGAAAGATGAAATAGTTGGGAGGAGGTGTGGGGACCTCACTGAAGAATTTAATTTATAGCTAGTTTACCAGCAACTTAGGATGCTGCTTTGCCATTTTCTTCTAAATTTGTCATGCACTTTTACTTCTTAATAATCATCCTTTATTACCATTTCTCATCTTTCAAAAGCACAGCCCTGCTGCCCTGTCTCCTTACCTTTTTTTTTTTCTTTTTTTTTTTTTTTGCCGTACGCGGGCCTCTCACTGTTGTGGCCTCTCCCGTTGCGGAGCACAGGCTCCTGACGCGCAGGCTCAGCGGCCATGGCTCACGGGCCCAGCCGCTCCGCGGCCTTTGGGATCTTCCCGGACCCGGGCACGAACCCGTGTCCCCTGCATCGGCAGGCGGACTCTCAACCACTGCGCCCCCAGGGAAGCCCTCTTCTTACCTTTTGAAGCTCCTTCTACAGCTAGAATTTCCAGATTCTGTATGCTCTTTGTCTGTAAACTCTGAAAATTCTATCATTTTTACCTATACATACCATCTCCCTCACCCAAACACTGATCTTATCTTTTGGGGAGGACTTTGTTATCTACCCCTAGCCCTAAAATTACTTAAGAAAATGCTCACTGAGTCTTCAAAGAAATGTCCCACAATGAGGAGAAAAGAGAAAGGAACCCACATTTAATGGGCCAGGAGGGGTACTTGATGTCTCACAGATATTCTCACAACCACCTGACAGGAAGTAGGTAGTAGTGTCCTAGTCTAAAAATAAAGAAACTGGGGTTCAGTGAGTTGCTGAGACTCAAACCTAGGAGGGTGCAGGTCCAAAGACATTTCCTTCCGCCGCCGTGCTGGGCAGTGGACTCTGC
Organism: Lagenorhynchus albirostris; assembly: GCF_949774975.1. Lineage (NCBI taxonomy): Eukaryota > Metazoa > Chordata > Mammalia > Artiodactyla > Delphinidae > Lagenorhynchus > Lagenorhynchus albirostris. The sequence continues at coordinate 42,554,798 of NC_083103.1, forward strand.
CCCTTCTTTTGCCAGCTCTAAATAATAGTGACCACCCGGATCTAGTATTGGGAAGACTGAGGCCACATCCAGGCCGAGAGGGAAAGACAGTAGACATGTCTGTCAAGCTTGCCAAAGGGGAGAGTGGCAGCCCACATGCCACATATTTCACATCTCTGCATGCCCATGCCACAGCCAGTTCTAGAGGTTTTCCTGGAAGAAGTTCAGGTGCATCGGAGAGTCTAGCTATAAAGTTTGTAAACTCAAATGTGTTGGGGGGAATGGTTTTGCATAAAGATGAGTATGCATTTGTAGTGTGTATGTGAGAAAACTAGAAGTCAGAGGGTTAATCGCTGTCTACTGGAGGTGAATCATGAAGCAAGCAGGTGAGAAGTTTGGGTCCTGAAATGACCAGTACACTTTTGTACGGAATGCACCAGGGCAGCATACCAGCCTCCTTTTTCAGATCACACTGACACACAGGTACATGAATGTTGCCATCTGGAGTGACTCGCTTAAGAGGAGCCAGTTCACATGCCACTACACAGACGGACTTACAGCGTCTTTCTATCAAAGCATACAGTGTGGCACATGAACAAACAGTGAGAAATAACCAGTTTTCTTTTCCTGGAGAAATAGGGACACCAGGAAGGGAAAGAGGAAAGGAAGGTAGCAGTCAGGGAAGCCACCTTCTAGCTCCTGCTTTGAAGACATATTCATCATGCATATCCCTTAGCTGGGTGGTGGACAACACTGGAAGTTACAGGCCTGCTGGTTGCATAGACCGTGGTCCTCATGTGGGGTTATTCAAGATATGCAGAAGGAAAGAGGCTGGATCTGGTCACAGAAGGCATTCCATAAAGAATAAATGAATGAATGAAAAATGTAATAGAAATTAGTGCAAATCATGGATTCAGATCTAAGCCATATTTGTCTTATTTCCTCATCTGAAGAATATCTATGATTTTCGGTTGTCTGGGGAGGGACTGTAGAAGGCAAGGAGGCAGATTTTGAGTTCAGTAAAGGTGGGGGTATTTGGGGCTGAAAGAAGGCAGTGCAGGAATGATGGGCTTCACCAGGAGAAAAAGTGCATCTGTCCAAGGGATGGACACTGAGAGTGACCTGGGAGGCTGAGCAGGTCAAACTCTTCCATTGGGGTAGACTGTGCGTTTATCTGAACAGGAGGTTAGCTGTGGGGTAACTGGAAAGCAGGCCATTCTCCAGAATGAATAACAGTGGATTTAAAGACAGACTTGAAGTAGACAAATTAAAGATGCCAGATTTTTGTGGCAAAGTTAGTATGATATCTAGTTTCCAGAGCTCTGCTTCTCAGTTCTGGCTGAACCCAGAATTACCTGGGAGCTTTTCAAACTTACTAACGCATGGACCCTTCCCACAAAGATTCAGATTCAATTGGTCTGAAGTGAGGCCAGGAATCAATTTTTTTTTAATTTTATTGAAGTATAGTTGATTTACAATGTTGTGCTAATTTCTGCTGTACAGCAAAGTGACTCAGTTATACATATATGTATTCGTTTTCATATTCTTTTCCATTACGGTTTATCACAGGATACTGAATATAGTTTCCTGTGCTATACAGTAGGACCTTGTTGTTTATCCATTCTATATATCAGGGGTCGCCAACCCCCAGTACCAGTCCGCGGCCTGTTAGGAACCAGGACACACAGCAGGAGGTGAGCAGCCAGCGAGGGAGCGAAGCTTCATCTGTCACTCCCCATCACTTGCATTACCGCCTGAACCATCCCCCCGCTTCACTGTCTGTGGAAAAACCGTCTTCCACAAAACCGGTCCTTGTGCCAAAAAGGTTGGGGACCGCTGCTATATATAATAGTTTGCATCTGCTAGTTCCAAACTTTCGATACTTCCCTCCTCCGCTCCCCTCCCCCTTGACAACCACAAGTCTGTTATCTATGTCTGTGAGTCTCTTTCTGTTTCATACATATGTTCATTTGTGTCATATTTTAGATTCCACATATAAGTGATAGCATATGGTATTTGTCTTTCTCTTTCTGACTTACTTCACTTAGTATGATAATCCCTAGATCCATCCATATTGCTGCAAATGGCATTATTTTCATTCTTTTTAATGGCTGAGTAATATTCCATTGTATATATGTACCACATCTTCTTTATCCATTCATCTGTCGACGGACATTTTGATTGTTTCCATGTCTTGGCTAATGTAAATAATGCTGTTATGAACATAGGGGTGCATATATCTTTTCGAATTATAGTTTCATCTGAGTATATGCCCAGGAGTAGAATTGCTGGATCATATGGTAGCTCTATTCTTAGTTTTTTGAGGAACCTCCATACAGTTTTCCATAACGGCTGCACCAATTTACATTCCCACCAACAGTGTAAGAGGGTTTCCTTTTCTCCACACCCTGTCCAGCATTTATTATTTGTAGATTTTTTAATGATGGCCATTCTGACCAGTGTGAGGTGGTACCTCATTGTAGTTTTGATTTGCATTTTTCTGATAATTAGTGATGATGAGCATCTTTTCATGTGCCTATTGGCCATCTGTATGTCTTCTTTGGAGAAATGTCTATTTAGGTCTTCTGCCCATTTTTCAATTGGGTTGTTTGTTTTTTTGTCACTGAGTTGTATGAACTGTTTGTCTATATTGGAAATTAAGCCCTTGTCAGTTGCATCATTTGCAAATATTTTCTCCCAGTCCGTAGGTTGTCTTTTCGTTTTGTTTACCTTTGTTGTACAAAAGCTTATACGTTTGATTAGGTTCCATTTGTTTATTTTTGCTTTTATTTCTATTGCCTTGGGAGACTGACCTAAGAAAACATTTATATGATTTATGTCCAAGAATGTTGTGCCTATGTTCTCTTCTAGGAGTTTTATGACATCTTGTCTTATATTTAAGTCATTTTGAGCTTATTTTTGTGTATGGTGTGAGGGTGTGTTCTATCTTCATTGATTTTCATGCAGCTCTCCAACTTTCCCAACACCACTTGCTGAAATTCCCCATTGTATATTCTTGCCTCCTTTGTCAAAGATTAATTGTCCATAGTGTGTGGGTTTATTTCTGGGCTCTCTATTCCGAGGAATATATATATATATATATATATTCCACCAGGGACTTCCCAGGAATCAATATATTTTTTAATTTATTTCCATTTTTTTATTTTTCACTGTGTGGGGTCCTCATTGCTGTACACGGGCTTTCCCTAGTTGTGGCGAGCGGGGGCTATTCTTTGTTGTGGTGTGCAGGATTCTCATTGCAGTGGCTTCTCTTGTTGTGGAGCACAGGCTCTAGGCATGCAGGCTTCAGTAGTTGCAGCACACAGGCCCTAGAGCACACAGGCTTCAGTAGTTGTGGTGCACAGGCTCAATAGTTGTGATGCACGGGCTTAGTTGCTCTGCAGCATGTGGGATCTTCCCGGACCAGGGATCAAACCCATTTCCCCTGCATTGGCAGGCAGATTCTTAACCACTGCACCACCAGGGAAGTCCCAGGAATCAACATTTTTTAAAAGATCTCCAGGTGGCTCTTACATGCCACTAAGGTTAAGAATCTGTGCTCTAGATATAACTCAAAGTAGGTAAATTTTCAGGAATCTATGCCTAAACTATGAAATTTTGAAAGAATTCAAAAGAGACGTTTTGGGATTATTGATCCACACCATATATATCCTTGGTTTCTCACCAGCCCCTAATCTCAAGGCCCAACAGATGCCAGGGTGACCTCCATCCATGAGAGCATCCCTAGAGGGGCCAGTGGGAAGTACACTCATAGAACCATCCTGGTAAAGCTATGGCAAAGAAAAATCTCAGAATCTGAGTGGCCTGACACTGTAGCAGGGGAGAAACCACACTGGAAGGCATGGCACAGTGGAAAGAGCACTAGGCCAAGAATCTGATGTCCTGTCTTTCACTCTTGACTCTGCAACTCCCCCACCCAGTAATCCTGGGCAAGTCATTTCACCTCTCTGGGTCTGAGCTCTGTTACCTGTCAACTTCAGTCTTAAAGTTTCCTTCCACATCTACGGCTCTCTGACCCTAGCTCTATTTCTTTGGCCAGGTCAATTTGAGGTCTCTAAGCCTCGTGAGTTTCTGGGGGGAAAAGGGTGATGGAAGAGGAAAGAGTAATATGGGACAAAGTAGAAAAGGTGGACAGAGGTTATTTGAGCTTTAAGAGATACTGACAAGGTTCTATATCAAGAGTATTAAAAACATTCTAAAATTTATTTGGTTCTGGATACAGAATTCACTTAAATTGAAGGAGAAAAGGTGGGACTGAATGTACACTTCTCTAGTTGGAGAAAAACCTAATGTGATGATGATGCTAATGGACATTTTGCAGCACTTGACAGTTTACAAAGTATTTTCACATATTAATAATTATAACTATATAGTACTTTAAGTAAAAAATACTTTGCAGCGCTCTCCCACCTGTAGGAGTTGGTATTGACTGCACACGTAAATGGGCTTATTATTTACATGGTTGTTAGCAGAAGTGACAGTGATGGAGATCCAACACTAGCATCTGGACAGCGAACAGTTCAGAAGATGACCTGGCACATCTGTATCAACACTCCTGTATTCAACCTGGTGGTCTCCTAGTCATGGTCTGGAGCAGAATTTGAGCTGTGAGGCCCTCCTTACCTTCCTAGGAAGTATGTCTTTCCTCCATCACCACTGAATCCATACATTTGCTTTACTTCCCCTTCCATTTAGTTTCCATTAACAAGCTGTCATTTTGTCTTTTCTCTCTAGACAGAATCCTAGCCTGGGAGGCAGAAATTCTGGGTCCCGGTCCCAACTCTGCCATTTAATTATTTTGTTCCATCTGATCCTCACTTTCTTCCCCTAGAGCAGAGCAGAACCAGCTCTTTCCACCTCACTATGTCTATGTCAGGCTCAAATAAAGTAATATATGTCACAAGGTTTTGAAATGTTAAAAAGTACAATCCAGATAGACCTGAAAGAATGTGAACTATTGTTATTTGGGGGCTTAGCAGGACCAGGAATTTGTTCTCATTGCCTCCAGAACATGTCAGTGCTATGCTGGCCTCCTGACTCCCTAGGATCCTCCTTCCATCACACAGAACATTGATCCTGGGATTGTCCCCAGAATTTCCAGAGTATATCAGGGCTGTGCCGACTTCCTGACCACTCCCAGATTGTATCCCTGGTTCTTACAGTGCTCTTATGGGCTTAATTGCTCCACCTTTCCATCTCCTGCCCACATCTAGAGACTGTCATACAGAGTGAAGTAAGTCAAAAAGAGAAAAATATCATATATTAACGCATATATGTGGAACCTAGAAAAATGGTACAGATGAACCGGGTTGCAGGGCAGAAACAGAGACACAGATGTAGAGAACAAACGTATGGACACCAAGGGGAGAAAGTGGCAGGGGGTAGTGGTGGTGGGATGAATTGGGAGATTGGTATTGACATGTATACACTGATGTGTATAAAACTGGTGACTAATAAGAACCTGCTGTACGAAAAAATAAAATAAAATAAATTAATTAATTAAATTTTTTAAAAATAACCTTACTATGTGCTAGATACTCTGCCAGACACATAAACTTGCATTTAATCTCCACTATAGCCCTGAAAGTGATGCTTTATTTTCCTACTTTGCAGACGAAGACCCTAGGGTGAGTTGCCCAAGGCCATAGAACCAGTGATTGACAAATCTAAACTTCAGCTTTGGTCTTCTGATCACAACGCCAAGACCCACCAAACCCCCTGATCACTGTAAGCCCCTTCAGGTTATCCACTCATCCATCAGTTTGGGTCCAGAAGCTAAAATAATTCATTCCAACTGGCTCAAATTTTAGAGTCCTTAATCAAGGGACTATTTACAGAGCAGGGTTAAGGGAACAAGAGAGGGACAGTTAACCCCCAAAAGATGACTGTATCCAAGTCCAGGAGAAAAATAAAAACACAAACAGAAACGATGCCACGGTATGAACAGGAAGAATTAAATATAATAGATTGATTAACCAGGCACTGGAAAACTAAAAGGGTAAAAGAGAACATTTCTAAACAATTAAATCAAACCACTAAGGAATGGCCTCTTTGCCTATGGGCAGTAGCAGCTACTACAACCCTGCTAAAGGGGGCTGAAAAGTTAACGGTTGGTCAGCCAATCACTACATGGACTCCACACCAGGTTCAGGCTTTAGTAAGCAACAGGGAAGGTCAATCTGAGTTCAGGCTATGCTTTTAGACAGCCCAGTGGTTACCATAAAAACCTGTCACATGTTGAACTACCATATGACCCAGCAATTCCACATCTGGGCATTTATCTAAAAAAATGAAAACACTAGTTTGAAAAGGTACATGTACCTTCATGTTCATAGCAGTGTTATTGACAATTGCCAAGATATGGAAGCAACCTAAGCGTCCGTCAATAGATGAATGGATAAAGAAGATGTTTTATACACACACACACACACACACACACACACACACACACATATACATACAATGGAATACTACTCAGTCATAAAAAAGAATGAAATTTTGCAATCTGCAACAACATGGAGAGACTTGGAGGGCATTATGTTAAGTAAAATAAGTCAGACAGAGAGACGAATCCTGCATGATATCATTTATATGTGGAATCTAAAAATTACAACAAACTAGTGAATATAACGAAAAAGAAACAGACTCACACATATAGGGAAAAAACTAGTGGTTACCAGTGGGGAGAGGGAAGGCGAGAGGGGCAAGATAGGGGTGGGGATTAAGAGGTACAAACTATTATATATAAGCTACAAGGATATATTGTACAACATGGGGAATATAGTAAATATTTTATAATAACTATAAGTGGAATACAACCCTTAAAAATTGTGAATCACTACGTTGTACACCTGAAACTTATATAATATTGTACATCAACTATACCTCAATATAAGTAAGTAAACAAACAAACAAACCTGTCACACTGAATCCTGCCACCCTGCTACCCACAGAAATGGGGCTCCTGGAGCATGACCGTATAGAAACCGTAGACACAATCTATTCCAATCACCCAGACCTAGGAAGTGAGCCTTTTCCAAATGCTGAAGAGGAATGGTTCACAGACAGGAGCAGTTTTATGAGAGAGGGATAAAGGCCAGAAGGATATGCAGTTACCTCCTAGACCCAAGTCATAGAGGCAGGAAGCCTATGTCCAGGGACTTCAGCCCGCTGAGCTGATAGCCCTCACCTGAGCATTAGAGCTCAGGACCAGGAAGATCTTAAACGTTTACGCCATCCTACATGCACATGGGGCTATTTGGAAGGAAAGATATATGCTTACAGTGGAGAATAAGCAGTTGAAATATGGCTTAAACCTATTGAGACTCCTAGAAGTAGTGCAGCTGCTGGAAAAAGTGGCAATGATTCATTGTTGGGGTCACCAAAAGAGGGATGCAGAGGTAAAAAAGGGAAACAAGGTGAACACAATTGCCAAAAGGGTGGCCCTAGAACTAGTAACTTGGCAGCTACCACTCATACGTAAGAGGTAAAATCCATCCAATTATTCCCCAGTCTACACAAAGGGAGAATTAGCCAAAGCCCCAAAATGGTGCTTCAGTAGAGATCTAGGAGGCCATGGGTGGCTAATTAATGAATATGGGCAATACTTCTTTCCCCAAACTGCAGCTTGTCAAGCCATCAGGGAGGTTCATCAAGGAACTCACTACAGGAGGGAAGCTCTGTATAATTGGTTAGTTGAGGTCATAGTAACTCCTGGCATGAAAGGTATAATCAGTTGGATTGTTGAGACCTGCTCCATCTGCACAATGAACAACCCCAAAGTTGGACCCCACTGCCGACCAGAGGCCCCTAGGTAAGCTCCATTCAGACTATTCAGACCAGAGAGACATATCCTGAAGATCAGCAGATTGATTTCACTGTCACCGAGAGCATTAGACAACTTCAGGTATCTCTTGGTGCTAGCGGACATGTTTTCAGGGTGGGTAGAAGCATTCCCACTAGAACTTAAACGGCAGCCACAGCGGCTAAAGTATTGCTGAAAGAGATAATCCGAAGGTTTGGGCTCCCAAGATCCCTATAAAGTGATAATGGCCCAGCATTTGTGTCTCAAGTGACAAAGGGGATAACAAGTGCCCTGAGCATAAAATGGACCTTGCACTCAGCCTGCAGACCCCAATTGTCCAGGAAAGTAGAGAGATCCAGTCAGACCTTAAAACAAGCTTAGCCAAGCTATACCAGGATACTCAAGAAAACTGGATTAAGTTACCCCCAATTTCCCTGCTTTGCACACAGTTAACCTCAAGAGATAAGTCAAAATACATCTGAACTCATGTATGATAGACCTATTCCCAAGCCCAAGAGAAGGGACACATTAGCCCCCTTGAAATGGAACAACTCAAGTATACCCTCCAGGAAGGAGAAACCACGAAAGGCCTCATGGAATATGGTAACCAGGTGCTGCCTGCACCCACCGACCTTCACCCACTGGCCCTCCACCCCTTCCCCCCCGGAGACTGGGTGAACCTAAACACCCGGAAAACTGGCAACACGCAAGATCAGCTCACTCCTAAGAGGACCGGACCCCACTCAGTGAGCCTTACCACCCATCCTGCCCTGAAGCTGCAGGGGTCACTCCACGGGGGCATCACACTTGAGTGAGGGGGGCCCCTGACCCCCAACCTCAGAGAGACAACCTGGGGCAACAGACCCCCCCTGACTCCTCGTGTGAACCTCTCTCTGACCCAAAGCTTCTCTCCCGAAAAACCACAGAAGTGTGACCAGGGATATTCAGCCACGGCAGAGTCTCGACATCAGGGCACACTTGTACCTACAGGCAAAGACCAAGAAACCTTCACTGGTAGGAAAAATTTTAACGCATGACCATTATTCTCTTGCTAACACTTGGGCCATGCATCCTAAACTGTCTGGTGTCCTTGGTCTCCAAAGTTTAGAGTTTCTAAAACTCCAAATGGTGGTCGCTCAGGGATGCGAACAGTCCGGGCGGAAGCCTGTGACAAGGATGCACGTGTAAAGGCAGCTGGGAGAAGCTCTGCTCCTCCACCCGCGGTTATGACGACGCCCCAAGTCACCCGGAAGCAGTTACAGACGGACCCGCGCTCCTCGGCGCCCCTCAAGCGTGAGGCGCAGGACAAAAGACAGACGAGGTATTTGTCACCGACAAAGCCCATTAACAATTCCTGGGAAATAGAATCTGCGTAATAAAATAAAGTCTAACCTTTTTTCCTCTGTGCTTCATCTAGTTTCACTTGCTCGTTGGGGACCGTGTGCAGAGGCCTTGCACCTGGCACTTGAGTGCGAAACGGCTACGCCGACACCTCAGCGTGGGACCAAGTGCAGAAGCGCTGTACTTGACACACTTCAAGATGGCGCCGGCGGCAGGGCGGTGTTCAGAGACGCCGCCCCCCGCTAGGCAATCAGGGGCGTGAGCAGCGCAGCTGCGTCTGCCCCTAGCGCTCCGCCCCCTACTCCGCTGACTGGAACTGTATAAAGCAGCCCCGCCCGTGGCCTACCTGGGAGACTGGGTACTCTGGAGGACGAGATTGGCCCTCTCCGTTCTTTGATCAAAGAACAAAGCTTTCTTTCGCTTCTGAACTGAACTTGGTCTTGTTCTATTAGTGTGAGAGACTGCGGGCAGGAGATCCTTGTTGGGGACTGACCTGGGAGGGTCGGTAACAATGCTACACTTAGAGCTCGGGAAACACAAGGAAGCGATTGGGATTATTCATTAGGAAGAACCCTGTAGAACTGGGACCCAGATCTGTGAGGAAGGTGCTACCTACCTGATGGTCCTGTTCATCTGGCCCTGAGAGCCCCAGAGCTTAGAGAGTGGACACAACAGAGCTGTTCCCACACCTGTGAGAAGAGGGTGTTCTTAGCAGGTGCTTGTTCTATAAGAGGGTACAATGAGGCTGATTGTGGGAATATGAACAAAAACCTGAAACCTGGGACCGAAGGCCACTGCAAGGTGACAAACTATTGCTCAGAGGATTCTGACAGGAGCAGGAAGCCAACACGGAAAGATGCAAGACCTTTCTTCCCCTTCCTGCCTTCCAGCTCCTTTCAGTGGCCCCTTATTGACAGAACCTAACAGGGAGCCGCTGGCAAAGGAGTAAAGTAATGATAGAGTCCCAGCTCCAGGATGAAAATGCTGAGACTAGAAGGATGGGTTTGGAGCAGAGAAGTCAGAGCTGAGCACCCAGCATAGCCCACCCTTGGCCGCTCATCATTCACATATATCATTTACATATATCCTTCTACACACACTTGAACTTCTATACAGAGCTGTATGCTTCTGCCTAACAAAACGCAACTATCCTTTGTACAAATGAAGACAACTTTACCTCTCCCAGAGAGGAAAGGCACAAAATCCCAAAAGTAAAGGTGTCCATTTGTGGATAACAGTCACAGTATCTGTCTCTGGGTGATGTGATTATCAGTCCCACCTGAATGTTTTGTAACCAAAGATTAATTTTAAAGTTTACCACTGCCACCAATACTCATAGAAATTATAAGGGAAGGAAGAGAAAGAAAGAGAAGAAATAAGTGTGCGTTAAATATGTGTGTGTGTATGATGTCACTTATATGTGGAATCTAAAATTTGACACAAATGAACTTATCTATGAAACAGAAACAGACTCACAGACATAGGGAACAGACTTGTGGTTGCCAAGGGGGAGGCGGGGTGGGAGAGGGATGTATTGGAAGTTTGGGGTTGGCAGATGCAAACCGTTATATAGAGAATGGATAAACAACAAGGTCCTACTGTATAGCACAGGGAACTATATTCAATATCCTATGATGAACCATAATGGAAAAGAACATAAAAAAGAATGCATATATATGTATAACTGAATCACTTTGCTGTACAGCGGAAATTAACACAACATTGTAAGTCAACTATACTTCCATTAAAAAAAAGTATACACTGTGCAAACATGTAAGAAAAAAACATGCAGAGTGGTGACAGTCCTTGTCTCTGTAGCTGATCACCAGGAAGGGTTGACATTTTTAACTTCCTTCCTCTGTTACTCATTCTATGTTTCCTTCCTTTGCTCTCAGTCAGCATATCACCTGGTGTGGTTTTTTTACCTGCTAGGATGATATCAACTTTCATTTCGAAAGGGTCTGAATCTTCAGTGGTTCTGCCCACTTTTCCATTAAGTATTACTACTGGACGTGGAAGTACTAAGAGGTGCCCCAAGCAACCCCTAGATTCCAGACACAGTCCTCCATGTCCTCATTGTGTGGCATCTATCCAGTTTCTCCTTGGTAGTCAGAGCCTGCCACCTCAGCAGTGTTTGGATTCTATCCTGTAGGTAATAAGGAGCTACTGACCAATAATAATAATGAACCAAGGCAGTGAGGAGGATTTTTTTTTTTTAATAATATAAGAAAAACAGGGCTTCCCTGGTGGCGCGGTGGTTGAGAGTCCGCCTGCCGATGCAGGGGACACAGGTTCGTGCCCCAGTCTGGGAAGATCCCACATGCCGCGGAACGGCTAGGCCCGTGAGCCATGGCCGCTGAGCCTGCGCGTCCGGAGCCTGTGCTCCGCAATGGGAGAGGCCACGACAGTGAGAGGCCCGCGTACCGCAAAAAAAAAAAAAAATAATAATAATAATAATATAAGGAAAACAAACGACCCAATTTTTAAAATAGCAAAAGATCTGAAGATACTTTACTAAAGAAAATTAGGTATGGCAGGCAAATAAGCATATGAAAAAAAAATTCTCAGCAACAGTCATCATTAGGGAAATGCAAATTAAAATCACAATTAGATACCAATACACACCTGTTTGAATGACCGAATTGTTTTTTTGATATTTTAAAGTCTGACAACACCAAGTGCTGACAAGGATGTGGAGAAACTGGAACTCTCCTACAGCAACTCCACTTATTAGTATTTACTCAAGATAAATGAAAAGGTATGTTCACACAAATAACTGCACATAAATGTTCATAATGGCTTTATTCGTAATCACCAAAAAAAAAAAAACAAAAAAAGAAACAACCCAAATGTCCTGATGAATGGATAAACCAACTGTGGTACTTCCATGCAAGAGTATCACACAGCAATAAAAAAGAAGGAGCTACTGATTCCTGCAACAACATGGATGAGAACCAAATGAAATCAAATTAATGTTGCTTATAGATCTAAAGTTGCCAAATGATGTCTTTTTTGAAAATCAATGTTTAACTTTTTAAAAGATATAACTATTTATTTATTCTTGCACAATTGCCCTATGTATAACAAACACAATCAATGCTTGATGATTTTGCCAGGTCTAAAGCTGCTCTTCTCCATTAGTAAAATATAGTATAAAATTAAATATAAGCGATTTCTATTTTCCATCATTCCAGTATATATCTATATAATCAATATGGAGTTTTCTGTATATGCCCACATAAGTTTGAGTTGGAATGGTTTCTGACAGCATTCGTTTATCATTGTAGGCGAACAATCATGAATGCAAAGGATTTTTATCAAATCATACCCAACATCTTATGCATTTTCCACAGTTCTTGAATTTTGGCTACTCTCAATCAACAAAATTCCTTTATCATATATCCCAAATCCCTTTCATGATGCTACATTTAAGAAGTAGAAATCATTTGAAACTTGATATTCAGTCCACATTTCCCCTTCAAGTTAAAAAAAGTGACGTGAGACCACAGAGCTGGACGCATATTAGGAGTCTTACTGTGCTAGTCCTGGCGGGAGATGGTGAGAGTGGAGCTGGGCAGGGATGTGGGGTGGAGAGGAGGGGACAACACATAAAATAGAACTGGCAGAAAAACTGTGGGTTCAACAGAGTGTGTGTGTGTGTGTGTGTGTGTGAGAGAGAGAGAGAGACAGAGACAGAGACAGAGACAGACAGACAGACAGAAATACAGACAGGTACAGAGACATAGAGAGACATGCAGAGAGAGAGAGATGGAGGCAGACAGGGAGAAGTGGTCCTGATACAGGACCACTGAATTTTTGGTTCTTTTATTCTCCAGAAAGATACAGGACAAGACCTGGAATTAACACATACAAAAAAATCTAAAAGAAAAACCTTTAAAAAAAAAAAGGATCTTTTTTTTCTCTTCTGCACATGGGGAAAGTGCAACCTCTCCTCATTATGAGTTTTCAAGTATAAAAGACTTTTTCTTCCAGGGCATTAAGATCTGTGGGCTGCTGAGATCAGGGAAGCAGCTCAGGCTGCAAAGAGAGCTCTTGGTTCAATTGAAGCCTCCGCACCCCGGGGGCTCAGCCTCCAAGAGGATAAGGAGTTTCAGGAAAGCTCCGCAAACGCACAGTAGCTTCTCTAGGAGAACAATCCTCCAAAGGAGGGGAGTAGGCAGGTGGCTCCCCTCAGGGCTCTTTCAGCAGCTGAGTGTCTGAGCGCTGTGTGCAGATTGGGCTGTCTCTCATCGTCACTGGACTCCAAGGACAGTGATCCGCTGTCCATCACCAGCAGAACGTTGTTCCCTCACTTCAGAGCGCCCTCTTGTTATTTAAAGGGTTTTCTGCCTTCTCAAGTTCCTTTGTCAACAGTCTCCAGGAAGAAGCCCAGGCTGCTGGGGCAGAAATGAATGCATGCTCACATTCTACTTGTGAGCGCTTAATCATTGCCTGGATCACCACTCCTGCACCGCCTTTGTTTGGAAAAGTTACACTTGGGAAAACTTCCCTTTCTCGTTGAAATTAACAGCGAGGCAGAGAGCGTCCACTGACGTGTAGAACCTCAAAACTCACAAAGAGAAAGAACTTTGCTCCTGTGTGTGAGTGAACCATAGAGGAATCAGATAGAGTGATAGTAGTTATCATCCTGCGACCAAGACACTTCTGCAAGATTTGACACCACCCTATCCTCACTCCCCTCCCCCTGGGCCTATGAGACAGACCCAGCCACGAAGACAGGCAGCTCAAAAGAAACTGAAGCTTAAAAAAAAATACTTCGGGTTCAACAGAGGTGATAGGGCAGAGGTAAAATGTGGGAGGGAGGCAGGGTTGCTTTCTTTCACTTCTTCCCCTTTTGTTTTTTAAATAGCATTTATCACTCTCTGCTTTTATCTTGTTCGTGTATATGTTTTTACTATTATCTATCTTCTCTCCTACCTTGAAAACTCCATGAGAGCCTAGCTATTTTCAGTCTTGTTCATCATTGCATGTCCAGGCCCTTGATCAGAAGTAGGCTTTCAGTAAATATTTGTGGAATGATTGAATAAATGAAGATGCCCCCAAAGGTGGGCTCTCAGGAAGGTGGGCCTGGGCACAGGTTTTCAGCCCCAGTCTGACCACATGGCTGGGATGCATTCATTTCACTTTGCCATCCCAGTTAGAGACTTGGAGAAATAAGCATCCCATAGAGGTGGAGCCATCTCGGGGGGTGGTGGTGGGGGGGGTGGGGGGGTGGGGGGGTGGGGGGGTGGGGGGGGTGGGGGGTGGGAAGGGATTAACAGCTGTTCATATCTTCCCCTGAGCCCAGTCTGGGTGCTTTCCCAAGGCCAGGGAGCTAAGATCCCCGGCACTGAATTAAGGGCAAAAGGGCATATGGGAGTAGGATGGCCTTGATGAACCCATGCAGCCATGGGTTTAGGACCAGTGAGGAAAGCTCCAGAAGCCAGAAGGGGGAAGTAGAGAGTGTCTCCCGTAAGCTGTACCTCTGTACTTACAAGGTTTCCAGATAGCTGGACTTGTGCCTTGGAAAGAAAATAAAATGTTTCTCCTTCTCCAAGAGATTCTGAAACACACAAGGAAACAATCTCACAGGATACAGCAGTAATAAACAAACAACAAAGCAACAACCCCAGGCCCCAGGCTCTGCAGTCCTGGAACTTGGGTCAGATCTAGCTGCCTTATTCATTCACTGATAAATTCATTTAACTAATGTTTATTGAGCACAAATTTGTGCTAGAAATTGTGCCACTGTGTCCTCAAGAGTTTCTGACTTGTGGGCTCCAAAAGCTTTTGTGATCTAATGGGTAAAACGATGTTTTGTAAGGAAATACCATTCTGATAGTTGAATATCATATTCAAATTAACTTTGTGGAATACAAGCCATTTTTCAATTGGGATTTGTCTGCATTGCCTTACACTGTTAATGAATTGCTTCCCAGGCTGATGGGATGCTCCTTGGATCTAACCATTGCAGTCTAAATATTGCTAACCTGTGTTTTGTTTTGTTTTGTTTTTTTGCGGTACGCGGGCCTCTCACTGTTGCGGCCTCTCGCGTTGCGGCGCACAGGCTCCAGACGCGCAGGCTCAGCGGCCACGGCTCACGGGCCCAGCCGCTCCGCGGCATGTGGGATCCTCCCTGATCGGGGCACAAACCCGCGTCCCCTGCATCGGCAGGCGGACTCTCAACCACTGCGCCACCAGGGAAGGCCTAACCTGTGGTTTAAGTCTGCTGCTTTTGTTGTTGCTTCGTTGTTTGCTTATTTCTACTGTTTCCTATGAGATTGTTTCCTTGTATGCGTCATAATCTTCGATTGTGGGCTGATTCTGAGGGTGTTTAACGGTGGGATTTCTGTGTAGTCTGGTTTGTGTGTCTACAAAGGGGGTTTTTGCATTGGCTTCTGCCAGCCTTGTTACCAGCTCAGGACGTTTTTCATGTCGAATTTTTAGGGACTTCTCCTCCACTCAGATAGTATAAGTTTGAACCTGTGAAATTTGAATAGCCCCTGTGGGTAAAACCCTTTAGTTATAGTTGGCTTCAGGTTACAATTTCTCTGAAGGGAAATATTTTTTCTTACCCAGAGCCTTTTGCTGGTGGGAAGAATTTTCCAGAATGTGCCTTTAAAAGTTATTTACTCTATGCAGGGCTCTCCGTTTAAGTCCTTGCCCCTGTCCCTGAATGGGCAGCAAAACTCAGACTTGACAGCTCTGCCCCCAAGGACAGCCAAAGCATCAGATATTACTTGAAACTCCTTTTTTCAGCTTCCACTCCATTTTTAGACGCTGAGCATTTTCTTCCTTTTCTTTTCCTTTTGCAAAAGTGTATTGCAGAAATCGGTGTCTATATTTATCCTATGACT
The DNA here is from genome assembly GCF_949774975.1 of Lagenorhynchus albirostris. Taxonomy (NCBI): domain Eukaryota; kingdom Metazoa; phylum Chordata; class Mammalia; order Artiodactyla; family Delphinidae; genus Lagenorhynchus; species Lagenorhynchus albirostris. The sequence goes on from NC_083103.1 coordinate 42,570,800, forward strand.
GTTCTTTAATGGCTCATAATTCACAATAAACATGTTTCAAAACCAAATCAATAGATTTTCAAAACGTGCTATTTTAAGTCTCCATGTGACACAAAAAGAAGGGGAAAAACTATGAACCGTGAACCCTTAGGCAATTTCATGTACATTGTCTTATTTGATTCTCACAACAATCTTGTGATATCGTTATTATCCCCATCTTACACATGAGGAATCTGAGGCTCCAGATTAAGTGGCTTGCTCAAAGTCACATATCTAGTCAATAAGAGGACTGGCATTATACCCATGTCTGTCTGACTCCAATGTCTGTGCTCTTCCACTGTGCCATGCTGAGGGTTCATGGCAGAGCCAGAGAGAAAACATAACCAGCAAAAGGCTCAATACAATATAAAAGTAAAAAAATAAAATGATAAAAACCACATTGCAAGAGATACTACAAGAAAGCAAGGACGTGTGTAGTTGCTGGTGAATAAGCCAGGGGGCTTTGATTTCAGAGGGGCCATAGTGAGCTGGGAGAAGGAGAGACTTGACTTGGGCCTTGATGATACTGTCTCAGTGGAGAAGGGGAGAAGCACATTCCTGACAAAGGGGAGAGCTTAAGAAGAGGCATGAAGGTGAGAAAGTGCATGCCTGCTATGGTCTCCAGGAGTAGACAGGGCATGGTTATATAGAAGTACGGCTGGGAGAGAAGATGGGAGAAGTTTGAGGCCAAGTGTGGAGGATCTTGACTGCCAATGGATTTGAACTATGTTGAGTAGGTAATAAAGCCTCTTAGCTGGGAAAGGTGTAGTCAAGGTGGTGGTTTAGGAATATGTACATGGAAGTCATGTACAAGACTGACTGGGAAAGAATGGAGGAAAGGAGAGAAACCTGTGAGCCTGCATTAAGGGGGCAGCAGTGAAAAGGAAATGGAAAGGATGGATAAATAGACATTTCTCCTACTCAGGAGGCCTGGTACTTAGCATGTGTTCAGTGAACAGTGATTTTATTATTAGTTCAATGACTTCATTTTACAGACAAGACCTCTGAGGCCTGGAAAGTCGTTTGCTCAACTTTGCACAGTTAGTGGCAGAGCTAATAGTCTCTTGGACTCATATTCCTTAACTCTTTCCACATAACCAGAGAAATCACCTACAACGCCCAGGTCACGTGGTCGCGGGTGCGTTCAAGCCTCTGTAGATTGGCTGAGTTGATGAGAAACCTGGATACTAGGAAGTAATGACAGATAACAGCTCTGAAATCTCTCTGTAGCCTCAACATAGGCCTTCTTGTCTAATTTTTCAGGATGCTCAGCAAAGGCAATCCCCACACAATGCTCCATATTTCTCTCATAGCTTTATCATGTTTTCCCAGAATTTTAGCTTTTGGGATAGCAATCCTTGTTATTCTTTTCATACTCCAGTCAAGGAACAAAGCTGTGCTGCATACCTGTTTCGTTCATTATTAGTTGTTATGTAATTATAAGTCTAGATGGCTGGTTCTATTAGTTAATACTTCAAGTGATAATAATGATACAGATCTAAAATATCTTTCTGGGCAACATTAATACAAAATTTTATAACTTTGGGCCACACCCTCTCTCATACGTTCAATAGATGAATAGCCTGTCTTCGTCAGGATGAATTGAGAACATTTACCTTTGTCAGCATTTATTGGTGCAGTATTATATGCTGCCATTTCTTTAATAAGGCAGTAACTCTTTAGCAGAGTTTATAGGCTGTCTTTCATCGAAAGACCTCAAAGTAACTTTGTTAACACTGTGTCATTATTAATCATCCAACTTGCCCAAGGAGGCAAGCGGTGGTTGTTTCAGAGGAGAAACTGAGGTTTTTAGAAGGTTATATGACCTCTTAAGGTCATGAACAGGGTCAGAAAAAGAGCTGGGCACACTGCCTACCCTACCTCTCAGGCCAAAACCCAGCCTTCCCCCACAACACTCTCTAAACATTTCCTTTTGACAGAAAATGCAATTGGCTACCTTGATCTATTAAGCAGAAATGAACTCTGAACCCTCCTTCAATGACTTGAGGAAATCAAAGCTGACTTCTGAAGTGACTTCAAGTCATAAAATGCTTGATTCACTAAATTAAATTGTAACATTGAAATAAGTAAATAGCTTTGTAGTCAGAATGATAGCTTGGATTTAAATGGTGCCTGTTCACACTGCACTGTTTGAAAAGCACTGCAGTTCACAGGCTTCTAAAGGCTGTCAGTCATTTTGGCTGCCCGCGTCTTTTTGACTTCAAGTATCCCTTTCTTTCTCACAAGTCTTTTTTTGTTTTGTTTTAAATTTATTTATTTGTTTTTGGCTGCATTGGGTCTTTGTTGCTGTGCGCGGGCTTTCTCTAGTTGCGGCGAGCAGGGGCTACTCTTCGTTGCAGTGCGCGGGATTCTCATTGCGGTGGCTTCTCTTGTTGCGGAGCACGGGCTCTAGGCGCGCAGGCTCAGTAGCTGTGGCTTGTGGGCTCTAGAGCACAGGCTCAGTAGTTGTGGCTCGCGAGCTCTAGAGCGTAGGCTCGGTATTTGTGGTGCACAGGCTTAGTTGCTCCTCGGGATGTGGGATCTTCCTGGACCAGGGCTTGAACCCGTGTCCCCTGCATTGGCAGGCGGAGTCTTAACCACTGTGCCACCAGGGAAGCCCTGTCTCACAAGTCTTTTCTCCACCTCCCCCCTTACTTCAAACACATCCCTTTCCTTTTATCGAATCATTTCCTCCTGTGCATCAGGCAATCTCAAGATACAAGAATCTCCTTGCTTTAGCTAGATATGAAGAAAGACTTCCAGGCTCTCTGGAATAGCCTGTGGATTCCCACTCTATGGGACTCTCCAAGAGGCTCTTATGGGGATGATTTAGCTCTAATCTTGCTTGAGGTAAAGGATCAAACTTACAAAGACTGATTAAAACTCATCAAACACTTAAATGGTCCTCTAAACATCCCAAGCCCCCTTTTGTTGAGACTGGGGTTTTGTCACTAGTCTGGCCAATGGAAGGAAAGGCAGTTGAGCACAGAATCCTTCCTCCACCTCCCAAACTGCTGAGTGACTTTGTAGGCCACGCCTTCCAGATGGTACAGCTACAAGATGGAGGGTGGTTGCCCACCCAACTTCAGACTTTACAGTAAGCAAGCAACAAACTTTTGTCAGGTTAAACCACTGAGATTTCAATCAGCTGTTGTCAATTATCCTGACCAGCGCCAGGAGTAGAATATCACCAAAACAAAGAAATTTAAGATGTGTGGCATTAGCGCAGCAGTCAAGCTGGAGGGATGGCAATCCATGATATGCAGTGGCAAAAAGTTGAATAAAGGTGGGCGGGAGATAATTTGGAAAGCAGACTGTGAGCTGACGAATTTGTAAGTCTAAGGCAGGGGTCAACAAACTTTTCTGTAAAGAGCTAGATAATAATCTTCAGCTTTACAGACCATACGGTTTCTTTTGCAACTACTCAAGTCTATCATCACTGTAGCATGAAAACAGCCAGAGACAATATGTAAAGGAATGAAGTATGGTTATGCTCCAAAAAAACTTGCCATTGACTGCATTTGACAAGACACTTCAATAAAGAGATGAGTTCCAGAACTATTTGCTGGTTTGCAGTCAGGAATTAAAGAGAGAAGTTAGAAATTTGGGTTCCCAATCTTCCATAAACTATATGTGGGCTAAGAATGCTGTGCAGCCCCCAAAGCCCATTCAGATGTGGAGAAGGGGGATAAATGCATGAGGAGTGACCTCCTAGAGAACAGAGCAGGGATTGGGGTGAGGGGTTAACCTCATTAAAAATGTGAACAAAGTGAAGGACAAGCTAGGTAGATAGATGGGAGAACAGAATTATAAGCAAGTGCAAAGGTCCTGAGGCAGGAGTGTGCCTTGTACTTTCAAGAAACCACAAGGATGCCAGGATGGCTGGAGCAGAGGGACCAAGGAGTAGAGGGATAATAAGAGATGACATCAAAGTGGGAGGGCAGATGGGTATGGGGGTCCTGTCACACAGGGCCCTGTAGGTAATTTTGAAGATGCTGGCTCTTATTCTGAATGAGCTGGGAAGGCATAGGGGGTGTTCAGAGTGTGAATAGGGGTACACTCTGATTAATGTTTTTAAAAGGATCATTCTGGTTGCTGGGTTGAGAAACAAACAAACATGGGGAAGGATGTAAGCAAGAAACCAGGGAGGAGTCTATTGCAGTAATCCAAGCAAGAGATCATTCATTCATTCATTCATTTACTGAACAAGTATTTCTTGGCCACCTCTTGAGAAGACGTTACCAGGGGTAATGCTTCACAAAGTTATTGTGAGAAATTTCCTTTAAACAACAATGCTGTATCCATGCTATGAGAGAAAAGATTAAATGTGGTAATATGTTGTGAGTTCTTCAAGAACTAAAGGTTTGAAAAATCATGAGAAATTTTTTCATTTTTAACCTTTGAGGAAATTTTTAATGAAAAACTTTTGAATTTGGGGAATGAAAAATAAGATCAGATGACAGCTTCCTTATGTTGTTATATTATATAGTAAGAAATATGTAATGTAAATCTCCTGTACCAGCAAGCTTGAGCTGTAAACCAATGCAACGTATGAATCTAGATTGAACCCTGAATTGGAAAAAAGAAATCTGTAAAAGACATTATTGAAACAACTGGCAATATTGGAATATGGACTGTAGATTAGACAATAGTATTGTAGTGATGTCAAATTTCCTGAATTTTATAACTATATTTGTTTATATGAGATAATAATAGCCATGGTCTTGGGAAATAACACTGAAGTATTAAAGATAAAGGCATACAATGCATAGAGAAGGGGCATGATATATGCAACTAACCCTGAAATGGTTCAGAAAAAAATATGTACAATGCACATCATATATGTGTGTATGAACATATACAGAGATTGTATATGTGTGCATGGGTATATATAGAAATGTATATGTGTGTATGTATATATGTGTGTGTGAACAGATATGGTAAATATTAACAATTAGTGCTTCTGGATAAAAAGTATACAAGGATTATATGTATCATTCTTGAAATTTCTGTTAAGTTTGAAATTATTTCCAAAAATTTTTATAAAAACATTTGACTTCCAAAGTCAAGTTTACTAGAAAAAAAATTAAGCTAGTTAAGCTTTCAAAGGAAGAAGTGGAACTATTTCTACCATCAAAGGGCATCACAACTTTCATAGAAAAGGGAGGAGGATTCCAAGTCCTCTCTGCTTGAACACTGACCTCCTTTTCCAAGCAGAAGCTGGTCAGCCTTCTTCTCTCTCCCCGCTGGGCCCAAGTCTCAGAACCATCTCAGCCATTTGACATCACTAGTTCTCAAACGTGGCTGCTTATTAGAACTGCCTGAAAAGCTTGAAAAATGACTGGTGTTTGGGTCCTACCTACAGAGACTCTGATGCAATGGGTATTGTGTATGTGTGTGTGTGTCTATGCGTGTGTGTGTGTGTGTGTGTGTGTGTGTGTGTGTGTGTTGGGGACAGCGGTGCCTGAGCAACAGGATTTTTTAAAAAAACCCACATGATTCTCCTGTGCAGCCAATATGGAGAATCCACTGAGCCACACCGTGTTGCCTCTTGCTCTGAGCTGAGCTCAGAGCCTGGTGGGGTCTCAGGTATACAGTGAGTTCTCTGGCCTCGTTCTTTGGCTGCAGAGAGCACCTCTCCTCCATGAATGGCTTTGCAGTCCTCATCTGGGATGCAGGACCGCAGGTTGCTTAGAAGGGTCCATCTTGGAGGGCCTCGGGCATCACCAAAGACACCTGTTGGTTCCAGGGTTTCCACAGCCAAGCTCAGCACTGGGAGAGTGCGCGGGGGTTATTGGGCATCACTGCAGGAAGGCGGCATTCTGCATGAGCGATCAAGAGGGAGAGCCCCGGGAGGGGGCGGGGTTCAGAAGCTTTTCTTTCAATTGACACCCCTGTTCTACCCTGAAAGCCTAGGGCCTGTCTCTCTAACAGCCCAGAAAATCCAGGGGCAGCATGTAACACTTGTCTGCCTTTGAGATTGGCGATCACAGGATAAGTCCTTGAACGGAGCACAGAATGGTCAGCATTCTGACCATATCTTTCCTACCACATGGATATCCTCTTTGTCCCCTCTCCCCTTTAAGACACCCACCTTCTACATTCTTCTAAAGAAAGTCATTTTCACAAGCCTTGGAATGCCAGTTCCGAACAGCCTCTGGCATCACGGAAGGTACCGCACAGGTACTTTTCATCTCTAATCTCCCCTGCTCACCTATTAAAAGATACATTTTCAAAGCAATGGGAGCAAGTTACTCATTCAAATGCTGTTAACAAATAACAGGATTTAAGGGTGTAACAGGTAGTTACTCAGCTTTGAAAATTTGCCCCGAAGAGTTAAAATTTCTGCTTCATTGGAAAGGGTGGGGGCCGGGAATGTCCTTGTGGGAGGAATTTTCAGCCCCTAGAATTTTATGTCTGATCTCTCTCCCCTGCATCTGAGCTGGAACGCGAGATCCAGCGTGAGATTGCAGGAGAGGGAGGGCTGGGGACAATCCCGGGACCTGCAGGTGTTCAGCGGCTGCACCAGCCAGGGCTACTCCCCGACCCCAAGCCAGCAGACACCAGCTGGGACTTGCCGCAGCCCATGTCAGGGGAGTTGGCTTGTTAATTACTCCCTGGATCATCCTTCCAGGTTGGATGGGATCACAGGGGGCGGAGTATGGAGGTGCTGCAACCCGGGCTTCAGGTGGAGGGCTTCCTGGGCCAAGTCCATCAAAGAGAGGCTGACAGTGCAGTGATGACATGCCCCCCGCCCCCAGCCAACTCAGCAGAGCCTCATCATCACCACAGCCTCCAGAGCAGCCCAGAACCAAAAGCTGGGGTACTGCACCCCCTCCCACCTCTACTGTAATGATTGCTTTTTCTTTTAAAGATTTCTTGAAGTCCTACACCATGAGAACGTGACACTGAGTCCTTCACTATGAGACATCCTATGCAGTGGGGACAATACCTCCAGGGAGGCTGCAGAGTTCTGGTCTCTAGAGTAAGTGCTCAATCAATGGCAATTCTCTTCTGGGGTTTAAGAAAATCTTCAGGTTCCCAGGGTGGTATTAAGACATAAGCTGTGAGGCCTAAAGGGGGGTCAGTAATAAGACAGCAAGAATGGTAAGGAGGTCAAGACTCCACATTAAAGGACTTCATCTGATCACCAAGAATTCTCAAGTTTGGCTGTTCTGCGGACAGGTTCAAGTTTAAAAGAGTACTTGTGGTATAGGAATTCAGAAAATTTGCATTAAAAGAAGAAACGGTTAAATTAGAGGTGGGAGAGGGGTACAATGACCAAGGCAAGAGAGAAGAAAGGACTCTGAGTTCCCACTTGAGGCAGCTCCTGAGCCTGTAGGCACAGAGCTGAGGGGGCCAAGGGGGGGTACGAACACCACTTAAACCCCTTCGGAACTTCGAAGAGGGTGGGGGGAGGGGAAAGAGGCGGAAGGAGAAAGAGCAGGAAGAGAAGAGTCAAGGGTCAAGTTCTCAAATTCTCCTTCTCTATCGGTGAAAATAGCAGTCTCTCTGCAGGGGAAATTCAGTCCGCCTTAAAGTTCCCCTTCCCATCCTGGATTTGACCTCATCAGACACCCCATTCTGCCCCAGGCCACCCACCGACAGACAGGGACTCACAGATTATACCTTGAGAGTAGATGCATTCAGGACCCAGCCCAGTACTTTACACATCTCACCTCTGAATCTAGAAATCCATGCCTTAGCTCCCTGTGATCTTACAGCTCGCCTTCCTCTGCATAAATCCCCTTTCAAAGTTCTTATCTTGGATCTAGTTGACCCTGATCTACATTTTTATGATAATATTTTAATAACCTTTGCATTTGTCTATTGATTTTCATATCCAGTCAAAAAGGATTGGAGGCAGCTTCTACAGTTTTAATGTGGTAACTACTTTGATAAATCTGGCTTTCCAGACCCCCTTCACAAACAGCTATAGGCACAGCTACAAAACAGAGATGAGCCTTCTAGTTTAACTGCAGAACAACATACAAAGCACCTTTGAAATCTTGCTCCAAGTTTTAAAATATGTGCATCTACTTAGTATCCCAAGAAGTTTCAGACAGTATTGGGCATCCTGGTCACACAGACCTGGTGCTGTCCGTGACCTCAATCTGCTGCCTGTCACAGCTGTCAAAATCCTGGGTTTCCTCAAAAGTATGCCCCCCCTCCCCTGAACCCCAGCATGAGGCTGATTCTTGTGCAGGAGTTTGGATTCAGGGTTTGGGACACCCAGGAGTAGGACCTCCTGCATTTTCTTTCTTTTGTTAGGTGCAGAGGAAAAAGAGGGGCAAAATTGTGCTGGAGAGAGGTATTTTGTTCAAACCAAGGGGCATTGGAAGAGGAGGGGTTTCCTTCTCTTCCAGAAGCCCCTGCAGTGCCCCGATCTCACCAGCTCAGACCTTTTCCCAGCCACACTCGCGTTCCATCCGGAAGAGAGTCAATCAATCCGATCTGGACCTGTAATCCTTTGCTAAAAGGCCTCTTGGCCGTGGCCCAGCTCAGCAGGGGAGGGTCCAGCATTGTCCTTGGAAGGTTCGCTGTGTAGGGTCCCACCCTTGGGGGCTCCCACGCTGGGACCTAGCAGAAGCCCCTTCCCACATTCACAGAGGTAACTGTTGAGGGTTACAACAGGTCTCGCCTCTCAGGTGTTACCTCTGGGAACCTCAAGAGAGTCCCTGGACAGCTTCACCCTGGGGTAAATAAATAGCAGGGCCTTCTCTTTCTGCCAGTGACTCAGGGCCAGATCTGCTCTCTCCCCACCCAAATGGCCAAAGAGAAGACAATGGGGACCAAAAGGGGGCCATTTTTCCTCATTTTGTTGTTGTTTATCCATTTAAAATATATACCTTTCTTCTGAAAGCATCTGAGAGGGCGTAGAGAAAGCATGACACAGGAGAAGGTAGTCAAACACAAAATGCAGCAGCCTCTTTGGCTGGAGCAGAATATTTGCTTTCAAATACCAGCCTGAGCTTGGAGGAGGGGAATAACATAAGAGCCCCCATTTGTGAGTCTGGTCAACACTTGGCATCCATCGTCTTATTCGTTTTTCACAACACTGTAGTGGTAAATGTGGTCACCACTATTGGACAGATAAAGAAACAAAGGCTCAGAGAAAGGGAGTAAATTTCCCAAAGACCCATCACCAGTCAGTGATAAATCAGAGCTGGAATCCTGATTCTAGAGCCCTCCGCCTAGCCACCGCAGGGTACTCTTCTCCTGTACTGTTACCAGCCTTGATCATTCAGTCCTGCGTCCTCTAGCTACTAAGGCAAAGCTAAGCTGCACACTGGCTAACGAATCTCACTCCTCAGAAGGGCAAAGGAGCACAGTGATGGTTTTCTCTTTTGTTTTGTTGTTTCATTGTGAATGCCCATTAATGAGGCACTCACTGCCTCTCACATCTGATGTTTAGGATTGTTGCCTGCTCCTGGTGTGCATTTGTGTTTGCTGGACCAAAACATTGCCATTGACTATGAAAAATTTCAGCTCTGTCTTATCTTGACACCTGTGTGCTTTGGGGTCTGCCTTATGTGGTTGCACAAAGTCCTCTAAGTAGCTTTTAAATGTAATCCATTTATATAGAACAGTTAGAAGCTGACTGGGAATGTGAATGAATGTCCACTAAAGTCAGTTTTCACTGGGCTGAATCAATGCTGAGTTTCTCCTTAGAACGACAGCGCTCCAGAAGAGAGCAGAGTAAGCTGCTGGATTATTGCTTTAAAAAGAAAAAAGAGAAATTTTAAAAGTTCTTTCTTTGCTTGATGAGAGATGCAGTCCAGGTCACAGACCTTGGGTGGTTGTGAGTTTTCCTGTTTGCACGCCTTCTCTGTGACTGGGAGAGGGCTGGGGTATAGCCCGAGGGAACTTGTTTCCACCTGACAAAGCAAAGACAAGAAAAAAATGGCATTCTCTTTTTAAAAATTTTGTAGAGGCAGAATAAACCTGTGTAAAGAGCATGCCTTTTTTTTTTTTTTTTTTTCAGTACGTGGGCCTCTCACTGTTGTGGCCTCTTCCGTTGCGGACGGAGCACAGGCTCCGGACGCGCAGGCTCAGCGGCCATGGCTCACGGGCCCAGCCGCTCGCGGCATGTGGGATCTTCCCAGACCGGGGTACAAACCCGTGTCCCCTGCATCGCCAGGCAGACTCTCAACCACTGCGCCACCAGGGAAGCCCCAAGAGCATGCCTTTTTGAACCCAGGTAGATCAGAGTTCAAACCCACATTTTCTCACTTCATAGCTGTGTAACCATGGACAAATTACATCAAGTTACATTTTTGAGTCCAGTTTCCCACCAGTAAATGCAGATGAAAACACAGACCTAGCTGGCGTGTTCTAAGGATTAGAGGCAATCCCTGGACGACCCCATGCCGGACCCCATGGAAGGCTCTTCATAGCAGGTCTGGCCATTAACAGGAGCAGCTGGCGCGGGGCACTGCTCATCCGGCCGCTAGGCTTGTACCTTCAAGGTAGAAGGAGCTGCTCTAACGCAACTCGGGACGGGTTTCACCAGAGTAGCAAATACCAGGCGCCACCGCACCTAAGGTGGGGCTCAAGAGCATAGAGTTTCTGGTTTTCAATGATAAAAACAAGCAGACAAACAAGCAGCCCTGTAGCCCGTAAACATTCGGGAAAGTCGGCTTCAAACCCTACCCCTCCTGGGTGAGAAACCCTTAAGTGGCAGTTTGCTGCCCTCTGCTGTCCATCTGGAAAACTCCGGGATGCTTCTCGCAGTGCTGCCAGCCTCCAAATTCCAAGGAGCTTGGATGTCGAGGACCTACCCAACCCCTCCAAAAGGTGCACCCCAAGAGGGAGCGCGGGTAGTACCAGGAAAGGCTACATAATCTGAGGGGTCCAGTGAAATATGCAAGTCACCTTGTTAGAAAGTTAAGAATTTCAAGACTGGGACGAGAGTCTTAAACCAGGCAACGGGCACTTTGGAGGACGGGGCCCTGTGCAACTCCATGTGTGGCACACATACATTATTACCTGCTCTGACGTTAAACTTCTGGATCCATGTCCTAGTCGTCATAGTTCCCAGAGGACCTGAAATTTAGTAGAACATGTCTGGGGAGAGGAGGTGGGGAAAGGGCCTTCCCTAGTAAGCCGGACTCGGAGTGGGTGTGGGGTTTCTTTTGGCTAGAATGTTGTTGTAGCACAAATCTAATCTTCTGCTTACTGCTGGAGTTTGAGGAAGCCAAACAAACAAACAAAACCCAAAAAAGAAAAACCGAAAACAACAAAGAAACAGATAGAGCACACCTGTCCTGAACTTGGGCACCAACTCTGACTCAGGAATCAGACGGATGAAGATTCAAACATCAACCTGATTACAGAACAGGCTATCTTGGAGGACAGAGCATACCTATAACTAAAGAGTATGCTCAAATTCACTGTCCAATTCCACCAGGAGATATCCACCCAAATGAGAATGGGAACCAATTGCTGTCATCCACTACCCAGATAATTTAGTATATGTACTTCCATGGGTGGAGGTAAGGAGTAAGGCAAGATGCCAAGAGTAACTAGAAGAAAATCTCTCTCCATGAAAACCAGAGCAGTGGGGAGAAAGTGCTCCCCCAACCTGTATGAGTCAGGGACTAACTAGGAAAATAGAAACCACTTCAAGTATTGGGTTGGCCAAAAGGTTTGTTCGGTTTTTTCCATAAGATGGCTCTAGTAGCACTTAGTTGTCTTTAACTTTATTTGAAACAAATTTGTTAAATTGTATGTGACAGCTGTCATATCAGCGTGCATTTTAAAAAAAAGACATCAAAATTGGTGAATTTTTGTGTAGCCATTTTAATACTGAAGATGGAAGGAAAAAAAGCAAGAGTTTTAGCTTTTTATTTCAAGAAAGGTAAAAATGCAACTGAAACGCAAAAAAAGATTTGTGCATTGTGTGGAAAAGGTGCTGTGACTGATCAAATGTATCAAAAGAGGTTTGCGAAGTTTCGTGCTGGAGATTTCTCACTAGACGATGCTCCGCAGCCAGGTAGACCAGTTGAAGTGGACAGCGATCAAATCGAGACATTAATTGACAACAGTCAACATTATACCACGCGGGAGATAGCCGACATACTCAAAATAACCAAATCAAGCGTTGAAAATCATTGGCACCAGCCTGGTTACGTTCATCGCTTTGGTGTTTGGGTTCCACATAAGTTAACCAAAAAAACCCTTCTTGACCATATTTCCGCATGCGATTCTCTACTTAAACATAATGAAAACGTTCCGCTTTTAAAACAAATTGTGACAGGTGATGAAAAGTGGATACTGTACAATAATGTGGAATGGAAGAGATCGCGGGGCAAGTGAAATAAACGACCACCAACCACACCAAAGGCCGGTCTTCATCCAAAGAAGGGGATGTTGTGTATGTGGTGGGATTGGAAGGGAGTCCTCTATTATGAGCACCTCCTGGAAAACCAAACGATTAATTCCAACAAGTACTGCTCCCAATTAGACCCACTGAAAGCAGCACTCGAGGAAAAGCATCCGGAATTAGTCTACAGAAAATGCATAATCTTCCATCAGGATAACGGAAGACCGCATATTTCTTTGATGAGCAGGCGAAAACTGTTACAGCGTGGCTGGGAAGTTCTGATTCATCTGCTGTATTCACTAGACATCGCACCTTCAGATTTCCATTTATTTCGGTCTTTACAAATTCTCTTAATAGAAAAAATTTCAATTTCCTGGAAGACTGTAAAAGGCACCTGGAACAGTTCTTTGTTCAAAAAAAAAAGTTTTGGGAAGATGGAATTATGAAGTTGCCTGAAAAACGGCAGAAGGTAGTGGAACAAAAGGGTGAATACGTTGTTCAATAAAGTTCTTGGTGAAAATGAAAAATGTGTCTTTTATTTTTACTTAAAAACCGAAGGCACCTTTTGGCCCACCCAATATTTACAACAAAGGGAATTTGATGCGGAGACTGGTGGTGAGGGTACTGAAACGCTGAACTCCAAGATGCGCAGGAATAGAAAGTCACTCTAGCTTTTAGGATAGAAGAGCGAAGGGGTAAGGTGATGGTCCTAGATCCCCAGATCAGATCACTAGAAGCTGGAACCCTTGGGGGTCCCTCGAGTGGGAGCTGGAGCCATGAAGGAAATATAGCCTCTGCTGCTGGAGGCACCCCCTGGAACGGAAAGGGAGGGCAATGAGCCAGCTTCTCCCTTCCACCAGGACCTTGCATTGGCCACGCTCTGCTGCCAGGCACCTGGCAGAGGTGCCTGGAGAAGACAACCAACAAGGTTGCATTTCAGAGGAGGTAAAAGGCAAGGAGTGGATCTGAGCGCAGACAGGCCTGGGGCAGAGACGCCCTTGATGGTTACAAACTCAGATGAGTGCCTGTTGCCTACTGGATACAATGTAAATTCTGCCCCATGAAATGAAAGGTCTTTCCCAAGCCAGACCACTCATAAACTGCATTTCCTGCTACTGCCTTGTCCTTGTTCTGTCACTTACTTCCTAATTCTAGGCTCTCAGTCTTGCTTCCTCTTCCTGGAACATCCATTGCCCACACCATCCCCTTCTCTCTTCTCATTTCTCCTCAACCTGTATCCTTCTCTTCACCCCAAGCTTCTCCTTTTTCTTCCTCTTCTTTCCTATTTCATTCCTTTCCTTTCCCATCCCTATCATCCCCCTGTCTTTCTTTCCTATCAATGAGCAGATTGAAGTCCAGGTCTTTAGGTATATTAGTTGTTATTGTTTTCTAGTAACTATTCCTTAAAAATCAATTATTAAAACATATTGTAACCACTGACCCCCCACCCTCACCTCCACACCTGGGAAGCCCCAAACCTAGATGTAACTGATTAAAACCAGTCCAAACTTTCTTTACCAAGCCACTAGATGTCATATTGATTTCACAGCAGAGTTGGGAAGCCCTTGCAAGAGCTCAAAACCTGCAAAGAAACAAGCATCTTCATACCTTGCTTGCCCCGAAAATATCACAGCCAGACTTCTGCTTACAGTAGTAACTGAATAAGATTTTACTAGATGGGGACTTCCATGGCGGTCCAGTGGTTAAGACTCCGCACTTCCAAAGCAGGGGGCGCGGGTTCAATCCCTGGTCGGGGAACTAAGATCCCACAGGGCGCGGAGCCTGACCAAAAGAAAAAAAAGATTTTTACTGTATGGACGTGTACAAAATGGAAGCATTGAAAGTACCGGGGAGTAAAAAGAAGCAGGTGGATTTGGGTGGGAAGTCCATGTGTGGAGAGAGAAGTGATAGGAAGTGAGCTCCCTATTTCTGCTGTTTTGTGCCCGAGGGGCCAGGTACAGGGAGTGTTGTGCAAGCCAGTGGTGGTGCTGGTGGAAAAGCAGCCATCTTTTTGGCCCATGAGAAAAGAAGATCAAGTACAGGGCAACTACAGCTGCCGAAAGGAGGGGACGGATTCCTGGAAGGGAAGGGCCAGAGAGGGGGTCCCCAAATTTTATCTGTTCATATCTCTGGCTGGCTCCTGGACCACACAAACAAAACAAACACAAAGCATCTCAGCTAAAGGCAAGAGTGTGAAAGAGTCTTAACCTACTGATCTGAGGTACCATTTCTGTCATGTTTTATATAACCTTGGGTCTTTTTCCAATCTCCCTATTCTATTCCATCGATTAGTTTGTCTAATTGTGCATTATTACCACACAGACTTATTTACTAGGGCTTTATAATAAATATTGATACCTTGGTAGGATTAGTCCCCTATATCAGCCACAGAAATCACACATATTCCTGAACAGGGAAAATGTAGTATAAAGAATTGTTAACTCGTAGAAAGCGGTTTACTAAAAGGGGTAAAAGAAGACTCAGAGGAGTACAGGAGTAGCAAGTGCAAAAAGGCATCAACTACCTCTAGGCTAAAAAAGAGTGTGAAAAAGGGTGAAAAATGGAATACTACTCAGCCGTAAAAAATGAAATAATATCAATTGCAGCAACATGGATGGACCTAGAGGTTATCATACTAAGTGAAGTCAGAAAGAGAAAGACAAATATCATAAGACATCATTTACATGTGGAATCCAAAATACGACACAAATGAACCTATCTGTGAAACAGAAACAGACTCACATAGCTGTAAACTATTATATAGAGAATGGATAAACAACGAGGTCCTACTGTATAGCAAAGGGAAGTATATTCAATATCCTGTGATAAACCATAATGGAAAAGAATATGAAAGAATGTGTGTGTGTGTGTGTGTATATATATATATATATATATATAAAACTGAATCACTCTGCTATACAGCCGAAATTGACACAACATTGTAAATCGACTATACTTCAATAAAATAAATTAAAAAAAGAAAAAGAGTAGACAATGAAGGAACTAGGGACTTAGGAGAATTCCACGCCCTTCCAACCAAAGGTTGAGAACGTGCAGCCTCCCAGTAGCAAAGAAACGTGACAGGGGCATGGGCCAGAGCTGGTGTGTAGAAATTGTCCACCATGGCCATAGGCCGTAGCTGGGATAAAGATAGTCTGTAGAAACTGCCTACCTGGTGGAGAGACAGTTGCCAGAGACACAGTTGGAGCTGCTCCACAAGGTCTGCTGGGCTCCTGTGCAGAGTAATAATAACGGAGGACTGATCCCCAGAAGGGAAACGCCTTCCTGTCGCCATTGCCTTTCAGTGTAACTCCAGTGCTCTCTATTGGTAAAGCTTAACATTGTGTCCGGCTGGCAAAGAAGAAATGTTTATAGGGTCTATTAGCTCCACTATCACAAAGCAGGGCAAAGGATGGATTTGGAGCTGAGAGAAAATTGGTAGCTAGCTCATACTCCTAACTTGTTCTTATTCTTCAAATTTTTTAGCTATTTTTGGTCACTTACCTTCCCATGTACACAGTGGAAGCAGGGTAGTGGTGGTGGAAATTATTAAATTTTCACTTGGATTGGATTTAATCTGTAGATTTGGTGGACCTAACAACCTTACATTATGGAGTCTTCCAGCTCATAATATTTGTCTCTGTCCATTTATTTAGATCTTCTTTAAAGTTTTTCAGTAACACTTTTATAATTTTCTCCATAAAGATCTCTTATAGCTTTTGTTAGGTTTATTCTTCAGCACTTCATAGTTTTCAAGCAAACAGTATATTAAAAATTTTCTATGTTACTATTAATACAAAAATGCATTTTATCATGGTACATTGTTTTGTATCCAGCAACATAATAAACTTACTTCCAAATTCTAGTAATAAATCTATCTGTTCTTTTGGCTTTTCTACATATACCAGTTTATCTTCCAAGAAAAATGACAGATTGGATTCCCATTCTTATGGATTTTGTTTCTTATTCTAGCCTTACAACATTGTGTAGAACCTCAGTATGCTGAGTAAAAGTGGTAAACTTAGGCATCGTTGCCTCGTTCCCAAGTATCAAAAGGAATGCTTTCATTTTTAGCTTATTGATTTATTTTGTAGATACCCATTATCAGTTCAGAGTGTTTTCTCCTAGTTCTAATTTAAGAAGTTTAAAAAAAATCATGAATGGACACTGTGTGTTTTCAGATGCATCTATCTTCCTCTATTCAGATGATCTATGATTTTTCTCCTTTCATCTATTAATGTGAATCACATGGGTTGATTTTCTAATGTTAACCAACCTTGCATTCCTGGGATGGACCCCATTGTGTCATCATGCATTATGCTTTATATACATGGCTATCCTCAAATTAATATTTTAATTTTATGCTCATGAGTGAGATTAACCTATACTTTTCCTTTTTCGTACTGTCCTTGTTGGTATGCTAGCCATACAGTAAAATGGGGAGTATATTTAGAAACAAACTTTATGCACCTTCTCAAACACCCTTGACTGCCTCCTCTTTCCCTGCCTTGACTTGTAACTCATACATTGTGGAATTTCCCTCCACTTTCAGACTTTAATGAGACGCAGCATTACAAGACATGGGATCTGCATTCCTGAACAGCTGTTATGAGGTGGATAATGCAACCCAGTGGGACAGTCAATCATCCCTGTGGCAAGAACATTGACCAATGAGAACTGAGAGATGGGAGGTTACCTGATAGCTAGATTACTCCCTTTTATCTCCCATTGGTTACTCCACAACATTGTTTCTTCCTGGAAACCTTACCAGAAAAGTCCACATACCAAGAGTTTCACATGCTGAGTGACCTGATAGGTCTCTTTCAACTCACTGTGAAGTGGCAGTCAAGACAGTAATGCGTCACATATTTCATAGGATTCTCCTTGTTTTACTTCCATTTTTCTCTCATTTTTTCCCTGAGCTTACGTTTCCCAAATGAAGCACAGTATGTGTTAGTATCTTAGTCCTTGCCTCAGGCTCTGCTTTCTAGAAGACCTAAGCTAAGGTCAGAATTATACCCTTTGTTCCATGCACTGCAGTATTTTCTGTAAGATTGCAGGACCTTATCCCTTTAAAGTTTTATAGACCTCACTAATAAACCATGTAGGCCTGAGTTTTTGAGTGGAAATATTGGGAACTACTGTTTCATTAACTTTAATGGTTGTTAAGACTACTCTATTCAGGTTTCCTACTTCTTTGTGAAGCAACTTTCATAAGTTACAGTTTTCTAAGAATTTATTCTTTGTATCTATACTTACAGATTCATTGGCATAAAGTTTATAACAGTATATTTTAATTATCTATTTTATTATACTTTTATTAATATCTGTGGGATCTGTAGTGATAACTATTTTCATTCCTGTTACTTTTTGTTTATTCAGTTGGTTGGTTTGGTTCTCTCTCCCTCTTTTATCAGTCTTGTTAGGGTTTATAGATTGTATTTCTGAAAAACCAATTTTTGACTTTGTTGATCTTCTCTATTGTGTTCATTTTTCTATTTCATTACTTTGCGCTTAAACAGTTCCTTCCTTGTGTGCGTGTGTGCGTGTGTGTGTGTTGCTTATTTTGGTCCTTTTAACTTCATGAATTGAATGCCTATCTCATTAATTTTTGGTCTTTTTTCTTATCTAGTATGGACAATTCTCTGCATGTTAGTCTAGTATCCTCTAAATACTGCTTTAGCTGCATTCCACACATTTTAGTAGATAGTATTTCTTTCATATACAGTTTTCAATATTTAACTTCTGTGACTTCTTTTCTCATGTGTTAATTAGAAATATTTATTAATTCCCAAATATATGAGAGCTTTTCCAAAGATCCTTTTAAAATTGATTCTACCTTAATTGCTTTGAGGTCAGAGAATATTGAGCAGCTTTGCAGCAATCCTTTGGAATATACTGACACTTGCTTAATTTGCAAGTGTACGGTTTTCATATGAATGACAATTTTGGGACACATCGTACACAATTAGTACTTCGATTTTTCTACATATTTCCTGGAATGTGTCTGCGTGTTCCATCAACTACTGAAAGCATTGCATGGTTTTGTATTTTTCCTTGCAGTTCTCTCACTTAAGAGTGTTAAGGTAGTTTTATTAAGAGCATATCAATTTACAATTACTTCATCTTTGTGGTGAATTTAACCTTTCATCACGTGAAGCGACATCTTTATTAAGACTCCCAAATAAACTGTTCACCCTCAAGTCTTTTTTCAGGGTCCGCTTCTGGGGGAGCCTAAACTAAGATAGTTGGTCCACTGGAATGTTGTAGCAGCACAATAACTAAGACTGTCACCTGTCGTAAATTGGCACTGGGTCCACAAGGAAAGGGATGCACTACCTTATGCAATCTCTAGCATGCTAGAGAGATTGGGGTGGTGTGAATTATGATTGGTTGGTGGTATTAATAGGTTAGTTGTTGCTAAGTGCGATTGGTGCACAGAAGGAAGAAAATGTCAGGCTCAACTCAGGGCATGGTGTAAAAGATCTCCCTGGCAGCATTTAAAGAAATCCTTAGGTCATGCAGTTGAAGGGCAGACTGTGCTAAAAATCAAGCCAGAAATTACAAATAAAGCTGAATTTAGAGCTCTCACAAGTCTCCTGTCAGGCCCTAATAGATACGGAGCGGGATACTGAAAACATGGAGTGGGAACACCTGGGTGGGAACACTGAGAGCTCTGAACCTCAGATTTCTCTGAAACTTCTAGGCTAACCGTCCACCCCTCTGCCTGAAGACCACGTTAAGGCCACATTTGAAACAGATGCCTCACAACATGAAGTGCTCGCCTCCCCGCAATCTGCCCCACCTCATCTCATTGCTTCTAGTAATTGCTTCTAGCAGCCTGAGGCTTTGCTAGTTACAACCACCTAGATAAATCTGACATATGGGGCATTAAACAGAACAAAAGTGTCTTCAAAGGCAATTAAAAAAACTCTGAGGCTTCACCAGCTAACACAACACTGTGCTTTTTGAATTGGAATTGTTCAGGTGCTTACCAATGACTTAACAGGAGCTAATTTAGCTTTCAGTATGTGGTAGCTATGATAAAGGGATCTCTGTCAGTAGCAAGGCAGGAAGAAATGATCGGGGTTCCCAGTGAAGTTTCTTGTTCCCCGATATTACAAGAAGCCTTATTCTCCCTCCCCTGTGTGCCTTCAATCCCTTTCCTCAGTGATGTTAGGTCACCTAGCATGTCACTCTCTTTGCTGAACTCAAGTTGACTGGAACTGCAGGCACTAATAAAGGATGTTTTTGATGCGTTAAACACCCTGTTTTAGAGGAGGTGGTGGAGGTCTAAAGTGCCACACAGCCAGCAGCAGAGCCAGGACCGCAAGGGAGGAGGTTTTTCCACCTCTAAATTCTTGCTACTTATTAGCTTTCATGATCTTAACAAGGACTTAACTTCTCTGGGCTTCAATTTCCTTATTGGAAAATCAGAAATGATTCCTTTACTCAAGAGGAGGTGGGTTAAAGAAATCGTGACTGTGAAGGTACCTGGCATATTAACAGGGCCTCAGCAAAATGGCCCACAGTTCCCCTTCCCTCTGCCCGAGCAGCTCACGAGACAATGGCCTTCCTCTTGAATTGTAGCTCGCTAAAAATATGCCTCTTCAAAGGAACTGGAAGCTAATTTTTTCTCTGTTCCCCCTCCCACAGTGCCTCTTGGGATTCGAGGCAGGCTGTACCTCAGATTTCAAAGAAATGGGGAGAAGCAAGACCTTCTAAGGTCTAGTTCAAACCGAAGGATCCCAGGATACATTGGGTCCTGCTGTCAGGGCCTAAGGTCATTGTTGCTTAAGAAAGCCCCTCGGCCCCCAGATTTCTCCTCCCCAGCCTTGAGCTGTTTCCACGGAGTCTCAGTGAGCCAAAACGCACGGGCCAAGGGTCAAGGCATCAGAGCCAGGGTGACCAGCTGAAGACTCTACCACGCACCAGTCACAACTCTGGACGACCCGCCCTTTCTGAGCATCGGCTGGGGGGTAATAATATTACTGTCATCAGGACTGTTGTGAGAATCAGTAAACTTAGTGACTCCAAGGCTTTGTTGTGCATGTGTGTGCTGCACACCCCTGAGGACAGGGCGGGGTTACAGCCTGCACCGTGCAGGCACCAACTTCTACCCCTGGTTCCTGGCATGCACACAGCAAGGCGGGTTAACAATTTTAATGACACACTAAAGAGAGACAGGCAGACAGGCAGGTAGACCAACTGACCTGTGGATGTTTTTAAGAAACCCTGCTAAAGGGAACTATACTCAATATGTTGTAATAACCTATCAGGGAAAAGAATATGAAAAAAATAGATATATATGCATGTATAACTGAATCACCTTGCTGTACACCTGAAACACAACATTGTAAATCAAATATACTTCTATTAAAAAAAAAACAAACAGGAAGAAAGAAACCCTGCTAGACATTAACATGTCATGTTCGGATAACTGAGCTTGGTGGACACCATCAAAAGGATCATGGCTTCAACCTCCTTTACTCTGTCCTTCATACATTCACCCACAACACATAAAGCACCTTTCATTTTCAACAACATACACTTTGGCAGATAAAAAAGGTGACCCACACTTTCATTTTCTTTATTTTTCATTGATACCGTATGAATACAAAGTTTCTAGAAAGCTACAAAATGTCTACCACTTTATCAAGAAGGCATCAAAATGTGTCACTTTGCAAAGACATGAAAACACCTGCAGGAACTGACACAAAAATAGCATTTTTAGAGTGATGAAATAATTGCACTTAACTGTCATGGATATTACAGTTATCACACATATGTACCGCGAAAGCTAGAATACATTTTTTTTATACAAAGCACTTTATAAAAAAATTCTCTGCACACAAACCCTATAATTTTCATATAACTATCATACTAAAGATAAATTCACTTTAAAGCCAACACTTAGAACATTTTTAAACAAAAAGGTACCAGTACCTAAACACAGACGTTAACAAATACAAGAATACTGTACTGCCAAGAGGTTTAACCAAACGCCTTTTCAAAGTTTCTGCAAACAGGTTATGAAAACGTATGTGAGAATTTGCCCCCATCCCCCCATCTCTCCAATCTACCCAAGAGGAACCTTACTGCCTAAAGGCAGGCTCCCCAGCCCACTCACAGCAGCAGTACAATATCAAAGGAACCACTGACCAGATGAAACGCTTACGTCACAAGCCCATTTCATACACGTGACACGAAGACAGACTGTGAGAATCCCATTAAGCCATTTAGAATGTGAACAAACACACGTGGCAAAAAATCGATTTACATAAAATTTAAGCATATTAAAGAATTAAAGGCTATTCAGGTTTCTTTTTTAAATGTTACAAAACTTTTTTTGTCATTTTTTTAGGCACATAGTTTTTGTTTTTACTTTTTTTTTTTCCTTATCTGCAGTCATGAGCCTGTTGAAAAAGGCCTACAGAAGTGACTCTTTCAAGGAGGTAACAGGGAGATGGTTTTTTTTTTTTTAAAGAAGTGCAGTTAATATCTAATTTACACGGTGAAACTAATCACAGAAAATGACTGATGCAAAAAAGAAAAGAGAAGGAAGGAAGGAAGGAAGGAGGGAGGGACCGAGGGAAGGAGGGAGGAGGGACCGAGGGAAGGAGGGAGAAAACCAGAGACTGGTTTCCAATTGATTTACACCTAGATTCTGTCAGCCTGTTTCAGAAAAAGGGGAAGGGGAGACAATTTCATAATGGAAGGCAGACAACAGAGAGCCAACATGATAGAAGTGGAATCTCCTGGAATCTGCCCCCATTTCATGATGAACGAGAGGGAACGTAAATGCTATTTCAAATGCTAAAATGATGGAGTGGGGCATATAACAGACTCAATGCAAATTCACAGAGAATAAAACAAGTTTACGGCTTAGGAAGTAGAACAATAAAGACAAATATTTCATCTTATTTAATGGTGCATGACTTCAGTGAAACTATCCTTTGCAATGCAATTTTAAACACAAAACCTTCATTCTTAACGATATAAGTAATGAGTTAATGAGAGAAAACTATTGCCAAAGAAAGCACAGTAACAGTTGAAAAGGGAAACAGGAAAACAAACATTTGATTAATTTCTTCCAAGTTGTGGTGTAGTCCTGCCACGACAGGGAGGGGCTGAATTCAAGCAGCTAACTATAACTTGTGCTGAGCAATTTTCCTTTTCATTTAACTTTTTTTGTTTCTTATAGAAATTTCTACGAATACTCACAACTTGGTGTGGATAGAAATCACTCCTGAAATTTCAGACAGCCCAAAGAGGGTATTCTTAAAGACACCAGGTAGAGACAGACGGACCATTGCATTCAGAGGCTAACTTTCAAAGATGTCTAATGTCACTGTTAAAGAAAAGTCTTTTTTGTCCTGGCTTTTGTTTGGCTCGTGTTTTTTGCCTTCTCATCCTTTTCACTCCTTTTCCTCCCCTCTATCAATTTTCCCAATTTACACAAGGTTTTGATAAAAGCCAGCACGGACTCTAAAGAGTTGCCCTTTGGAGGGCTGGAACATTCTTCGAAAATTCCGAATCGTGAGTGGTGCTCTTTGGAAGTTTCTCATAGCGCATTCAGACAACACTCAGAGTCAACATTTTCGCCCTAAGAAGAACACTTCAATTGTAATGACCCTAACCCATTTTTTGTTCTGCACTGTCATCTCAGTTTGAGGCTTCCAACTTTCAGAACGGTATCACTGCGTAAACCGGAAGTGCGCGCTGTCGTCTGAGTGGAAAGGCAGGCCTCCACAGACTGAACGTGAGCATAAGAAGGACAAATCTGTCCACCGGCCGAGAGTCTGCGGTTTGTGTGCAAGTTCCCTCAGGCGGACACAGGGCTGGGTGACGGGCGGAGATGGCGCATGGGGTCACGGCGCACAAACACACCAGTTCCTGGGGGCCCTCCTGCCGCTGTGCGCCCCGGGGGCATGGGTGGCAGGGGCTCCCCCACGGCAGACAGACCGCGCAGCAGGCAGGGTCCGCGTCGTGCTCTTGTGAATGGAGGCCTGTGGTTGGTTACTATCCCAGTAAACCAAAGGCATTACGGTGATCTCAGAATATTTTTGGTCTCTCTACAAATTATCGTGATTATGGCAGCACTTTTCTAAGCTGGAATCTCAAACCAAAGGCACTTTCATGCTAGAGTGCAGAAGATTCACAAATAGCTAAGTATTTGGTCATGAATTTAAAAGGCAACATTAAAAGTATACAATTTGCTTTTCATAGTAAACTACGAAGTTGCAAAACCTTCCATTTTGGTATAGACATTTGACAGTGTGGTCAATGAACTGACTTCTGTTCATTTCAGATTTCAGACCAAGAAGTCAGTTTCCAATAGAACTGGAGAAAAATGGGCTTACAAAACAAAAATGAAAACAACGCTTGCTTGCTCTATTTTAAATACCATGCCGATCAGTAAAGGGACATCGAGAACTGGTGTGAGAAAAGGCTGGCGGCACGACTAAGTATCACTAAGGCACTGCTTACTGAACGCTTTGGCAGCTCTGAATTGAAAACTTCCTACAAAAGTTAACAGTAGTAAGAGAAATGCTTCCAGCTTACAAAAGGGCTCACAGTTCCGAGGCAGCCTTCTGCACTGCAAACCCTACACGCAACATCGCAAAGATTTAAGGCTTTTCAGAAATGACATGTGCAGGGTTTTGCCACAGAAACATCAACAGAAAGAAAGAAGCAATGCAGACGTATCCTCTTAATGTCACAGGTGTGAACACCAACACACAAAATTGGTTCTACCCTTCGTTAGAACAGGTGTAGTGTACCAGAGCATAGACAAAAATCATACAAGTTATCGGTACCTGGTTTGAAAAGTTGACTGTCATCTTGTGTGATTTAAATAACTTACGTTTGTACAAAAACAAACTGCAAAAGCCACTAGAGTCTTGAGACCTAGAGAAGACTTGGGTTTGTAACACCAAGTTCTGGGCACGGGGGCTGTTTTTTGGCTGGTCCGAGCGTGGGACTTTGCTGCTGGGATGCTTTGTGAAGAGAAATTTGACTC
This sequence comes from Lagenorhynchus albirostris, assembly GCF_949774975.1. Taxonomy (NCBI): domain Eukaryota; kingdom Metazoa; phylum Chordata; class Mammalia; order Artiodactyla; family Delphinidae; genus Lagenorhynchus; species Lagenorhynchus albirostris. The sequence goes on from NC_083103.1 coordinate 42,595,165, forward strand.
AGAGCCTGTGGCAGGTGAACTGTCCTCAGGGTAAGCAAAAGGCTCATCAGCTTTCCTATCTGCTCGCGCATGCCTCCCAGACATGACGCTCCAGGGAGAGAAGCAGCGTCACCACCAGGAGATGCTGCCGCTCTGGCAGAGGAAGGGGGTCTTAACCTCCCTCTCTCTTCCGCCCTGAGCACCAGAGAGGAACGACCCCCGCCAAGAGGCCAAGGATTAAGCGTCAGGAGTCCCAGAGCCTTACTCTTAATCTGTCACTGACCAGCTGGGTGACTTTGGGCAAGTCATCTCCCCTCTGGGCCTCAACTTTCTCATCTACAAAATGGAGGTCACAGGCATACCTCGTTTTATTGTGCTTCACAGATATCGCAGTTCTTAAAAATTGAAGGTTTGTGGCGACCCTAAGGCAAACGAGTCTACCAGCATCACTTTCCAATAACATTTGCTCACTTCACGTCTCTGTGTCACATTTTGATAATTCTCGCAATAATTAATAATTGAAGAATAATTCAACTTTTTTATTATTTTCATATTTTTTATGGTGACCTTCAAGTTTCTATTGTAATTGTTCCGGCATTTTTTAGCAATATTTTTTCACTAAGGTATGTGTACTGATTTTTTTTTAGACATAATACTATTGCACACTTAATAGACGACAATATAGGGTAAACATAACTTTTATATGCACTGTGTGACTCGCTTTACTGTGATATTTGCTTTCTTGTGGTGCTCTGGAACTGAGCCCGCGCTAGCTCTGAGGTATGCCTGAAGACTGTGCTTTCCTAAAGCTCGATAAAGGAAAATTCGATCAGCCCTCTTCCGAAATGAATCCCTCTCTCCACCATCCTTAAAGATGAAATGTCCCAGAGGTCTCTGTAAATTCTACAAAAAAGCAATGAGTGCAAGGCTAAAAGTAGAAGACCAGAGGAAATGTATTGAAATGATTAAAGGTTTGATAATGAGAACTATAACCTTAGGAGAAATCATAAAAATGGGTGGGATTTTCTTTAACCTGATAAAATAAGCAACGAAGAGCAAATCAGAAATGCTCTTTAAATAGGTGTGAGTTGATTATAGGGATGATGGTGGCCAGCTGTCCCCAACTTTCCCAGGGAGGAAGGAAAGAATACTTGTAGCAGAGAGATTCTGTTGTGAAATAGAAGTTCTGAAACAGGAAGAAACATGGACACAATATCATTTGAGTAATATTCCTACCTGTCTCTTGATGGCCTGAGACAAGGCTCCCAAGAGAGAAGCTTTCTCAGGGTAAAATGGAAGGAGAAAGAAAACCTCAAATATGGCATTTGTGACCTGTCAGATGCAGGGCACTGGTTCTCAACCAGGGGCAGTTCTGTGCCCCATGGCACATTTGGCAATGTCTGGAGACGTTTTGGGTTGTGACAACTGGGGAAAGGTGTATCTAGTGGGCAGAGGCCAGGGATGCTGCTAAACCTCCTACAATGCACAGGACAGCCCTGCACCACAGAGAATTATCCGGTCCAAATGTCAACAGTGTCGAGAAAGGGTTGAGAAACCCTGGCCTACGGTAGCTTAGACGTTCTGGGATTCTAGGACATGTTTTGGAAAAGCCCCAACTTTATTTAGGTCTCTTGCTAAGATGAAAATGAATACCAAGAGACCAAAGCCCAGTTCTTCAGCTTCTCCCTATTTAGGCTGCGGAAAGTGGCCTCTGAACTCTCCAATGAAAGCACAAGATGTCCCTGAATCGATCCTGGTAGTGGAGGGTCAACCAGGAGATAGAGCACACAGAAAAGAGCAGTGAGGACAGAGCTCTGGAAAGGCTTCTTTATGGTACAGAAAGCTTTACGAAGGGAGGAGACTCTGCCATAAAGGGTGAAGGACCAAAAACAGACTTGGATTCGATGTTCTAACACAAATCTAATCCCAGGGTCTAATTTGGGAGTGACAGAGAAAGGGCTAAGAGGTTGGACCAGTGGTTAAGACAGGGAGAATATCTGCCCTGGAGAAATCTTTAGAAGGACAAGACAAGAAGTAAACTTGTTTTAAGAGCAAAGAGCAATCCTCAAGTTCATCCATGTAAACCCCCAAACTCAACTACAAAGGCATTCGGAGGAAGAGGCAAGCCATCAGAGGGCCCAGCCTAACTCTGTGAGTTCAGCAGACCAGGGTATGCCCTTCTCTGCAGCCAGAAGAACTACCCTCTAGCTGGTGTTCTTGGGTCTCGATCTATTTGCGCTCTGAAAAAAGTAAATCCTCAGAGCCCTCCTGGCAGTACCGAAGAGCCCCATTCCTGGGAGAAAGCGTGAACCAAATACCTCTTGCCCTGAAGTTCTGGGATGGCGTGGCTTTTAGCCACATAAGATCATTTGCGCCCCTTGGTCCTGAGAGACTGGGGGTAACACCTTGAGTAAAGACACAGGAGATGGGAGCCAAAGAAGCATCCCTAAGAGGGGTGACCAAGAGAAGTCATAAATATATGACCAAGGAAGAAGCTTAATGCTTGGGCCGAAGACCAGATAGAAGGGTGGGCCACTAGGGCAATTCTTCAAAGGTCCACCTGGACTCAGGGAACAAACTGTAGTCTCTTTACGTAGGGAAGATACACACCATGCTACTGGCTTATGTAAGGGATGTGTGTTCCAAAAGGGGAAAGTTCTGCGCTCTCTCCTTTGGTCTTCCCAGTGACCAGGGTCATGGGTTTGGGAGAGGTCAGGCTTGGTTCTTCTGTTTGCCATGAGCCAGCCACACCCTCATGACCACCAGATACTAATCAATATATAAGCAGGGTCAGAGCAGGTGGTGGGACAGGGAAGTGGGTGTGTAGGTTATTTGAATGTGACAGAACAAAGTTTTCATTTTCTGGCTTGACGTAAAAGTCTTGACATGTTTCACAACTTACAAAACATTTTATGTTCTAATAGTGTTAACCTATTCCTGACAATTATAAAAAACGTCACTTTCCTCCAGGAAGTTGGGGAGTATGCCCTGTCCCCTTCCCAATGAAGCACTTATGGAAATAACCCAAGACATGTGGCCACATCAAACAGACTGCCTGGACAATGCTTTGGAATATTTGGGTTGGAAAGTTGAATTCCTCCTAGGAAGAAAACCTCCCAAATGTGCCTGTTTGGAAAGGGCAGAGATAGATAGCTGAGCGTCTTCAACCTCAGTCAAATAAGCATTGTGACTTATTGAGAGATGTCAAGGAAACGCGTGTCCTTAGCGAATACACCTAGATCTACGGACACAGACTGAGAAATACACACATATCAGCACCTAGAAAACTGAGTGACACTGAATAGATGTTCAATAAATATGTGTTGAATAACTATATATGTATATGTGTATATATGTACACACAAACACACACGTACACATATAGTTACGGCAGGTTAATATGCATATTGGATCACCAGAAATAATTTACCCACAGGCTGGTGAGCATGCTTGTGATTTTCTGGGGAGCAGAGATCCTAAAACTGATGAGCCTTTTATGAGTTTGGTTGATGAAATTTCTCCCAGCCACAGGGTTTTCTATAATTTGCAGCTCACAGTGCAGTATTCATGCCAATTTTAAATTTTTGTTATTAAATTTCAGTGGTTCAAATATTTACTCATCTTAATAAAAAATTTGGTTGTCCATATAAAATATAACTGCACACACAAGACTATAAACATTGTAAGTTTAGATTTTCAGTATTTATCTACTTATTGCAAAAAGAGCCATCTTTTCTTTTTCATTAAATAATCATCACATTAGTACAATACAATTTTATATTTTTTAAATATACTATATATGTTAAGGATAAGGGGTGAAGTTTTCTTCCTCTGTAATAGCTGTTTCAAGAGTTTAATGGATTAGGAGATTAGTTTTAACCTCGAGGAAAAAAGTACAAATTTGTCTCATTAGGATATTTCTACCAAGCATTTCTTAAGGCTATATTTTAACATTTGGTTTCAAAAAGAAGGAAAAGTTTCATTTAAAAAATAATTTAGTGAATTACATTCTTTCATAACTTCCACCCTAATTTGTTACAAAGATAAGTCTAAAGATTCTTAGTTTTGTGTACTAATTTACATTTATATTTAAAGATTAATTTTACTTGTATCTTAAAACAAGAATTTTATGTTGGAAAAAAAAAAACACTAAATACATTTGTATAAAGGCTGTAAATGTCCAATGGTAAATGCTCTGTCTTAATTTTTTTTTCTACCACAACGAGAAACAGGTCTCTGCAGACAGAGACTTGGGTTCTTAAGGTTCTCCTTTCTGAGGAATTGTGGGCTGTGGATCTGAATAACACACAGAAACAACTCGATTTCTCTTTTTACAACTGTACCAGAACTTCACAGCTATAATGAGTATGAACACATGAAAAAATGACTTCACTCAAACAGGATTTAGAAAAGTTGGGGTGACCTCAGGGCCAGGGCAGCACCCCTGTGTGGTGAGGTTTACAGTCAGTCGTTCGATCATGGAGAGAGTGTGTGTGTGTGTGCACATATGTGTGTGTGTATATACAGATATCTATATATATAAATAACCACGGTTAGTCCTTTACAAGCCTGTAAATATGATGCTGTGCTCCATGTTCACTATTTGAAACTTCAAATACACAGGCCATGCACAGGAGAGTTTCTTGTGTATCCCTGTTTGTTACCACCTGTTTAAAAAAAAAAAAGTATAAATGGAAAAGAATATGAAACAGAACGTACAATATATATATGTATAACTGAATCACTTTGCTGTACAGCAGAAATTAACACATTGTAAATCAACTATATGTCAATAAAATATTTTTTAAAGTATATATATATATCAAGTATTAAAGTATATATATATATATATATATATCAAACACCACATGAATGGAAACATATTCCATCTGTGCCATGATGACTACGATTTACTTGGAAAGGAATATGGAGTCCAATGTTCAAAAAGTGGATTGTTCAGAGATCTGCCCAGCCTTCCTCCGCCCCCTCCAGCAAAAACTCAGGATATTACAGGTCTGACTTAAATCCTATTTAAGCTTAGTTACCATATGTAAGAAAGACCTTACAGATTGGGTCTCACTCAGAGAGCCTAAGAAGACACCACAAGAATTAGTGTGGGGTTTTTGTTTTGTTTTGTTTTTTTGGGGGGGTGGTGGTGCAATTTTTTTTTACAACACAGAGAATTTTCTATAATTCAGTTCCATGGGACAGTCATTTATCCTAGGGACTGTCTCCTATCTTATTCCTAAACCTCTACTAAATTTTGTTTCACGATAGCCAATGGGAGACATAAACTCTGTGAGTGCCTTGCTCACCACTGTATTAACATGCAGTGCCTGGACTCAGTGAAATATATGCGGAGTAAAAGAACAGTCACACAGTTCAAACCCATGCTGTTCAAGGGTCCACTGTATTCGCTGAATGGATGGAAATTCACAGAATAATAGCCACCATCTGTTCAGTGCTTACTATGCACCTCCTCAGTATTAAATGCTTTACAGAAAGTATCTCATATAATATTACAACAACTCTAGGAGCAGGTGCGATATCACTCCCTCTTTGACAAGGGAGGATGCTTGGGGTTAATTTGTTTAAGGTTATACTAACGTCAACGAAAAACCCAGATCTTCTGGATCTGAAGACCTTTTTCTTACCCGTTATGCCATGCTGCTCTAGATAAATGCATTGATACAGTGATGAATCATCTAATTTTTTTTTTTCTGGGTAACAAAGTTTTTTTTCAATACTGGTACCCACCTGCTTTTCTAGTCTCACTCCCTGCCACTTCCCTTGCAGATCAAATACTCCAAGTATGCAAGTCTTCCAGCCCTGAAATCTTTCCCTCCCTCATCACTATATCCAAACAAATGCTGTGTCCTGCTGCTTTTATCTCCTGAAGAGTTCTTGAATCCATCTCCCTTTTCCCCTGCCACAGCCCAAGGCACCAGCAAAGCTGACCTGGACTCCTCCACCAGCAGCCACCCTTGCCGGGCACCAGTCTCACCTGTGCACAGTAGTCACAGTGACCTTGAAAGAAATATGAATCCGACAACAACACACTCCTGCTTAAAAACTGAATGGCCTCTTTTAAACTTTAGGATGAAGAGAAAACCTGTTCTCATCCTACAAGGATGAGAGTGAGCGGCCCATTCTGGCCGGTCCTACCCAGCCAGTCGCACTGCTCTGTTTCCACTCCTCCTCCTACCACATTCCCACCTATGTGCAGTATTCTTCCCTACCCTCTCTGCCTCTCTATCCATCTGGAGACAACTCTCAATTGTTTCTTCCTCAGGGAAGCATTCCCTGACCTCCTATTACACGTTCTCTTGTCACCATGCACCGACCTCTACCAGCCGTCAGCCACAGGTGAATTACACACATTTTGTGACTCTCTGTCCTTGATGAATGCCTGCCTCCCTCACCAGACACCAGGATGCCTGGTCCCGCCTGTCTAGTTCACCGCAGCCCCGCAGCTGACATGTCAGTATGCACCCACCGAACGGGCCTTTTCTTGGTAAATCTGAAAAATATCTGCTTGTCCATCAGGCAACTTAAATATCATCTTTTAACATCCCTGAGAATTCCCCACCTCATTCCAAGTACAGGTGCCTGCTCAGGCAGTTCAACTACTCTGTGCTCCCATGATGTCTGTTTCACAAGTTTACTGCAGCCATGATGGCCCTGCATCGTCATCATCTATTTACCCGCCTCGTTCTCCCTACAAGGTCCAGATTTCCTGTGTTTTATTTGCACTGTATTTCAGCAGCTAGTACAACCTTTCCATAACTTAGCCGAATCAATGCAAACATTCTCAATAACCTTTGAGGTGGAGAGGGCAGACTTGAGCACTTTGTTTGTAAACAGAGGTAACTGAGGTCTGGAGACTTTAAATGTCTTACCCAAGGTCATAAAGTAGAGCTGAGTCCTAAACCCAAGTCTTCTCATTCCATGACCATGACATCCTGCAAAGTGTCTTTTCCATCAGTTCAAATCTTAATTTACGTCTGTCACTGGCTCTGTGACCTCAGGAAGGACTAACATTCCTTATCCATAAAATAGGGATAAAAATGACTTTACAGTTCTGCAGTGAGAATTTCATAATATATCTACAAAAGATTCAGCACTGTGCCTGGAACCTCTATGATCTATTTTACCTTCTTGCAGACTTTCTATGAAAGACTATATCCTATTTAGGCTTCATGCTTGAGATGAAGGAGGAAGGAAAAAAAATGTTTCTAGCAACCTATATGTCTGAATGACCTCAAATGATGATCGAAATCCTTGGCCCACAATTCAGTCACTGTCTTCCTCAGTCTGATTGCCACCATTAAGTCCCCAAACCTACAGGGTCACCTCAATTCCTGAATCATTCTGATGAAACCAGAGTCTAGCCCACCAGCCGGTAAGGCCTGGAACTGGCCGTGGTGACACAGGTTTTGTATCTAATGTTCCTAGTAAAACACCTGCAACTGTGTCCAGCAACTGTCATTCTGGCCATGTCCCTACACCTGAGGAAGTGCTGAAAAGTATGATCTCTCCTGTTTATCAGTGAGATGACTTCATTTTCATTGCCCAGGAGTGCTGGCTTAATTTCAGTTTTTCTACAGAAAACTATCATTTCTAGCAAATATTTATTTGCTACTAATTCTATATTTATTTCCCTCTGATTCTTCATATCAAAGGGATGTATATAGTTGCTTAATGATACGTTTTAAAATTAATTTAACCTGGTAAGTTAAATGGATGGCAGTCATGTGTTCCAAGGGAGCATTACTGATATAGTTACACGGGTTTTGTGGGTAAGAGATACTTACAACTTTCCCTGATCATATTTATCTTGGCTGTGCCGTGAAGTCGGGTTTTAGGGACTGAGGACATATTCCTTAACGTGCTGAAACAGTCTCACTGGTTTGTAAGAAACATCTAAGACTCCCTCCAGAAGAGGGGGGGTGGCCATCCACTCAGAGAGTTTTGGTTAATTTCTGAGGCAACTGAACGTCCACACCAGGACGCCACACACACCTTCCGGTCATCTGAGCACTAAGGTGATCCATCTGTTCTTAAATAGCAACAAAGAACACCTATATGACAAGTACCTGCCAGCACCCCAAACCTTGAACTGCTCAATTTTCACCGAAGACCGTTAGAAAAAGGATACTAATGAATAGTTATAATATGTTTTCCAAACTTTCTCCTGGACTGCTAGTTTCCAAGTTTCACACGGACATGGACACATATGAGAATCCAGAGATTCTCTCCTTGGAATAAATGAAAATTAGATGTAAAATTATCTGTCTGCCAATTGTATACCCATAATCACGTGTCTGTGAACTCTGAGGCTCCCTGTGGCTCACGTAACCAATCCCCTATAGCAGTGGGTCTCAACCTGGCTACACACCAGAACTACCTGGGGAGCAGTAAAAATAAACAAAAACCATGATTCTGGGTCCCATCTTTCAGAATTTTTAAAAGCTTCCTGGATGAATATCTTGATATGCAGAAGGTTTTTAATTTCTTGATTTTTATTTATCTTTTTTTTTTTTTTTTACAGTGGCATACAAGAGCTGGCTCCTACTAGCTCTGAAAGTTATTGTTAAATATGAAGGAATTTCGTGGGCTGGACAAATGTTGGTAGCTTGAAATTGCCCATGGAAGCTGTATTTGCAACAATGGAAATGGGCAAAAGCTATGGATCAGGGCTTTGGAAGGAACTAGGGGAGAGCCTTTATTTTTTAATTTTTTTAAACCAGCACATCACTGATTGAGAATCACTGTCCCACTGAATCCAAAAAGTCCAGATAAAGAATTCTTGCTCTAAGTATTCTAGTTCTTAAACCTGGTAACAAAGAATAACAAAGTAGGCCTTCAGAGGGCTGAATATTTGACCACAATATTGTCCTGCTGCCCCTTTTTGTAAAATTGTTTCCACCAAATTTTGTTTTGGCATTTTGCCTTTGGTCTAATCAAGGAATGTAATTTTTAAAAAATTCGCTTTATGAAATCCATTACTGCATATTTTATAGGTATATTTTAAGAGGAGCACTGTACTTATTAACCTTCCTAAGTAACCAAATGAAGTCCCCGTGAGAAACCGTTTTAAAGTTAAATTTAGGGGGAGAAAAACACACCAAGCATTGCCCAGGGAACCAGAAAATTTTCCCATCATGGGCCTTGAGCACCATTGCTTTTTCCTTGCCCTTTAGCTGCCCATTAAGTTTGACCATATTTTTCAGCCCATAAATATTCTCCCCCTGCTCCTGGTTATGTCACTGACTGTATTCTAGTTTACATTTCTCCTGGTACTGAGGGTTTATACTTTGCTATATTAATGTATGTTACTTATAATAATAAGGCCTTGTAAATCCTTCATGAAATGAGTCTAGGTGAGTTTGAAGCACAAACCTGCTGACTCGGCTTTTGCCTCATTTATGATTTGTATACCATGGTGCTGCTGAGACTCACACTTAGCTAATACTGGAATTACCCAGGGAACCTTAGAAAATACACATGCCCGGGCCCTATCCTCAGAGATCCTGATTTAATTGACCTAGGATGCAGCCCTGCTGTCGGGATTTTTAGATATTCTCCAGGTCTTGCTAATGTGCAGCCAGAATTAAGAATCCATTTGTATCACCCTCACCCTCCCTTCCCAAATTCCAGTTCTGCTAAGCTTAGAAAGCCCGGCCAGGTGAGACCCCTTTCTCTTCCACAAACTTGAGCCAAACCAAGTTTGCCCTATGGATGTGTGCATTCAACTACTGATTGACCACCTGGGGCCCAGCCCCACAGTCTAGTCAGTTACCCTTGGCCCAAGCCCCAGCACCTCCCAGGCCCATCTTCCCCACCAGCCTCATGGCTGAGACTGACAAAACTTGAAAGAGACAAACAGTTACCAATAAAATTGTGAAGTTTTCCAAAACACTGTTCATCATATATTTCTCTGGTAAGTGTTTGAGCTTGTGGATGAAATTGATCATATATTCACACATCGGGGAGCGGTTTATTCGGTATACAAATCGGCCATTCTCAAACCTTGCATATTCCGTCTGTGAGGGAAAAAGGATTTGAGCATTTTTACACCTTTGACTTCAAAATACATAAAAAAGATATTATTGCCTGTAAAAGCATTTTACGTTTTCAACATGAATCACCTGCTATATGCTGCACTACTTACGTAGTTTACTTCATTAAAAAAAATCCTATCTCCAAACTTAACACCATACTCAGAATCCATTATTTTTCTGGAATTTTTTTTTTTTAAACTTGGGAAGATGACAGCTTTAAAGAAAAGTTGTATAGATGCTTTTCAGCAAAGGTTAGAAAAAAATATAACTGCCTGCTTAGTGATTCTCTACCTCGAGATCTGTGAGAGCAAGCCCGGCCAGTCACAATTCTTCAAAGGGCCCATAGAAAATCCTTCTTTACTGTGACAAGGCCTCACAGGCCAACAACCAATGCAGCTAATTTCTCTTCTTTAGGAAAAACTACTTCACACTGATCATGAGCCCCTGACTGTGTTATGTCTTTAATTTTTTCAAAAAAGGGGTTTTTAAAAAATATATACATGCGGTTTGAAGATTCCACTGAAGCACTTAGAAATAAGAGAGACACTCGTAGATACTCTGGATCAAAGAGGAATTTAAAAAGAAATCACAAGCTATCTAAAGCGTAATGAAAAAGAAAATATTTACATCAAACTTTTGGGACTCGATGAAGCTATACTTGCAGGAAAGCAGCTTCATGTCTTCATCATTAAAGATGAAAAGTTATAGAACTTAGTACACATCTTAAAAAATTAATAAACCCTACAAAATAAACCAAAACCAGTGAAAACCAGGAATAGGAAATTAATAAAGATAAAAGCTCAAATCAATACAAAGGAAATTTCTTTTAAGATTTTTTTGTTTTGTTTTGAGGTGGACCTTTTTTTTTTAAGTCTTTATTGAATCTGTTACAATATTCCTTCTGTTTTATGGTTTTTGGTTTTTTGGACACGAAGCATGTGGGATTCCAGTTCCCTGACCAGGGATCGAACCCGCACCCCCTGCATTGGAAGGCGAAGTCGTAACCACTGGACTGCCAGGGAAGTCCCGTAAAGGAAATTTAAAATGTAGACAGGATATAAGAACTAGTTCTTTAAAAAGACAAAATAAAATAAATAAACCCTTCACAATCTTAAGAAGGAGAAGAAAGAAAAGAGACAAAACCACAATTACATTATTGTTCAGAAGATTTAGAGGAGGTTACTTTATGTAACTCTTTGGCAAACAACCAATCAACCAACCAATCAATCAATAAAAGCAAAGTAAAACCTAGAGGACAGGATGATTTCCCAGCAAATACAAATTGCTAATACTGAACCAAAAAGAAGTAGAAAACTCCAATAGGTCAATTACTGTGGAAATGACTAAAAACTATTTAGAAATATACCACTGAAAAAGGTCCAAAGACCAAATGGTTTCACAGCTAAGTTTTATATAATCTTTAAAGAACAGTTATTTTCAATGTTATTCAAACAATGCTATACCATAGAAAAAGACAGGTATTCCAATTATTTTTATGAAATTGATGTATATTCAATACCAAAAGTTGATGGTTTATAAAAAAGAAAAGTATAGATTAATATCACTTATGAGGTGCAAACATTTTACGTAAAATAGCAAACAATGCATCAAAGTATCCAAAGTAGAACTTTCTTCAGGAATGCTGTGGTGGTTCATACATAGGATGTGCGTTAACTCATGATGTCAACAAATTGGAGAAAAATCACATAGTAAGAGTTGCTGAAAAGGCATCTGATAAAATATTGCAGCTATTACTAATAAAAAAATTTAAGTAAAATAGGAATAGAAAGAATTTCAATATAAAATAAAGGCTATTTATAAAAACCAATAATAAGTTTAATCCCAAACGTCAAAACATCAAAACTATTTCTACTGACATCAGTAACCATACAAGGATACTCACCATCACTATTTCTTTTATTTCTTTTTACAACTGTGTTGGAAGTTTTAGCAAATGAAGAGAAGGTGAGAAAATAATAATAGTAATAATAATAAAAGTGGCATGAACATTGGAAACGAGGAGATAAAATAAAGTCTTCTCTTTTTGCTGCTGCTAAGATAATACAACAGAGAAAACCCATGAATCTAGGGGGCAAAACCCACTGGAGATAAATAAGAGAATATGGTAAGATGGCCAAATAGAATATAGATATGCAAAAACTAGGACCTTTCTTCTATTCTAGTAATTAAAATCTGGAAACTGGAAAAATTGTATTAACAAATTATATAATATTTAGAGATATATTTAACAAGAAAGGGATAAACCTATATATGAAAACTAAAATCTTATTAAAATAGATAAAATGAGATAGAAATGCAAATAGGTTCTTGATTGGAAAGATTTAATATCAATAACATATCAATCTGTCCCCAAATAATATCTAAATCTAATGCAATTACAATTAGGTTGCTCAGGACTTCCCTGGCAGTCCAGTGGTTAAGACTCCACACTTCCACTGCAGGGGGCGTGGGAAGATCCTATATGCCGCGGCCAAAAAACAAAACCCCAAAAAACGATTAGGTTGCTCAAACAAGATTTTTGTTTTTCTTTACATTTTAATTTTTATTTATTTATTTTTATTATTATTTTTTGAGGTACACGGGACTCTCACTGTTGTGGCCTCTCCCGCTGCGGAGCACAGGCTCCAGACACGCAGGCTCACCGGCCATGGCTCACGGGCCCAGCCGCTCCGCGGCATGTGGGATCCTCCCGGACTGGGGCATGATCCTGCGTCCCCTGCATCGGCAGGCAGACTCTCAACCACTGCGCCACCAGGGAAGCCCATTTTTTACATTTTTAAAATGCTCTCATAGTTTGGAAGAATAAATGCTGGCTACCTGCCTAGAAAATATATGGAAATAAAGAGCAGTGAGATTGACTTGCCCCAGCAGATATCAGAACATGCTATAAAGCCACTGTAATCAAATCAACACAATACTGGGACATGTAGAGATAAATAGAGGGTGGAATAGAACAGACTCCAGGAACAGCACCCAGTATATGCAATAACTTAAAGGGGACAGATCCACTCAGTTGGAAAATAAATGATTTAATAAATGACTTTGACACAAATGCCTATCTATTTGGAAGAAAATATAAGCAGACTCCCATTTCACACCAAATGCAGAAACATATTCCAAGTAGATTAAAGGCTTAATTACAAAACTCCACCTGCCACACCACAGCACGTTCTCCATGAAAATGCCTGGGATTTTATCAGTCGAAGACAAGCTTTCCCTGTTCCCTGAACTTATAAAGAGATTTGGGTATGTTAGCTGAGGATGAACTGAAGAATAGTTTGACATCTGGGAAACTGAGTTACTTATCTGGTTCATTGTTTCTCACAGGTACCTGTCCAGGCAGGAAGTCCATCTACAGGTAAGCCCTGACAACTTGGCCATTTGGTAGCAACAGCAACACTAACCTTCCGTGCTCCCAACCACCAGCAGGTACCTTTGCTTCCTCCTTCTCAGGGGAGATGGAGGTCATGTGGCTCCAGGTTTCCCAGCTGTGTCTCATTACACAGCCACATTCTCACCCACCCTCTCCTTGGACTTCCCAGACACTGCCTTGAGCTGGTTTCCCCCCTCCCTCACCCTTCTTTGTCCTCAGCTTCTCTGTTCATGTCTCCCTTTCCACCTACCCTAGGTCTGGCTGCCACTCTCCAAACTTAATCTTGATCCCTATTTCCCTTGCTATTCCCTCTCTGCAGCTAGCTCTCCATTCCCACAGCTTTGATTATCCTTAATGCTCAGGATTCTCAATTGATATTTTCAGTCTTTACCTGTCTCCCAAATCCTAGTGTTGCAGCTGTATTTGTCCCTGACTATTTCCAGTTGAACATCTTATTTACTTATCTCTGCTGGTGGCTACACTGTCCTCCTAAGCATAAAACATGTGATCTTTGACTCTTCCTCCTCTTTAATATTTAATATCCAGTCAGCTTCTAAGTACCATTCAAAATGTCTTCCTGAATTCCACTACCACCCTTTTAGTAAAGCTCATGACACCTAAGTTTACGGCTACCATCTAGTCAACTCACTTACATCCTCCTCTACCAGCATAACCCTCCTTAACACCATTCGCAGGATGCCCATCCTGTGCTCGGGAAGCTATGAGGGCCTGCAGCATCCCAAATCCGCCTTGTTCAGCCCAAAGTCTTGAAAAACATCTCCTGCTCCCTCTCTCCACCCAATGCATCCTCTCTCTCACGCCTCAACACAAAGTCAGGTTGGGCTCCTGGACCTGAGAGGTCCTGGACATCTGTGAATAAACACCACTCACTGAGCATGGATGAATTGGGTGATGGGTAGAAGACAATGGAAAGCACAACTCTAAATGAAATCATCTGCAAACATTATTCACAAAAAGCAACCCACCCCAGTAAAATGAACATCCATTTTTTGAAGGGGAGGGAGGCATGAACTATAAAGGCCATAAATAGGTTTTTGGTCCCAGTATGTACTGAAATATGTTTAAAACAATTAAGATGAAGGGAGTGGAAATGGCAAAAGCAAAAACCAAACTCAAGGCATCAGGGTTTTAGAAGGCAGGTGCCAATCAGCCGAGGACCACCTTGGTTGTTATCAAGATGCCTGGAAGTGCCCTTGAACCTGGAACCTGGGGTGGGAGGGGTACCATCTACTGGGCAGCAGGGTCTATCTCTAACAGATTCCATATCAGCCCCCCCTCCATCCCCCCATCCCAAGGCCACCTGCAGGACTGACACACTGGCAAGCACAGGGCTGACTTCAGACAGTCGGAGGGCTGGCATGGGATTACTCCTGGCCTTCTTTCTTTCAGTTGCTTTCAAATCATTTTGCCTTCTTAGAAGTAATGGTGTGTGGGGGGGGGTAGGAGTGGGAGGGGAAGGAGAAGACACCAGAAAAATAAAACCCTCTGCCCCGGTTTAGTTTTGTTTTTGTTTTTTTTTTTTTCCGGTTTAGTTTTAAAGGAAGGCGACAGGCCGCCCTGAATGAAGGTTCCAGCATACAGAGGCCAACTTACCTCTACTTTTTCTACTACTTGCTTCCCAAAGGAGCAAACTTTGGTGGAACAGGTGACTGTCATATTCTCAGAACTCTCATACTGACTGGTCACGCCGTAAAAAGCCCCGGCATCATCTTGAATACTGCAGTTTAAATCCGCCTGTTGGAAATGAGATGGAGGTGGGGATTACTCTCTCATCGCAGGAGTCAAAGCAGTAACCATCCGGGGAAGACCTCCACCATGCTGGCTGGAGGGCAGCAGAGGGCCGGCGTGGCTCAGAGAGGTGGTGAGGTGACGCCCCGCTAGAAACAAGTTCTATGGCTCATCGGTTATTTTTTGAAGAGAATGCTAGTTCGGGCAGTCTTCCCTTGAAATAATGACATGCTATATGTATGTTTCATTTTACTTTCTTGTATTCAGTATAGAATACTATATATTCTTGTAATAAGACATTCACGAGGTCTCTGAAATATGTGCAGAAAGCAGTACATGAATTGTATTCATATTCACTAATCTGTAGATATAGTTAAAAGAACAGGAGATTCTGTAGCTGACTGGCCATTTGTTATATAAGTAAAAACAGATACCTCGTTAACAAATGACAGCACCCAGAGGGGAGATGGTTCCTACTAAAGACTGGCTTACAAAGATGCAAAATAATTAATACAAGTTCCCACTCATTTAACGTATTTATGATTACTTAGTGAGGCTCATGCTAGAAACAATACAGGACTACAAGCCAATATGGGATGTACAGAAAATAGCTTTAATTTAGATAGAAAATAAGTACCATGTCAAAGGTACTCAGTTTGGACAATGGAAGCATTATTTTCAATTAAGGGTATTTACTTTCAGGATGGTTAAGATTTGAACATGCAGAGAAGGGCTGAGAGAATGCTTGCACAGAAGCAGCCTGGAGTGCTTCATTCTAGCTACACCGTGAGGACTAAGGAGACAGGGAGGAATGAGTTTGGAAATGCCACAAGGGCCCAGGTAGAGGAGGACTAAGTAGGGGTATGGGTTGTGTCCTGTAGGAAATGGGGACCTATTGGAAGTGTTGACACAAGGCAGTGAGGTGATCAGAGCTGAGCTTCAAGGAGAAGTGTCTCAGCGTGGTATAATGTTCACTGCAGAGGGAGGCTGGGAGGCTGCTTCAGCGGCTAGATCACTGACGGACGGTCCCCTTCCCTCAAATATCTACTGACCCTTTCCTGCACACTAGGCACTGGGTGTGGAGCTGGGGATCAACGAGTCCACACAGCTTAAGATTTAGGAGTGGGGATATCGCAACAGAAATAAGCACTCCTGAGATGGGCACAGAGACATGAGAACAAACAGTGGGGAGGGAGCCCTTGGGGTCAGGGAAGCTTCTGATGATGACGCAGCTCAGATCCAAAGAGAGAAGCGCTGGCATGGGTCGGTGGATTATGCTGTAAGAGAGAGTGTATACAGGGCGATTGGCCAGAAACAAGGCTGGAACAGAGACAGCAAGGAGAGAGGGTAGCTGGGGAGGTGGGGGTGTGTGGAGGGGTGCAGGGGAGGGTCTTACATCCTAAAACCAAGGGACATACGAGTTTTAAGTACATAGGATAGGGCCAGTGACAGTTTAGGATCAGATCTGCAATCCAGAAAGGCACCCCTGACCACAGCTTGGAGACTTGAGAAGAGAGTGAGAATGGATGAGTGAGGTGTGTCAGGAGGCCTGGAAGAAGTTCCAGATGAGGCATGGTACTTGGGCTACTAGGATGACTGCAGAGAAAGAGGGGGATCTGACATACAACGAGACTATCTCTTGCGAGGTGTGGCACGTTTTGGCTAGCTAATTTTAATACCTTGACAGGTACTAACCGCCATGAAGACCTGAGTTAGCCTATATATTTTTAATAAGGATCTGCATTTCAATTTCCCTCTTGAATTGGGTATCAGGAAAATCTCCATTTTCTTAGGCAAAACTTCGGATATGCTGGCTTCAAATAAAAGGACAATATACTTTATATTCCCTTTTCTTATATGCCAAGAAATTCAAAGTTAAATTAAGTGTTCAACTATAGTCATTAACTTATTCTAGGTACTTCTAATAACTACTAACAACCAGTGTCCAGCTCCTGTTATGGGATTCCAATCTACTTTTACTTGTACTTGTCCAGTTTTACATTATCCATAAATTTAGTATTGCTCCCTCACATTTTGTTTTTTGGAATAAAAAAATTTTATGGGGCATAAATTGCAAATAATTAAAAATGCCCAGGTGTGCCTTTTGCTCACATTCAAAGGTTTGACATTTAGCTCCATGAGAGAACAGTTTAGCGGGGAATGATGGAGGTCTTACCCTGAGATCTGTATCTCAGCTCCTTAAGGCTGAAGAGAGGCCCGTGAGTCTACGTGGGCTCCAACCTCCAGTACAGAAAGATACCAGTGTATACTAGGCACACAGGAGCTCTGACACTGGGTTGTCATCCAGCCTTCCAGGGCGGGTATCACCTGCTGTGAACTAAGAGAGGGCCTTTCAGAACTTTGAGCGGGTCCTGCCGCCAGCTGAGAACACAGAGCTCCGAGAAGTGGCTCAGGTGTTTTGCGGGGGTGGGATGACCAGTGATGTTCTTTGTGGGATTGATGCTCTTACTATTATGATGTAGTTTGTGCCAACAAGGTTTAACTTAAAAAAAAAAAAAAAAAAAGTAAAAATATGCATGTGGAAAGGTAAAAAAAGAAATCAAACTGTAAAAAGGATGTACGTTGTATTTCTACCCTGAACTTGCCAACCTCCCTAGATGACCAGTGTTTTCTATTTCTCAAGTGTCCTTTTAGAGATATTTAGCATGTAGATATTCAAACATACACATTCCCTCTTTTCTGCACAAACTGTAGCATTCTTCTAAACCTGGCTATAAATAAATAAATACTTCTTAGAATTCACATAGTACTGATATAGAATACCAGTTTTTAAAAGAATAGCCCTTTAAAAAACTGAACAGCCACACTTTTTGGTGGCTGCATATCATTCCATGATACAGATGTACCATAATTTAACATGTGCTCTACTGATGAATATTTAGAATGCTTCCCAACAACAGTGCAATAATAAGTTAAGTGGAACAGGAAAGGTCCATTAGAAATTACTTTTACTTTGTTTACATTCAATTTTTTAAAATTCCCTGCTTTGAAAATGGGAATTAATGGGCCATAAATACACTGTTAACTAATACTGCAATTTAAACAAACTCATTTTGATGTAATCAAGTTGTTGAGAAGGACTGGTGAACAATCAAAAACAGTCTGGTGTTTGTGGTGTAAGGGGTGGAGTGTGGGAAGGAGCATGGGGAAATTAGCAATGTGCAGGGGAGTCAATAGGAGAGCGAGCACATGGGATTGGGTTACTTTTTAAAAATGATCAACTTCAAATTACATCAACTTAACCAGGAGGGAGGTTTCTTAAGAATTGCACCTCAACTCCCTAGGCACAATGTTTTCTTTTCTTTCAATGCTCCATTTTTCACTTTATTTACTTCAGTGGCAGTATTTTTTCATATACAACTTTTAAGGGTTACATTCCATTTACAGTTATTACAAAATAATGGCTACACTCCTGTGCTGTACAGTACATCCTCAAGCCTATCTTACTTATACCCAATAGTTTGTACCTCCCACTCTGCCACCCCTATATTGCCCCCCCCACTCTCGTACTGGTAACCACTAGTTTGTTCTCTATATCTCTATAATATATTTTGTTATATTTTGTTGTATTTTTTAGATTCCACATATAAGCGATATCATACAGTATTTATCTTTTTGTCTGACTTATTTCACTTAGCATAATGCAGTGGCAGTATTTTTGACAAGCAAAAAGATTTACAATGTAAACAAACTACGAGTCTTAAAATCTAAAGCAAGCATAGAAATATACAAGATAATCCATACAAACATACAAACTCAAAATGTTACCCAAGTTTATAATGGCATTCACCATAATTTGATGTTAGCAAAATTGCAGAAAATTTTCACAGCTTTTATGTTTCCACCTCTATGAGTTTCCACGCTTAAGTAATACTGGTGCTATAGCAGCAGCACACCTAGTAGATTTGACAGAGTGGATCATTTTTAAGACCCCCTTCCTTTGACAAAATTATCTTCAGTAATCATCAGCACTGTTTCACCGTTTTAAACTTTAAACACAAAAACTCTGAAAGTGGTAACAGAGAATGACGTAACTCTAGTTCTACTTTTTCGTCTTCATAACTACTGTGGCCATTTCCAAATCACAGAAGCAGCAGCACTGTGTGGACTGCAGCTCCAACGATTCCAAACTGTTAGAACTTACTCTAGAATATAAGACTGAGTCTTTAATCACATGTGTTATTAAAGAATAAGTAACATAATGGATAAGCAATATAAGTGTGCTGGTTTGAAGCATATATATGTGTGTGTGTCTATACATATATACGAAATAAAATATATATGAAATATATATACGAAATAAAAGCCCAACACTAATTTTACCAGTTGTTTAAGGTTTAGGCCAACAAAGGATTTTTTCTTTTTGAGGAATATTTTATTGATAGCATTGTTTAGAACTGTGGGCACAGTGTGATAATAAAAATGACAACCATTTTTAGATGGTTTTGCCATATAAACTTCTCTGCAATGAACCTCCTTAATGCCTGCACCCGGGGCAGACCATTCCCACCCTCTCACCTTTGGTTCACCACTGTCCCTTAGAATTCCCTAAATAATTTAATTAGTTTTAATTCGGAATGGATGACCCGTAGGTACAATGTCAGGAAGTATCAAAAATGAAGGTATTCAAGAATTCACATTATGAAACTCCACCATCTGAAACAATCTCAACAAAGTATGAGTTTTAAAGTTGTTAGGATTAACTTTTTTACATAAAATTAAAGTAGAACATACATTCAGAGAAGTGTACAAATCACAAGTTTACAGACTGGTTAATTTTTATAAAGTGAACACACCCATGTAACCAGCACCCAGATGAGGAAATAGAACAGAAGCCCCCTCATCCATGCTCCCTTTCAGTACAATCAAACGCCCCATGTCACAAGAGTAATCTTCATCCTAAAATACTGTACGTTAAGTCTGGTTTTGTGAACGTTTCACAAGTGGAATCACATAGTGCTGATTCCTCTGTGTTTAGTCCTATTTGTGCAGCATTACAGTGGGAGAGCCATCCATGCTGTGGTGTTCATCTATCCTTGTCACTGTAGAGTACTCCACTGAATGGACTATACCACCACCTATCTCTTCTAGGGATGGACATTTACAATGTTTCCAAATTGAACCTATTATGAAGAGCGCTACTCTGAACATTCAGGGATAAGCATTTGAAGAACTCATGTGTGTACTCCTGTTAGGTGTTCCTAGGAGTGGAATTGCTGGTCATGAGATCTATGTGCACTTTCAGCTTTCATTTAGATAAGAGGAACAGATGGTTTTTGAATTATCTTGCTTTCCTTAAAAAAGTTTGAGACAACTTTGTATTTAAGTATTAGTGTATATTTAATAGGTTAGATTTTAAAAGACTTCTCAACTAACAGTAAATAAGCAATTTGCTATTACAACTGCTTTGCAGTTACTTTTGAACATGGAAAATAATTACACAGCCATCCAACCATATCATAGTTGTTCTTTGGGAATTTTCTAGGAGGAGGTATTGATGTGAAAGATAATTATCTGTCAGCTGATGATATTATGATTATCTCAGAAAGAAATATGGTCACTGAACCCCCGTGGAGCAAAGGTAATATCGAAGAAAGAATGCTAACATTAAATCAGCAACAGAGGAGGCAAACTCTGTAATGAGTCTACGATTCGTGCTGAGTTCATTATCCACCCTCTCGACTCATTTTTCCCAACTGAAAACTCAGGGCAAACCTATTTCATATAGTTCTGAAGGCAAGAAAATGAGGGAAAAAATGCTGGTATCAGACATACAAACTATTTTTGCCTAATCAGCTCTTATTTGATTACAGGATATTTTCTAAAAGCAAATAAATATAAAAATCCAAGAAACAGGGACTTCCCTGGTGGTGCAGTGGTTAAGAATCCATCTCCCAATGCAGGGGACACATGTTCGAGCCCTCGTCTGGGAAGATCCCACATGCCGCAGAGCAACTAGGACCGTGCGCCACAACTCCTGAGCCTGAGCTCTAGAGCCCACGAGCCACAATTACTGAGCCCACGTGCTGCAACTACTGAAGCCTGTGCGCCTAGAGCCCGTGCTCCGCAACAAGAGAAGCCACTGTAATGAGAAGCCCAAGCACCGCAACAAAGAGTAGCCCCCGCTCGCCGCAACCAGAGAAAGGCCACGCGCAGCAACGAAGACCCAACCCAGCCAAAAATAAGTAAATGAATAAATAAATTAATTAATTTTTAAAAATCCAAGAAACAACTAGAACCCAGCAAACTTATCCTTCCAACAAATTCCAAGTTCAAACGATATCCTATCCTCCGGGTATAAGCCAGCTGTTGGGGCCCAGGGCAGCCCGTTCCAAAATGTGCCTCAATGGCATACTTATTTTGGATTAAAGTTACTTAAGAAACAACCAATGGAAGAGGTTGACCCGCCCCTCGGTCTCCCTGAAATCAGGAAATAAATCTCTCATATGAAAGGTATACTTCCTGCATCTGGAGGTAGAAGGACACCCTCATCACCAGAGATCGAGAATTTAGGGCCGAGAAGCCTTTTAAACAAACCTTGTTACTTTAAAATTTTACTTCCCCAAGCCCAAGCCCTGTTTAGATTCTTCACTAATTAAGCACCCCAAACCTACGTCTCTTTGTCCTGTGATTCCTCACAAATTTATTATTTGTCTAAAAAGTATAATAGATGCCTGCTTCAGCCACTTCTTAGGTCCCATTTCTGTGTGAACTCCATTGCCATGAATTAAAAATTTGTTTCTGTTTCTCCTATTAATCTGTCTTGTGTCAATTTTATTTTCCGTCCAGCCACAAGAACTCAAGACGGGTAGAAGGGGAAATTTCCCCCTCCCTAGCTAGTCATGGGCCATGTTCTAAAATGAAAAAAAAACAAAAACAAAAAAACAAGCGCCTTGCCGATGTGACTGGAGAGGGCAAGTCCAGGCAAACGGGCCCTTCTAAGGAATCTTTGCCCATTTTGCCCTAGAACAGAGACCCTCTATATGAACCGGGTTCAGAGACCAGCTCCTTCTCCTACCACCTAAGGCAGGAGTCCTTTCTACAGTATCCTGACCTGCGGTGCCTTCTGGCTAAATACTACCTTCAGACACAGGAAAATCATTCCTTTAATAAAATACTCACCATGTCCCGGGCAGACCTAATTGTTAGAGAGTTCTTTTTCCTGTTATTAGTCTTCTATTGCTGCTTTAACAAACTACCACAAATTTAGTGATTTAAAACACCACCAGTTTATGGTCTTCTACTTCTGTAGGTCGGACATCCAACATGGGTCTCACCAGGCTGAGATCAAGGTATTGGTGGAGCTGTGTTCGCTTCTGGAGGCTCTGGGGAGGGATCGGATTCTTTGCCTCTTTCAGCTTCCACATTCCTTGTCTCTTAGCTCCTCGCCCCATTTTCAGAGCCAGCAACACCAGGCTGAGCCCTCACATTGCCAGCTGTCATCTCTCTAGACCTCTTCTCTTGCCTCCCTCTGCCACTTTTAAGGAAACTTGTGATTTACCCACTCACATAACCCAAGGTATTTCCCTGTCTGCTCTTAGCGACCTCCACTCCCCCTTTCCACGTAATGTAACACATCCCCTAACACTGTGGTAAGAACTCGGACATGCTGATGCCTACCACACCCGTTACGTTGCAATCGGCTTCCCAGCCGCTTCCACCTACAGCTCTGCCTTCTGCAATCACGCAGGCCTAAGAACACTGCTGTAAGACAATCCTGCAACCATCTTTCATTTCCCCCCTCATCTCACCTTTCCACTCCCCCTTCACATCACAGAGTTCTTCAGGTCCTACTGCTTCCTAGGATCCAAGTTCCATGTTTATTTTTATTAAACTCCATCCTGACTTCAGACCTCCCTTCCATCTAGTTCAGAGACTTGAGAATCCTGAGTCTTCACTTGTCATCATCTCATCTCAGACACCTGACGGACAGCATGGACAGCAGTCACTCCTCTGCGTCTCACTCTCCGCATCTCTAACCTCAGAGAAGATCTGTTTCCAAAGCCCACCACTGTGATCAGAAGAGAGGACGTATACGAGCCTCATCTGTATACTGAAACGTGCCATATAAACGCAGACCACTCCTGTCAACCCAGGGACTTCAACACAGACCTGGACAGAGATTAAAGACAGAGCCTCAAGTCACATCTCCAGAGGTGTGACCCAAAGTAGATGGTGGTTCATAATCAACAAACAAGATAGACGCTTTCCCCCCAGAGCCAGTCTGAGTCCCAATCCATGCTTATCAGGTGAGCAGCACAGATGCAGCAATGGCTTTTTTCAAACAGAAAACTTGGTACTTTTTCTGATTTGTGAGTTTATAACAAGCCTTAGGTTTTAGGCATAACTGCTCAAACAGGTACAAAATTACAATCTTTCCCACAAAGATATGATTAGAGATGTCATGAAATTCTGCCTGGAAGCAAAAAAGGCCATCGTTAATAAATGTGTGGGGAATGGATTAAAAACTTGAGGATCTATATGCGGGCAAGTCCTGGAAAACAGTGTAAGGTCGAAGTAGAAGCAGGTTACAATGCTAGGCAGAGAAAGCTGACTGCACCAGACAGCAAGGAAACAAAAAAGTGAAACATCAAATTCCCTCAAATTCTTCCCTAAATAATCCTTCTCCTACACACTTGTTACTTGTGCAGCTGAGACATGTAAGTCACAAGACAAGACTTTGGCTTGGTTTCTCCTCTGTTACCTCTCACTCAGCAAGCGTATTTGTTCATGGATGTGTTCCACTGCTTCATTTCATGTTTTTGAAATTGAAGGAAAAAAAAAAGCAATATTCTTCAAAGAACGATTCTTCCCATTTCATGCGTGGGGAAAACAAGGCCTAGCCCAGTTACGTAGGATCCAGAGTCCTCTGAGGGGAGGGCTGGGCCAGGGAAGGGGCTCTGGAAACCTGGCTCCAGGTGCCTGAACGACAGGGAAATGAGTGTGAGGGTTGCCAAGGGCGGAATGGAATGGTGCAGCTCAGGCAGAGGCAGCGTTTGGCTGACACAACTACTTTGTCACTGGCCTCAGAAAGAAAAGGCCTGCAGGAATAAAGGGGAAGCAGATCAGTCCAAAGGCAGGGGAGAGGGCTTGGGCACGGGGTAGGAAAGGAGCAGGCTGCAGACACTCCCTTCCCACCGGCCTCTCCCTTCCACCTGGAGGGCTTGGAAGGGCTGGGCAGGAATTACTTGGTTGCAAAAATGAAAACATCAAGAGGATTGTCCCTGACAAGAGACAGTATAATAGGCACCGATGGATGCAAGGAGACGCTGGCATTTTCACCACTTTGAACCTCTCCTCTCCATCCTCTCCCAGCCATGATCAAAGGACTAAGATTTCAAATTGTGAAGCAATTTTTTCCAATGGCAGCATCTGGCTCCTTGGCAGGCAGCGCTGGGAGCCAGGCCCTGTCGTGGGCGTCCATCCAGGCCTGCCACGTGGTGAGGCTCGGCCAGGCAGGGCACCACGTGGGCCTTACAGCTGCTCCCCCAGGCGCCGCAACAGCAGTTGCTCTGCCCTGGGCCGTGAGCCGGCAGGCAGAAGTGCTCCAGGAGGCAGCCCGGGCAGGGGACTCTTGAGGCTGCGGTCTGCTCCCCAACCCTCCCGCCTGACTCATCTGCATGCATCTGCCCCGTGGCTTCGGAGGCCTGGGGTGCGGGAAGCTGGGATGACTGTGGGACAGCCGCCACGCCCCCTCCTCCCACCCCCCGGGGGCAGGTCGACTTGCATTTGGGGAGAGCGAGAAAGCTGCCCAAAGGGAAGGGAGCCTTTGAGGGTGTTCGGGCCACGGTGCCCCTGCCCGGTGCAACAGGACGAAGCTGTAGCTCTCCGGCCACAGCTGTTTTAAATAAGAATAACAGGCATAAACTCAGCCCCCCCCCCCACTCTTCAAGTTACTTCCCACGAACTAGGGCATATATTTACATCTACAAAATAGAAGATTTTAAAAAACAACCACCAAGAGCCCCTTTATAGTGCAGATCAGCACCCATTTGAATTTCATCAACATTTAGTACTTCAAAGAATCTTAAAAGCTTGCTCTAATTACAATAGGCACTGCCTGAAAGACTGGCTGTTTGCATTGCAAATTCCTACAAATACTCGCATTCATTAAAAAAAATTCAATTAATATCGCCCACACAACTTCAGGTAACTGCCACCGGTGACTTCACACAGTAGTAGCTGGGGTGAAAGAGCAAAGGTCTCAGGTCCTAGTACAAAGCAGCTGCACAGGCCAGTTCTCTCCACCGGAGGCAGTTAATGAGTCCTGGGCGCCCAGCTGAGCTGGCCCTTCACCCAAAGCATTCACCAGGCAGGGGAACATCGACCAGAGACCACCTTTTCCAGACCAGAAAACAAGGCCTTTTTTCTGGTCTGGAGTTTTTGTGCATGAACAGTCTTACATAGAACAATAACAACAAATCAATCAACTAATTAACAAGTGGAGAGTTGCCAAATAAAATAACAGGCTTCCTGGTTAAATTTGATTTTTATACAAACAACATACTTTTTTCCATGGGGATAGGGACATATCCCTTTGTCCCAAAGATGGCATGGGACAGACACTAAAAAAGTATACGCTGTTTACCTGAAATTCAAATCAAACTGGGTGGTTTAAATTCTTATTTGCTAAATCTGGCAACTCTTCTAACAATTCACCTTTACCAAAAAAGAATAACAAAAATTGGGACTTACCCTCAAATTTCCATTGCTGTAAGGAGACATCTTATGCTCAAAATATTTTTGAGTGGGAAAAAAATGAAGCTGCTGAATAACACATGAAGCATGATACTTCTTTTAGTAAAAACAAATGGTGTACGTAAATGTTTGTAGATGCGTATAAAAAGTCAGGGAGGATACAGGGCTGGCGGAGGGTCGGTCTCACTTTTTCTTCTATAGTCTTTGGAACTGCTTGGAAAATTTAATAAGCTTCTCTTGCTTTGGTAATGTAAACAGTACATTAAAATGGGGGTGGATGGGTAGGGTGTACCTTGCATCTCTACCTTCACAGGGAGAGGGAATTTCACACATCACCAAGGGTATAGGTCCAGTTTTAGACAACTGACCAAGATGCCTGAGGGGTTTATGACTATGTCTAGGTAATCCACTAACTCCTTGCAAAACTGGGTCTGGAAATAAGCAGGCACACCCTGATTGTGCCACTTCAATTCTTTCCTTCTCAAGCTTTTCTTGGTGATGGTTACAGAGTGAAGCTAACTGTGCCTCCATGAACAGGGTGAATGCTGGGAGGCGCAGGTGTACCACACGTCTGCTTTCCCCTGGGCTTCTCCTTAGCAGCAGCTCTTGGGGGTCACAGTGGCTCTGCATCTCAGCCTGTAACCACGGCACAGAGCAGAGTTAAACAGCCCCGTGCAGGAAAGAATGGACCCCTGGCCTTGGCTTTGTTAGCAACCACTGAGCCCAATGGCCCAGGACAGAAAGCATTAGAGGAACAGCTGTCAGATGGATTCTCCCATGAGGTTAAGGGAATTCCCAATTTAGATTCTGCCTAGATGTCCTGAAGAGTTCAAGGTTAAAAAAAAAAAAAAAAGGATCCGTGGTGGGACTGAGGTCGAGGGATTGAGGGAAAAGCAGAGTGAGCTTCTGCTCCCAGCTTCCAGGCTGTCCTATTCTGCCTTACGTTTTCAGTGGATTCAGAAAGGCTCTTTTAAATAAAGTCACTGCCATGGAGATCGTTTCCACCCTCAACTCTCACAATTCTCCAGGTTCTGTGAGGCCCAGTGGCCCCCAGGACCTTCTGTCAACTCTCAGTAGGACTCCTGGTCTCTGCACAAGCGTCCACCTGCCCTGAAAACTCCTTCCCACTCCCCCTCCATTGATTAAATTCTTTCAAGATTCAGCTCAAATGCCACATCTTTGTGAGGCCTTCCAGAATGTTCTCAGGCAGAAAGAGCACCTCCTCTACCTCTGTGCTTCCACATTTCCACTAGAGCCCCTATCCCACAGTGTGTCTGCCATCCCACACCAGACCCTAAGGTCTGCCTCTTACTCATGTCTGCTTCCCCAGCTTTCTAGGAGCAAAGTAGAAATCAGTGAATTGACTGATTCGTTGAATGACTCACTGGCGATGTGTATATTCATTACTAATGTAAATGATTAAACTATTTCTCTAAGAACCTAACAACTCCAGAGAGAGCCTGGAAAAGTTTGTGTGAATCTCTTGAGGTCTCCTCCTACCCCCTTTCAGTAAATTCCTTGAGAAATTTATTCAACAAACTGTCAGATGCCTACGATATCTGCCTACACTATCAGTGCTGGCCAAGTGACAGTTCTAGGACCCCGTGTACAGCAATTCCTCTAGGTGTACTGAATGAAATAACTCTTCATCAACTGAATTTAAAAAATAAATAAATAAAATAAAAAACTGTTGAAAATCTGCTATATACATTGCACTGCTGGATAAACAAATGCTATGGATAGGATCCTTGCTCCCTGGGGAAGGCTTACAAAGTTTAGGGCACAGGCCTGGGAAAACAGGAAGGAAGCAATAATAGACAGCAGTCAATGCAGAAAGCGCTAACAAGCTCCAGATATTTTTCTCATGAAATCAAGCCAAAATGGGTTGGATGTGCAAGGTTACTGACCACCATGTCCCCCCAACCCCCATCCTTCTACATGAAATATCAGAAACTGCTATCCAAAGATGATTTTTCAAAAAAAACAGACCCTGGTGAAGATAATCATAGAGTCACAGTCTACCAAAGAGAATTTATCATGTATTAGCCCCATAAGTACCTCTGAATATGGTATTTCTTGCTAATCTTCCTTCCACTACATCATTCCATTACTTCCTATTGTTCACATAATTTCAGAACTTAACACTGTTGTGAGAAGAGACAGAAGTAGAGAGAAAGGGAAAGCTTGTTGAACTGAAAGGCCCTTTCCTTATTAATAACCGTTTAAAACATGTGGGGAGCAAATTATTCCATTTTGCTAACGTCCTTTTCCATGAATTGCAACAGGGACATTTGGTTCCAAATGATAGACTCAAGTCTACAATTCCAGCCTAAATCATGCAGAATCCAATTAGAAACAGGCTGAAACTCTGGAGGGTTACATGTGCACCCAGTTTCTTCTCCCTAAATAAAGCCCAGTTGTTTTATTTATAGTGCCTGTCATTTTGTCCAACAAATGTCATTTCGTTCCTACCAAGATAAAAACATCTTCTAAAGGCTGCCCTCTTTCCAGATAATTCGCTTTCCATTTCTGTTTTATAATATCTTCTCACATCTCCTCTGGTTAGTAAAACTAGCCTTGCTTTTTCTTCCTCCAGAAAAATAGGTTAAGAAAGTAAGTTGAATCACTATGAATAAATTGTTAATTGTTTATACTGGATGATCATAATCCCAAGAATTTTAAAAAGCAAAGCATAAATAGCCATAGGGTAACATGGAGTATATCCTGATTTCTAACATACCACTAATTTAGTAATGATTTGAGAGAAAAAAGAAGTATTATAATTAAGAATTTGTTTCTTAACCACAGGATACAGAGCCATACAATTTCATATTATTTTCTTCTTTGTTATTCCAAACAAAGTTTGAGAGTAAGCCTTCATCATCCTAATGATTCTTCTGAACAGTTTTAGGCTGTGAGGTTTATAAGTAACATGCTAGTGGCACAGCTTTCTTTGAACCAGTGTCCCCAAGCCTGACACTCTTGAGGACTGTTAGGACAGAGAGCAGAATTTTGAGGCTCCTCCAAAAATATTACTTTCGTTGCATTTTTTAATTTGGTTAAATCCATCATTTTGTTTATTCCCTTAAGTAAGCTACTTATGGCTGGAAACAAACTTCTTTTGAAAGTGAGCTGCAAGCTATACTTGGGTTTCTGTCTTTCAGGAGGCATGACTGAATCACACCTACTTCCTTCTAGCTTTGGGGATTCTATGATGAATTCCAAGACAGCTGACATTTTATCTTAAGCTAGCTGCAGTGTCTGCCATATCACTGGCAACCCACCTGCGTGGATCTCAATACTGAAATGCAGCACAGCTCTGTCCACTTGTGGGTGTACATCTTCCTTTCTTAGAGCCCACAAAGCATCTGACCGTTGTTTTATAAGGAAAACAGAAGCATGGTTTTCTGCCAGTGCAAAATGTTCACTTAGTACAAATCCGATCCCACACTCTTCCTCAACGATAATAACAATTTCAATGCTGCATCAAACTATAATTTTTCTGAGACATTTTAATTAGGGATTCAAATTTAAGCTACTAAGTATAGTAGTATACACTACTAGTGCAAGTAATTCAACTAAGGTGACAAGGAGGTGGTGAGATGCCTTTTACACTGCCTAGGGTTGCAAAGGGCAAGTAATAATAACCGCATCATGACTTACCCCTCTGTGTAGGGGTGGGCACGGTGCTTATGATGGCCACTGTAAGAAGCATCCCACTTCCATGACTGTTGACATGGGAAGTATATGTCTTAGAATCGAGGGAACACAGTACGTTTAACCTTATTAATAGTTGTTTCTATAGAGAGTGAGGAAGGATTAAAGACTTTGAGTGGAAAGAAAAAATAGCTGCAGATGCAGAGGAAGCCAAAAACCAAAGTGACAACAGAAAGTTGTTTTGTTTTAAATTACGCCACACGAGGCTGATGAAGATGCCTGGTATGCTCACTATTAACAACTTTCGAAAGCAACTTGGTTCTTTACACACAGACCCAAACTCACACATACCTACACACACACACACACACACACACACACACACACACACACACACACACACACACACACACACACACACACCCTAATCAGTGTCTAATAAGAATGGTTAAATTATGATACACCCAGTAGAGAGGATATTATGCAGTCAATAATAATGGTATTAGGGATCTAATGACATCTAGCTACAGGGAAGGGTGCTAGATAAGGAAGAAAAGCAGGATGCCAGATGTAACGCACTCCTTGGTTGAAACTACATAAACATGTATCACATTAAGCCATATTCATGGTGCATTTAGGAATGAATTAAGAATTACAGATTTCGAAAACTGCCTAGAAGATTATGATGTTGGCTTCGTAAACATGTGAACACGATAGTGCTGCCCTCCGCACAGGCAGCTACCAGGGTTGCACTGATCGCTCTGCTAAAACTTAGGATTCAACTTGAACTTCCTGGTAACAGTAGTCTACTCACCTTGGTGCCCAGGTAAACAGACACCTGAGTGCCCCATACTGACATGCCTTCACAAAGAAACTACACTGCTTCACTTCAGGTACCCGCACTGGCTTCCACGCATAGACGTCGTGGAAAGCACATGGATTCCGGAGTCCAGCAGATCTGGCATCAATTAGCTGTGTGACTTTGCAGAAATCACTCTGCCTCTCCAGACTGTTTCTTTATGTGTAAAGTGGGAATAATCACATGTACCTAACAGGGTTTAAATAATACCAAGTACATGCTTATGCCTAGTCCAGGGACTGGCTCAAAGGAGGAACTCATTAACAGCCACGGTCACACACTGCTGAAAAAGAGAGGAGCCCCTTCCCTCCTGCTCCAGCAAATTCACATTCCGCTCTTTGTAATGAGATGTGGAGTAGAATTAAAATGCACGGGAGTGAATAAAAAGTAGGCAAGAAGGAAGAGGAAGGAAATAAACAGGAGACTGTCATAAAAGGAAGAAGTTAAAGAACAAAAATTAAAAAGGCAAAATGTGGAGAAAGTTGCTTAACAGTAAAAAGAATCCTATTACTCTCTTGGCTCAAAATTTGTTGAAGCCACTGACAGCTCCCTATGACTGATACAAATGAACCCCCCTGATTCCTCTCTTTCCTCATTTTCCACCCACCTGTGTTTCCTATATAAGTGAGGGCCCAGCTGCAAAACACCTTGATGCACCTGAATACACCTTAACTAGCCTTACATGTCCCTTGTTTTGGTGCTTCCCACTGGTCCCTTACCTGCCACACTCACTGCCATCTCTCCCTATCCTAATACTCGCAGACGTAACGGTCAAAGGAGGAGGTGACCCCTAACAGCTCCCCGCTGGGACTGTAAAGAGGTACAACCATCTCAGAAAACAGCTGGACAGTTTCTTAAGCTAAACACGGAGTTACCATAAGACCCAGCAACTCCACTCCTGCATAGCTAGCTGCCCAAGAAAAACGAAACCATACATCCACACACAGACTTGTCCACAAAGATCTCATAGCAGAATTATTTATAAAAGCCTAAAGTGGAAACAATCCACAAGTCTATCAACTAGTGCATGGATAAGTAAAATGCAGTCTATCCACACAGTGGGATAGTATTTAGCAACAGAAAGCAGCAAGTCACTGACTCAGGCTACGAAAACATTATAAGTGAGAGAAGCCAGATGCCAACAACCACACATTGAATGATTCCATTTACATGAAATGTCCAGAAAAGGCAAATCTGTACAGGCAGAAAGTGGATTAGTAGCTGCCTGGGCCTGGAAGTGGGAATAAAGACTGACTGCAAGTGGGCACTGGGCATCTTTTTTTTTTGCGGTACGCGGGCCTCTCACTGTTGTGGCCTCTCCCGTTGCGGAGCACAGGCTCCGGACGTGCAGGCTTAGCGGCCATGGCTCACGGGTCCAGCTGCTCCGCAGCATGTGGGATCCTCCCGGACCGGGGCACAAACCTGTATCCCCTGCATCGGCAGGCGGACTCTCAACCACTGCGCCACCAGGGAAGCCCTGGGCATCTTTTTGAAATGATAAAAATATTCTAAAATTTAAGAGTGGTGACGACCACAAAACTCTGCAAATTTTTCTAAATATCATTGACTTGTACACAGAAAATAAGTAAAATTTTATGGTATGTAAATGATACCTCAATAAGGTTCTTAAGAAAAAAAAAAAGGTCTCCCCAGATGCACAGCCATTCACAGAGGCCCTTGGGTGTCCCATACCATTAAGGCTCACAGGGTGGAGGGGCACCCACAACACTGGTATCTGTGGCTCTGCCATTCAGTTGTGTTTTGGGGCCTGAGTCCTGGGGGGCCAGTCAGAGTCTTCCACCCTGAAGCCAGTGGAGTGACCACTACATGACTCACTGACATCCCATTTACCTCAGTGTCCCCTGGCAAAGAGCTGGGGTCACAGCTTGGGCGTAAGTGCGGGTACCTCAGGTAGACTCAGTATTTCTCCCACAGCAAACTCCTACGCTGATCTAGCCTGAATGAGCCCAGAATGGACATGGAGCAATCATTATGAACAAACTAAGAGTCAGCCTGATGGTGACAACCTGGAGACTGCAGGCACTTTGAGAAAGAGGAAAAAGGGAGGAGAAGAAAGGAGACGTGAGGATAGGACCTCTGTTGAAATGCACTGAATTCACACAAAAATGAAAATCTGTGAAGCAAATTGCTAATACGAAAGAAATTTCAAAAGGAAGATTAAGCCTACTTAAGAAACACCCACTGACATTCAAGGATAGAGTCTAAGTGTAATTCATGCTTTCTCAGTCATTAGAGGAAGGCAATGAGATTTCAAGTTGCAGCAAACTGTAAACCTAATTCAAACTGCCTTTCCTCATTTATTCTAACATAGTCAGGACTGAATTTCTTCATAAAGGTTAAGTACTGCTAACAATTATACTGAAGGAGTGATGTCTTCCATCATATTCATAGAAGAGCTCAATTTTAATTCTGCAAATCTTAATTTAATAAACTAATATCTAATCTCAGAGTAATTGTTTCTACATTCGCAAATCTCATACTAGCCACCACACTCTAAACATCTGCAAATCTAGACTTCATTATTTGGGGATTCATGACTGAAGGGTCCCATCACTGAAAGCATTTATTAAAATCATCCCCTGTGTAAAATGTAAAATTTTGGAAGCAAAAACAAAAAAACTTTCTAATACTTTGCATTCCACTTTATAGTCAAACAATATGCTGACTATAAGAAATCTTATTATCATTAAAATCCAATACTATATAGAGGACTTCCCTGGTGGTCCAGTGGTTAAGAATCCACCTTCCAATGCAGGGGACGCAGGTTCGATCCCTGGTCGGGGAACTAAGATCCCACATGCCGCAGGGCAACTAAGCCCGCAAGGCGCAACTACTGAGCCCACGCGCCACAACGAAGACCCAACGCAGCCAAAAAAAAAAAGGAAAACAAAAAAACCAATACCGTTTAATTTGAAAGCACTGAAAATGGCTTATTTTTATCTTATCCTACAATTTCTGATTAATTTTAATTCATTTGGGTAGAACAGTCTCTTTTTATATCCTTCACAATAGTGGCTCTCAAACTTTTGATCTTGGGACCCCTTTTCCACTCTTAAGATTTACTGAGGACCTCAAAGAGCTTTTGTTTCTGTAGGTTATAGCTGTCTGTATTTTCCACGTCAGAAATTTAAACTGAGAAAAATTTTAAATATTTATTACCTAATTTAAACATAATATTAAGCTCATTGGGTGTTAACATACATCTTTTTTTAATTAGACATACCTATATTTTAAAAAACAATGAAAATTAGTGAGAAGGATAGCACTGTTTTACATTTTGCAAATCTACTTAATGTGTGGCTTAATGAGAAATACCTAGATTCTCATACCTGCTTCTAAATTCAATCTGTCATGATTTGTACTTCAACTTTTGGTTGAAGTACATGAAGAAAACCCAGCCTCACATAAATATGTGGCTGGAAAAGGGAAGAATATTTTAATAGGTTCTTCAGATAATTGTGGCCATTTTTCTTTGACACTACACCAAAACTTGACAAGCCGTAGTTTTTAAAGGTTAACTATAGTGTGGAGTCTGAAACCATATCAATGAACTTTTCACACTCTGTTACTTTAAAATCCATTGGTTTAACTTGCACAGTATAAAAAAAAAATCACATTTGTTAATATGACTGTAGATCCCAGCAGAAAAGTCTTTTAAGTATTGGGAAGCTGTCAAGTTCACCAAAGTGGATACAAGTTTTCCAAAATTCTTATTTTTACTTGAAAGCTCAAATCTTATCTTTGGCAACAAAAATTATCCGTTGTTTTCCTTGATGTAGCAGGCAGGCTCACTGCATTCATTTTCAGTGTGTACTCTAGGTTCAAGATATAATAAACCTCATAAAGGACATTCTTGGTGTGACTGATTTTTTTTTTTTAATTTAAACTGTGTGGGCTTCCCTGGTGGCACAGGGGTTAAGAATCTGCCTACCAATGCAGGGGACACACAGGCTCTATCCCTGGTCCGGGAAGATCCCACATGCTGCAGAGCAACTAAGCCAGTGCGTCACAACTACTGAGCCTGTGCTCTAGAGCCCGCAAGCCACAGCTACTGAGCCTGTGTGCTGCAACTACTGAAGCCCGCGTGCCTAGAGCCCGTGCTCTGGAACAAGAGAAGCCACTGTAATGAGAAGCCCGCAAGACCCAACACAGCCAAAAATAAATAAATAAATAATAAATTTATATTAAAAAAAACCCAGAAACTGTGCATGCAACCCAGCCCGACTGATCCAAGGCTTCAGCAGTTTTACCCTATTACATTTGAACCATCAATGAGCACATCAGCAGAGTTCAAAAGGAAAATAATATCTCAGTGTCATAATGAAAATTGTTTTGACCTTGTCAGCCCATTGAAAGGAGGCTGAGGAACCCCCCAGGGGTCTGTAGAACACCCTTTGAAATCTGCTGTGTTATCATATAACAACTGACCCCCAACCATCATTCAAGTCAATAGGTGGCAGCCACTAA
Organism: Lagenorhynchus albirostris; assembly: GCF_949774975.1. Lineage (NCBI taxonomy): Eukaryota > Metazoa > Chordata > Mammalia > Artiodactyla > Delphinidae > Lagenorhynchus > Lagenorhynchus albirostris. Next base: position 42,630,074 of record NC_083103.1, read on the forward strand.
TTTAGAAGAAGGAAGTGACTGCTTAGAAAAAGGAAGTGCTTTTTCAGGGTGTCCACATGTATTACTGATCCCGAGAACATTAAATTAAGTAGAAGGCTACTTCCACAATCCAAATTCAATATGGAAGCATGACAAATGAAATCCAGTTACCATGCAAGGATTAAAAAAAAACCTAAACGAACTGAATTTAATATGTAAATTTCCTCCCAAGGAATTTAAAATATGAATTTTTCCTTAGTTCATCTGCTTGTTTCCCCCATTTGTTGATGTTCTTGTGCCAGGTGTTTGCTTAGCTTCGCAGATATGGAGAGCGATTGACAGACCCTGTGGGTGGGGTCCAGGGGACACGAAGCAGCCAGGAAACAGAGCAAAGGCACTTCAGTCAAACGGATCGGATTTCAAGCCCCAGGTCCCCACCCTGGTGCAGCCTGTACTTTGTGATCTCTGGGTCTCTGTTTTCTTAGTTGGATATGAGGCAAATTCCAGGTAACACTGGGAAGACTGGATAAAATGAATGTAAAGCATGAGCACAGCTCCCGGCCCACAGCAGGCATTCGATCAGTGTAGCCACCATTATGAATAAGGTGTCCAGAGGAGTGGGACACACATCCAAGTAATGATGACACAGCATGGGAACTGAGTAACCACACAACGCGATAGACTAAAAGAAAAATCAACCATTTGTTTAAGTGAGGACGGTGCTATGTAATAAAGAAGCCACCACCTCAAAAGAAGGAGGGAAAGGAGGAGAAGTAAAAAGTCCACCCACTCACACACAAAGGCAGGCCATAGGACAGACAGCAAGGGAAACACCCGGAACCAGCTCTTTTAGGGCCTTTAATGCCATGCTAAGAAGCGCAAACATTTGAGCCATTTTCTTTTTATTCTTGTCAAGACTGAGGAGTTATAAACGCTCAGTGCCAGCAGGTCCTCTGCTCTTAGGCCCCCAGTACACACACATTATCCTTACGCTTGCTGTGACATCCCTGACCCAACAGCAGTCCCCTGGCCTGGCCTGACTAGTGGAGAAGGGACAGCAAAGCTGTCCTCAGAGGCCGGGGGACAGCAGGAAGCCCCAGCAGCTGGGGGAATGTGCCCTTGGTGTTTTAAGGCACAAATGAGGCACGTAATGGGCAGAGCCATTGTGTATTCTGACACTTATAAAATCTTGAAGCATGTCTTTAGCTCCACCCAAGCCCCTCCTTTGCCTCAGGTCCTACGCTCCAGTGGAATTTATAGGTTGCTTTGCTTAATGGTGTGCGAACAAACAGAAAGAGGGTCTAAGTGTCTCACGTCGGCCATTGTGACCCCAGCCATCTGCAAAGTTTCTTGTCATTGCATGAGAGAGCCCTGAAGCCCAAGCAGCTGCCTGTGTCTCTTTGGCAGGGACAGCAAATGCCACCTGGGTCACCACATGGATGTGCCACAGGCCAGCATGAGGACGGCCCACGGATGTGAGTCTGTGATCCCTTGGCGATCCTGCAGATCAGTCAGTGGGAATCCACAGCCAGTGCTCTGCCCTCAGGTGTGGGATGCGACCATTCAGACAAAATCCACCGAAATCACAGCAAGGTCTTACTCACCCAGAATTTTACGAGGAAGAAGGCATTTTGAGGACCCTTTCCAAACAGTTCCTTTAAGCCACCTTTCTTTTCAGGAAATTTGTCATAAATCTGACGAATGTCCACGGATTCGAGCAATGGGTCACTGTAAGAATGGTTGGCATGCCCAATGTGCACGAAGAGGTGTTTGTTGTACTGTAAGAAACCAACAGAAACATTCCCATTACAAACCCTTTGATCAACCTGGGACACATCCATCTTGAGCTGCACAAAGAGTGGTAGTCTCGAAATCCCGGAATTCCGCCTTGAATGGCCTCGGGTCTGTGCCTTCGAAAAGATGAAGATATTAAGAAAAGCCATTATAGCTAAGGGTTAAAACAATCATTGTCTATTATTACAAGGGCATATATTTTCCCAAGTGCCTAAAAATGTCTTTTTTGTAGACACAGTAGGAAACAACAACTTAAGTTACCCAACTACCAAACCTAGAAACAATTCCGTTACCCAGTTTTACCTGACTTAACTGAAAATGACAGTGACTTTGGAGCCCATTATTTACAGTGTAAGTCCAATAAGCAGTATGGGTGTGGTCAGCTAACGCCATCACCCAGAATACACTTGTCACTCCAGCTCCCCTAGCAACAGCATGAATGCAGTGCTCTGAGCAATGGTACCCACCTACTTCTTCCATCAGGAATAAGAGAGCTGAGTGTCTTTCTCACAAGTCCCCTTAGTAACCAATCTAAAACTTCTGCAAAAGGGCTGGTCAATATGTGACCGTCAGTGCAAAGTTAGAGTCATGGGTATAGATCATGGAGAGGATTCATGGTGCAGGGCGATATGGGACCCGTAAAAAAAGTCCAGTCACTCATTCACAAAACCAGAAACAGACAAATCAAAACCCTGGCAAGTCATTTAACAAATGGAAATGTTTTCTTCTCCTTGCTTTGGTATAAGATATGGTAACCAGACCAAAAAGGAGTGTGGCAAACCAGTGGTTCTCACTCAGGATGCAGCAGAATCACCATGGAGCATTTAAAAATCACCAATGCCTGGGTCCCACCCAGGCTAAACTGGCATTTCTGAGAATGAGGCCAGGCATCAGTAATGTTTAATCCTCCCTTGATGAATTCCAATATGCAGCCAAGTTGGAGAACCACTGGCCTAAACTCTATACTCCAGCCCCCCCATGCCCGCCTCTCCTGCTGAATAGGCAGTAAGACCAGCCTAATGTGACACAAAGGCATCCGGGGTACAGGGGTTCCAGGGAGCTCAGAACCCAACAGGGTTCACAAGAGAAACCCATGTCAGTATTTGCCCACCAGTCCCTATTCACTTTTCAAGTTTACACTGGCATTTCTCCAACTAGAGTCCTTCCAAGTACTAGTTCCATAGGGAATGAGAAGTCCCAAATAAAAGAAGGCTGCTCTAAGCTGCTCGCCAGCAGTACTGTGTACTGGCTGAGATGGAATCTGCGCTCAGCCTGCTTCAGCACAAAACTTTGTGCCCACTGCCAATCAGCTATGACACTGGGTAAGTCCCCCCAGCCTCCGACATGGGGACAGCGATGGTACCTACCTCCCAAGGGTGCTATAGGGTTTATTTTTGTTTTTTTAAATCTTTTTGCTTATTTGCTTATTTTTTATTTTATTAAAAAAATTTTTTTGGCCGCGTTGGGTCTTCGTTGCTGCGCGCGGGCTTTCTCTAGTTGGCGGCGAGTGGGGGCTACCTCTTCGTTGTGGTGCACAGGCTTCTCACTGCGGTGGCTTCTCTTGCTGTGGAGCACAGGCTTTAGGCGCAGGCTTCAGTAGTTGTGGCACACGGGCTTAGTTGCTCCGCAGCATGTGGGATCTTCCCAGACTAGGGATTGAACCCGTGTCCCCTGCATTGGCAGGCACATTTTTAACCACTGCGCCACCGGGTAAGTCCCAGTGCTCTAGGGTTTAAATGAGGTACTGCATACTAAGAGCTTACTGGAGCTCCTCCATTCAACAAACAGTAGACACTAAATAAATGTTAGCTACTATTATGTCTCATAAAACCTCCCTCCTTTGAGGTTCATTGAATATAACACATTAAAAGCACTGCGGAAGAGAAACATTGTGTAACTTTCTATAGCCCAAAGTTTCCCAAAGTTGTTTGCTCACAAAACCCTGTAAATATATCCTGAGGAAGTGCTGGTTTACACTCATGACCTGCTACCCACACGCTGTGGATCTCTGGCCACAATGTGGAAGGGCAGGAGGCCCAATACCCCATCTGGTGCCAGCTGTCCACATACAGGGAGTGTGGCCAGGGCCCAGCACCATCTGGGAGAGGGCTAAGCCCCTCTCCTGCTCAACATCAGAGTGCTATCTTTACCAAGGCTTCCAAAACCCTAAAAGGCATCAGGTGAAATGACAAAGAGGAACGTCAAGCTCTGACATGGACCCAGCCTCTGTTCCAGCTGTCTGGTGGATTTCAGGATGGCCTGAGACCTGGATGCAGCCACGCAGGAACAGAATATGTTGTGCTGGAAGAAAACTTTTAAAATAAAGTAGAAGCCATTGTCATGTTAGGGAAGAGAGGTTATAGGGAGGGGTGAAGTACCTCTGATCTTTTAAAAATTTTCTCAAATGTCATCACATCATCTTTTCAATTATAAGCAAACCAAAGCCCACAGAAATGTATGGGGCACTGCTGCTAAGGCACTTCCAGTCTCATCAGTCGGTAGGAGGATAAAAAACAACACAGGTGAAGCTGGGAGCACAAACACTAGTGCAAGGCCCGCAGAGATGAGGAGGTGCATGAAGAGGTGATGCCTCGTGCCTGGCCCCTCTGTTGGACCTCTAGTTACCAGTACAGGAGCAGAGGGCAAAAGGCGTTGTTCCTTCATTATCCAGACAACTGGCTGTCTCCATGTCCATCACCCAACCCTTAACCAAACATTGCTTGCAGCAAGCTCCCAGCCCTACCCGGCTTTGAGAGGCACCATTTCTGTCACTTCTTGTGGCATCTGTAGGCAGTGAGTTTACGGGAAAGAATGGAATACAAACAGAGCCTTGGGTAGTATACCTGTGAAAAGAATCAGAGTCTCTCTGCTGAGCACACCTCACTCCCAGCTCTTCTGCCTCGCCAGCTCCCATGGGCCAGGGAATCCGAGCTGGGGTGAAATTAAAACTGTTGTAACTCAGGGACCACAGCCTGGACCTCCAGGCGTCAGAGATCAGGAATGTGAACGACCGGAGGGTAAAATGTACTGTTCTTCAATGGGGACCATGAAAGTATAGCTGAAAATCAAGGTGCTGAGCACAAAGCACTCTGGAGCCAGACAAGAACCTGAAATCTCGGTTTTCTCATATGTACAATGGGGATATATGACTGTCATACAGAACAGGTTGGAAGATTAAAGGAAATAATGCACAGAGGGTGCTCGGCATAGGGCCTAGCATACAAGAAGTGTTCAATAAATCACAGCTGCTAAGATTACTGTTGTTGCAGTGTATTATGTGAGATTAACTAGATCCTGGGGTAGAATCAAAAGAACTTTCCTACTTTGGCTATCCCTCCTGCCTAGCAATGGAAAAATAAACACAAATAAGCCAAGAGCTGGGAGCAAGTTGTGAAGCTGCATGGCTGTTCAGATCCTTGATTACAGCCCACCCGTTACAAGCTGCTCGGGGTGTTGGCCTCTCACCTGTGTCTGCAGAAAGAAAGGGAACTGTGTCCAGTGTTTGTACAATGTGCTTTCTATATATGTGACCTCTATACAGTGACCTCAGGGTCACTGCCTCACAATGACACTGTAGGCAGATTTCATTAAAATCATTTTTACAGATGAGGAAATAGAAGCTCAGAGATGAACAGATTTGCCTGAGGTCACACATCCAGGAACAGTCCTGAAGTTAAGAACAAAACTTGGATCTGTCAACGCCACAACCCATGCATTGGCTGCAAACATCAACCACACTGTCTCCAGAAGAAAATATAAATGCCTAGATCCTTCTAACTCAGATCTACTTTTTCTGAAAGTTGATCTGAGAAAAGAGAAAAAAGCTGAATAACGTTTTCAAAATTCTGAGAAATGAAATTAGAGTTCGGGACAAACATAATTATTCACAGATGCATCAGATAGAGGCTTCAGAGGTTTCTATTTTGAGGAGTTACCTTAGTGCCCAAGTGGCTGAAATGAACTGAGCATGGGCAGGCTGTCTTTGCCAAAGGAAATCGGGCGCTGCCTCCCCAAGGCTGGTGACTTGAAACCAAACCCTGACTGTTGGCATCTGAGTGGCTTTATTCCTGCCAAGAGGTGACTTTGTTTCTAAGAATACAAAGGGCTAAAGAAGGCATCCTGGAGGCCACAGCAGTGGGACAAACAGACCTCCCTCTCTCCTTAATTCAACCTGGCTAGGTGAGGAATCCCTCTGCACCCAAATCTAGAAGGCTGAAAAGAAGACGTCTACCTGATATGTTTGGGTTCAAGTTTTAATGAAACTAAAACCCTAAAAACTATTTGGTGAGGCTCTACTTCCCATCCTGCCAGATCTCCTTATAAGAGAAGACTAGGGTGGATACCTCACTTCCCTTCCTCCTTCCCCAGTAAATCCCATTTTCTTTCCAGCAGTGGTGGTTTCCCCAAAACTAAAGGTGAAACACAAAACCCAAACAGGGCAGTTCTATTCTATATGGCAGAAAACAAATATTTACAAAAACAACAAAAATAACAACAACCAACGATCCCAAGTATGTGGGGAATGTACAAGCAGAAATGGGGTGAATGTCGATGAGTCACGTCTACCAAAGCCTAAGCCTGAATTTCCTTGATATCGAAAAGAGGTTAACGCTGCCTTGTTCAATTACAAGAAAGTCTCCTAGGCACTCAGTAGATATGCTGATTATCAACATATCAATGACAGCAACAGAAAAGGTGCTCACTCTGCATATTTCTTTTGTGGATTTCCGTGGAACAAATCAGCACACCTAAGGTCCATTATATACCAGGCACTGGGGTGGGCACAGGGAATCCATGAGCTAACAGAACAAAGCCCCTCCCTTCAAAGAACCTACAGAGTGAATGTATGGAGCCAGCGTATTGCCTCTGTAGTCAGAACATCGGCTGCCCATTAAATACATGTCCTCAAAGATTCTCATAGAGAAGACTGGGATCAAGGACAGTCAACATCCCCTCCCCTGTACATCCCATGACTTAAATCAGCGTTTACCTGCTCTGTTTGTACGGATGGCAGTGTTCTCCAGCACTAAACATACAGTGTGATTCAGTAGCAAGGAGAACGTATGTGGGATTTATCCTGAAAATGTGAATGAAGCTTCACAAGCCCAAGGTGCAAACCATGATGAAAACCAAGTTAGCCATCACACGTGAGAACAGAACACACTCTCAGATTTGTCAGGGTTCAGAAAACTGACCTTCCTTGCCAACTATGAGGTAGCAATAGGAGGATATATTCTTTTGAAATGAGGGAGTAAATCAAAAAAGCAGGAGATGGGCTTCCCTGGTGGCACAGTGGTTGAGAGTCTACCTGCCGATGCAGGGGACACGGGTTCGTGCCCCGGTCCGGGAAGATCCCACATGCCGTGGAGCGGCTGGACCCGTGAGCCATGGCCACTGAGCCTGTGCGTCCGGAGCCTGTGCTCCGCAACAGGAGAGGCCACAGCAGTGAGAGGCCTGCGAACCGCAAAAAAAAAAAAAAGAGGGAGATGAGGCCGGAACCCAGAAGAGAGGTGAAAGGAACACACTGGCCCGCAGCTGGGCTGCTGACCTGGACAGCAGCCAGTCCAGAGGGGACGAGAAGCTGGAGGGCTCCTAAAGGGACTAGAGAGATTCCCTGACTTAGCTGATCGTCTGGAGAAGAGTTTGAGAATTCTGTTAGAAATGCGGAGGATGAATTTGTGTAGGTATATAAAAACGGAACAAATAAAAAGGCAGTGACAAACCTTAGAAAAAACAAGTTTTACAATCAAGAAAATGGTTCTAACCCATTATACGTTAACCATGCTGTGTACAAAATTTGCACAGGTTTGTAATATAAACACTGAGTGTTAATTAAACCAAAAATTGTGATGTAACCATATTGGGGGGGTGAGGATGTGCTAAGTTCAGAGAGCTAAGTCCTGGTCTTCCACAGTAAGAAGTCAGAGATAACGTCTGCAGATCGACGGACTGAGATACAGAGTAGAAGCATGTTGTTTAGAAATACGGAGATACTATACAAAGCAAGGAATAAAAGGCGGCAGCAGCTGTTCCTAAGGAGCAGGACTGGGGGGTGGGAGACAGGGCAAGGGGGCAGGCGATGGCTGCTCTGCCTTATAGGCCATGCATGGGGTGTGATCTGGCTTATACACGAAGCACATCTATTACTTTATTAAATTAAATAAACAGCCAATCCAAAACTATCTTGAAACATCATGGAGTTTTGTGAGGAAAGAACTATAAAGGGAAACAAAAACACAAAGCGTCGTGCTTCTGGATGTTCATTCCAGTTGGCCGCAAGTTCCCTGGACCTGAAAGGAGCTTGGTCAGATCATAGAGCCTTCCTAGGCCCAAATACTCAGGATGACTGAGCAGGAGCTTGGACCCTGTCTGCCTGCAGGGTTCACCAGAAAGACTGATGTTGCACCGGCACAATCCTACCTGGATTGAGATGTCCCGCGGCTCAGCAGCCCCTGACACAATCTTAATACACAGATTTCTATTCTGGCTTGGGGAAATGCTCATTTTCTCTTTTTATTGCTAGAACCTCTCCAGTTATTCTTCACAGCAGTTGTAAACAGTGATAAAGGTAAATGTAATCCTAAAATCTCCCCAAAGTGACTTGTGAAGGGTAATTTAGCTACCCTGGGGGATTAACAAAGGACTTTCCCCCTCCTCCAAAGCTGTTCTGCGAGGTCGCTTTCCTTCCTGGTCTCTGGCTCTCCCTCTCTCTCTGCTGCTTAGGGAGGCTGCAGGGGAGGAGCGCTGAGCACCAGACTCAGGAGTCAGACAGGGTCTGGGTCTGAGTCCTGGCGCCGGCACCGCTTCCTAGCTGAGTCATCTGGGAGGGGCACTTTCAGCCCTCTCCACATCGGTAATGCAGGGATAATAACAGTACCTACCTCGAAGGAGCGTCACGATGCTTAAAGGAGATCACACGTGGAAAATCCACAATGCTGTGCCAAGCATGTAATTTGTTATTATTATCATTGCTATTATTATTTTCCCCAATAATCACGATGTTTCTGTACCTCGGGTGAGATTACTTGAAATTATGGCTGTTCCTCTGACAGCAACGAAATGGAAATACTAAAAATTTAAAGCAGAAATTGAGAGGAAAGTTTCAGACACATTGGTGATTTCTACTGTCCCGACACTGCCATTATGTACTGTACTGTAGGGCAGCTGAGGTAGGGGTGACGTGTACACGAGGCCTTGAGGAATCCGGCCCCTGAACTACCCCCAAGGCGTGTCTGTGAAGAATGCAAAGTCTGTCCTCGCAAGTGGGGCTAGGGCAGCCTGGGCGGTTGCCCATTACTGCAGATGAGACAAACCAGAACAAGCAACTCCCAAAGTGGCCACTGGGGTTTAATTTTCTTTTCCCTTTTTTGAAAGGGCTGCTAATACGTTCTAGTCCAGAGCCCTCTGATGAGGCAGTTCACTTTTTATGCAAAAGGAAAGGGAAAGCCCTAAGAATCTGCTGGTCCTTGGCATCTGAGAGGCTCCCTTGGACACACCACAACGCTGCACCACACTGTCTGACCTGAAGATGGCGGCCCTTCCCTAAACTTATTCCAAAAATTCCAAGTATTTGAAGAACGCAGTAAAACCTTGAAAAATGACTGCTGTCAAATAATACCGGGAGAAAAATTATAATCCACTTAGGAATTCAAAGAAACCAAGACAAATAACTCATGTCAAGGGATGCTAATGTACAAGTTGAAACAGAACAAGGACAAATCACCTACATTTGCTTCCTGTTATTTTCCTGCCTGGACAGTCTGCTCAGACACCCCCAGCGCAGCCTGGGCAACCTGTGACGGCCCCTGGGCCCTGCAGGGACAGGGAGTGGATGCAGGACCAAGCCACGGAAAGTGGCCTGCGTCTTCAGTCCCTGGGGAGAGGAGCTTGCCTGAGCTCACGCTCCAGCAGGCTCTCTCCTCAGCTAGCTGGTCCAGAGGCACCAGCCCTGTTCTGGCTACTTGGCCCCCCGGTGCTGCTTCCTCCCCTCCCTGTGCTCTTCCCAGAAAGAAACATCACTGAACACAAGAAACAAGGAATGAATCGGTCCTTCCTTCCTGGATCTCACACCAGGATGCAACCCCTCACCCCACCTCCCACTTCCACCACCACCTCCACGGAGCGGCTGCTGTTTTCTTAAAAAGAAGTGCGTCTTCCCCACACAAGTGCAGCTGTTAAGGTCCACTGGCTGAGTACAGGGACAGCGACCAGGAAGGCAGGCGGGGGTGGGGGGGGGGCGGTGGCTGACCTGCTAAGGAAAGCAGATGGAGCCTGGCTGGGCCTCTGTGAAATGTCTATAAAACCCCGATTTCCAGATGCTTTCAATTGCCTCATCCCCAAATGGTCATGAATAAAGAGGGTGAGCGTCCAGAGAAGCTCAGACATGGAGAGCAAACCACCCACTGCTGCTACGAGAGGGTGCAGTTGGCATGGATGAGCTGACAGCACAGCTTGGCAGTCGTGCAGGACAGGGTGGGAAAGGCTGTCACAGCGACCTGTCACCTCCAGCACTGGAGAACACTCCATGTCCCACGTCCTACTGGAAGACCACACGTGGTAACACGTAAGAGAAAAAGCAGGCAGAAGCATGAACATTGAGCACAGCCAACCGTCAGACCTCCTGAGGACCTGGAAGGCCAAATGTGCTTTCTGACCATTTACTCAAATATGTGATGCGTACATTAAGAACCCATGGGTTAGAATCCAGACCCTGCTGTTTCTGAGCTATGTGGCCTGAGCCAAGTTGCTTAAACTTTCTGGGCTGTGGTGTCCTCATCTGAACAGAGATGTCACCTGGCCTGCTCATCTCACGGGTCAGTGTGAGGTCAAACAAAACAGGAAACATGACAGTTCTGTGTGAGCCTTAGGGAGCTACACAGATGCTAGGATGCAGGTTCACTGTTAATGAGAGCCATACACAAGCCATGAACTGGGGGAGAGAAAGAGTCTCTTTTCTGAAGGACCAGAAACCAAATCTCCCCAAAGAGCTGTTTGCTATGAACACACAACCCCGCTCTGAGATGCAGCGACCCCCTTAACCAGCAGGCACTGCAGGGCTTGGAAGCTTCTGCAGAGAGAACTTGCCCTCTTCCACTCTGTCCAGGATATAGGCGAGGCTCCTCCTGGCAATCTGGAATCTAAACCTTGCTTCTGATCTTACTTCTCCAACTGAATTCCCATACAAAACAATTGACTCTTCTTTCTGCCACGGCCCTCCTCAATGTTTTATTTCCTCAGAGTTGCACTGGTCACATTTTCCAAACCAAAGTTGGGATCTGTGAGATCTGACAAAGGAATTTCAGTTGATCTGTGAATTTAGGCCTTTGAAAGAAGCGACATAAAACCATGAAATCATCCTTGGGGTCCACATTTAACCAACTGCCTGTATGGAAAAGAATCAGGCTGTCTGCAGAGTATATTTGCAAAACTTGAGGGACAAGACTCCCCCCAGAGGGAAGAACTCAGGTTCCCTCAGGCTGTGAAGACTGCTGACTCACTCCCCGCACTGGGGAAGTCCCATGCTTTTAGGCTGTTCCAGCCACTTAGAAATAAAGATAAGGGGCCAGGTCACTCCAGGCAGCAAAACTCCTCACCTTCTGGTTGAGGAACTGCCATCGTCCAAGCCTGGGTACCATTCGGGAATTCTCTCCTCCTGTGGAGCCCAAATCAAGGGTCCTTACTTTTCTTTCTCCAAATGTCCCGATCACCTGCCTTCACTGGCTGCCCCCGTGTGAAGGGCCTGCTACATCCAGGCTGTGCTTGGGGAGCTCAGACCTTGAAGGGCAGACGTTTTTGCATCTGAGTGATTTTTTAATTTCTTCAAAAGTACAGTGACATGGTGGATATACAAAGGGGAGACAAACCACGGCACGGCCATTTCCTGGCAGTGGAACTTGATAGTGTACCTTAATGCTCCCGAGCCTCCGTTCCATTACTGAGAGACGGGACGTAAGAACAGTGCCTGTGTCAAATGCTTGGCACGCAGGGCTTGGGACACAGCTCAGCCAATGCTGGAGGTTATCGTGATGGCTGCAACTAGCAGAGGTGTCTCCCTGGTCAGGTGTGCTCCTGCACATCATGGAACTTCTCCTTCCCCAAGATACTGCTCCTTCAAAATCTAAAGAGAATAATCTCCTGTCCCGCCCTCTCCATCCCAAAGCTTGCCTTTCTCTGGCTGTGTAACTCCTACCTAACCAAACTCACACACTCTCTTCCTGCTCACAGCCCTGCTTGCTCTGGAATCCAGATCACGGTAGGCATTAAATACACAACCTCTGCCTGGGAAGGTGTGGCTGAGCTTCGGGGCGGCTGGAGGAACCTGCCCTGCACCAGGGGGCAGGTAGAGGGATCCCGTTAGGCTTTAACAGGAAAACCACTCTGCATGCACACACGGGATTCAGCTTACAGCTCATCAAGGCCGGGTTTTCATTTCTCTAAAGGAGCAGCTGCTCCAGGTCTCCAGGAACTGGGCCCTGATTACAGGCAAGGCCCTTTTAAAAAGCCCACCCTGGGTGGAGGATTTTGCACTTAACACCCTTTGATACGCAACACTGAAATCGTGTAGAAAGTGTACTTTCGAGCATTACTAACCACTTCTAAAATAGTCTTTGTTTTTTAGATCTTCCTTTCTTCACCCTCTGCTGTTTTTCTCTTAGCTTCTAGTGGAGCCAAAGGTAACAGAGGGACTGACTTGCTGGTTCTCCACCAATATAAACAACCACCGACTCCGGGAAATGTCTGGTTTACCCATGAGGCAGAGCCAGCAGGGGGCGTTCATCCCCCAGATTAGTCTTCCCTTAGCTCCTTGTAGATTATGGCTGGCTACAGGTACACACATCAGATACAAATGGACCCAAGAACCTTTGGTTACAGGTCTCAGGATATGGAATCGACAGACCTGGATCTGAATCCCATTTCCAATGTCAGCTGGCTGCCTAATACTGGGCAGGCTATGTCATAGGGTTGGGTAAGACAGTGCTGGCTATCACCAGTACTACTGCTGGTAGGGGTGGCAGAATTGTGAAGAATCTTTAGTGGTAGCAGGTGACACGTGGTAAACCGAAGAGTGAATTTCCAGCACAGCTGGGACTAAAAGAGGTGGCTGATTAACTGAAATGGGGGAGAATTCACAAGATTACTCAAAACAAGCATTCTGGCAAGTCTCAAGCACCAGCCTCTCCAGTTATGTAATATGTGCTTCATTTTGCAAACATAAGGTGCTGTCACAATGAACATGTAAAGGCCCTTGAGGTCCAAGGTCACACTGAAAAAACATGTAGCACGTGAATGGTTTCTTTGGCTCTCAGACTTCCAGCTATAGGAAAATTTAAAGCCATCGAAAAGAAACTCACCTGGTACATTTAAACAAATTTGGATATACTACCCTTAAAATTTAACATCAAACATTAAGCATGTTAATTTGATAAGGAAGCCAACAAAGTGACAAATAATTAAAGGTCCTAAACAAATTCATCTTGGGATTCTGCAAATCTTTGTCTACATACAGACATGTACACACATTTCCCCCTACGTCTTTGCAATGGCTTGGGTCCACTGGAATCATGGGTCTATGGGTAGTGCTGGCAAAAACCAAGCAAATAAATTAATGAGCTTGGTGCAGTGTGATTCTTTTTCATCCCTATCACAGCCCTATGAGGTAGGTAATTCTATTTCTTTCTATAGAAGAGGCTTGGAGAGATCGTTAGTCAATGGCTGTGGGCCGGTCTGAACCCTTTTCTGCCTGTATTGTCACCCAAGAGGCAATAAGGCACACTTGGGGAGCAACAAAGCCAAGAGGAGAATCTAGTTTGCCTGGTCCTCGGTCCAGGGTGGTCTCCCTTAAGTCCCTCCTACTCTGGAAATTCACTCTCTAGTTTACCACATCTGTCACCATTAAAGTCACGTGTTAGAGTCTAAGCTAAAGAGGCAAACCTGTTCATTCATCAGTGAAAGGTCAAATCTAGTTGAACCGTTCAGATTCTTTTTTTTTGAATTTTATTTATTTTTTTATACAGCAGGTTCTTATTAGTTATCCATCTTATACATATTAGTGTATATATGTCAATCAAAATCTCCCAATTCATCCTACCCACCCCCCTCTGCCACTTTCCCCCCTTGGTGTCCACACGTTTGTTCTCTACATCTGTGTCTCAATTTCTGCCCTGCCAACTGCGAACCGTTCAGAGTCTTAAGTGTAATCCTGAACATACATGAAACAAGTATCTCTGGACTCTATTCCAAGGACTTGGTGGGCCCTGCCTTTCTAAGCTAGTCACCAGCTTTCACCTCCTGCTTTATCTACAACAGAGTCATCGCCCCTCGAGTGCTGTTCTCCCTTACTCGTCCCTGCCCATATCGATGCTCTACCTCTTGGCATGAGGGCTGCTTCCTTGACGAAGCCTGCCCGGTTCCCTGTCCCTCATTCACAGCATCCAGTGTTCTCCCTCCCCAGCGGTCACCACACTTTGCAGTGGCCTCATGCGTGACTATCTCCTCGTGTGCCTCCCCCACTAGATGTCACCCCCACCCCCCACCACCGCCAAGGGCAGAGTCAGTGGCTGGCTGTGCAGCACTGGGCCGGCCCCTCCTCGGTACAGCGCCCTGAACATGCAAGTGCTCATAAGTGTTTATAGAATGGACTGAATGAATCTGCCGGTGATTCACAGTGTAAAGCCCAATTAACACCAACAACAGGAAAAAGAGGAACTGGTCATCCTGGGCCCTAACAGGTCCACAACTGAGGAGGACAGTTACAATATGAGGGGGCTGCCATAGGCTTTTTAAATTAAAAAAAAAAAATTGATTCTTTTTTTGGTGATAAAACATTATATTGAGTCTTGTAACAAGGATAACAACTAACATCTTGGGACTTCTGCTTCCCAATGTCTTGGAGGTCTATTCCTTAAAAAAATGGTCAGAAGCAAAGAGAGAGATTTGCTGATACAGGAGATACACAGACTGAAAACACAATCCAAGAGACCTTCAAAATTGGTGGTGGTTCACAGTAGTGAAGAGAGTACATGGAAATGGAAGATCTGAACTGGTCCTCCTGCTTATTGGCTAAATATCCTAAGTCATTTAATGTGCCTGGGCCTCAGTTTCTTCATCTGTACAATGGGGAAAAAAAGAATGCAGTTCACCAGCACGTTGAGGACAAAATGAAATAACCAATGACAATGTACTCTGCGAGCAATGAGGTGTCATACAAACACAAGTTACAGAAAGCAGAAGCACAATCTGGGCCAAAAGCCCAGTCTTCAGCCAAAGAACCATCTACACTTCTCAGACAGAAGAGGAAGAAAAGGAAGGTAATCTTTTTGGTTGTTTATTTCAATGCTCCCGCAGAGAGGGATTTAAGCTCTCACCATCACCCTTCTTGTAAAGCCACTCAGACACTAGAGAAGAGGATCCAGGTGGCCTTCTCTTCCCTGTTCTCAATAATCTCATTTTCCTTGACCTGCCTCAATGGGCCCAATGACCTACTCTACATCTCCTTCTTCATTTTTTCCTAATTTTGGAGCAGGCTCTATTTTTCCACCAGCTCCCAGCATTCACAATTCATAGACAGAAATGTCAGGGGGCCACACGTGGGTTCCCGAGTCTCCACTCTGGTGACGGCTGGCGGAAACGCCTCTACCTGCGGGTTCTCCCCCATCCTACCATCAGAGGCTTTCCAGCAAGCCAAAGTACAAATACTCCCAGGAGAGGTCACCTCCAGATGTCTGTATGCAAGTTACCTACAACAGACGGTGAACTCATTCATGATGATTTTTCCTGGTAACAGAATGACAGCAAGGCGGCAAATACCCAGAGAGCGTGGCACCTGTGTGCTTTTGGTAGCCCCCGAGATCAGCAGGGTGGGGTGAGGTACAAATTAGGGAAAGGAGTTGGTAAAGCTCCCAAAGACAAACTCATGATTTCTTTAGTTTTTGCCTTGGGCTCACCCACACACAGATGCAACGCTCATAATCACAGCCAAGGAGTGGGAGGGAAGAAAGGGTCTCAGGCTTGTCGGGTGGGAAAGAAGGGAGGCTCACATATGCAGGGGAAATGGTGGGCCTGACTGAGAAACAGGGGGATGACGGGCACTAGATGGGGCAGGGAAATGGGAAGGAAGAAAAGTGACAAATAAGAGTCCAGATGCCAATGTTCTTGGTATTTATGGTATTATAATGCATCACATTCCACTTCAAATTACTTAAGTACTACTCTGTACTTCTCCTTCAGAAGGTAGTGACTTGCTATCTTGAGAAGACACAGCTTTGAAAAGAAGTATAGAATAATGGCTAAATGTTTAGGCTTGAGTTTTAAAGACATGAGTTGGAATCTCTAATCCGTAACTCTGTGGCTATAGGGAAATTATTTAACCTCTGTTTTCTCATGTACCACAGAGCACCTACCCTTATGGGGTTCTGTGAGGGTAAAATGTGATCCTATCTACAAGCTTTGCACAGAGCACCAGCCACAGGGCAGGGCTCAGAACATGTGACATTTCACCACGTGCAAGAGCCTGTTAAGGTCCTTCGCTGCAGCTCCACCAAGCCTTGGAGTGCGCAGTCCACAGCACCATAACCATTCAGCTCTTAAGTTCCACACATTTTGTCAACAGAAATACCTTTTCTCTTAATTGAAGGGCTGTTCCGCTATCCTCCACCAGGTCTGCTTCACACAGGTTACCTGTCAGGCCTGAGGGCAGGGAAAGAGGGGCAAACCCTGGGTTCAGGACACACCTCTCTGGGCACACTCACCGAGTCTGGGTCTCGCTGCTGTTCGAGGAAAGCTGAGAACTCCACCAGGCGGAGTTTGGTTGTGCCAATGGAGCGGCCCTGCCAGGCCGGGACCGAGGGAGCTGGGGCTGACGCAGGCTCAAACCCTGAAATACCGATCGATCGTCACCTTCAACCTGGCCGCTCACCTCCCCTCGGGCCTCAGGCCAACCCCGGGGCAGGGCCCTACCAGGAGGAAAGGCCAACAGGCCCGTCCACCAGAGTCAGGGGTGGAGCTGAGCCAGGCAGTGGTGGGCTCTGGAGGAGGAGCCCAGAGGCAGGGCCAGCCGGAGAAGCGCAATGCACGTGGCGGCTCTTTCTAAAGCCGGCGCCAGCTCAGGTTAAGGGCTGTGGCGTGAGGACACCTAATCCTGGGCAAAGGGGCCTCGCTGGGGACCACGACAAGAGTGATGAAGAGTGGAAGCAGGTGCTGGCAACGATCTCCTGTGAGACAGGAAAGACAGGCAACAAAGACCTCCTGTGCTCAACCATCTCCTTCCCTAAGACTGCAGTCACCAGCACTGTGGAATACTCTCTTGGAATGCTCCGTGGTGTTGGAGCAGAGGGTGACGAGCGAATGCACGGCAGCCTGGGGAGTCTCTAACGGAGAGAGTCCCACTGAGCCTCTGCACCTGCGTGCGGCGGGAGGCGGGCAGGCCGGCTGGGTCCCCGGTTTCTGGCTGGGCTTCCGTGTAAGCGCTCCTTTAAAAAAGCGTGCTCGGAATTGAAACGCACTTCTCTGAGAAAGGGTGAGTAAAACCCTATCTGCCCTCAAGACTGGGACTGCCCCACATGGCCTGTTTATGATGAGGGAGGAACCACAGCAACTTCCCCTTCCAAGGATGACCCAGGGTCCCGAGTGAAAGTGATCAGGCTTCCTGTTTCTTTAAAAGCCCATGAGAAGAGCTCTCTAGAGATGACCGAGGCGAATCAGGACCTGGGAGGGGACACCCCCCTGACCCTCCTGAGCTCCGGGCTAACCCTGCCTTAAGGAGGGTGCCGGCGAGAAGGGGGCGTCCATGGCTCTGCAAGTGAGGGAGGGTGTGCAGCTGTGGAACAAAGCAAGAGGGTCCCGCAGAGACTCACCTGGAATGGGGGCTGTGACCGCTGGCTGGATAGGGTAGGCCTGCTGCACAAAGGGCTTGACGCTGGAGACAGAGGACGGAGAAGAGTCAGAAACCACGACTGCAGCAGCGGCTACTTCCCAGGCCTGGCCTTGGCCTCCCAGGGCTAGGGACCCACCTGGGGGCCTCGCCACCGTAAGGTTCCCTGTCTGCAGGTGGTAGCACAGCCCAGGCAGACCTCTGCCAAGACAGAGACGCAGGTATGCTGTCCATTTGAGACGGGCCAGCAGGCTGCTGGGGACCAAACCACCAAGCCTCATGCCAGTTCCGGGGGACGAGCTGGACAGACGTCAGCCTGCCTTGCACATGCTGTGATATCTACCTCTGAACCTCTCCTCTGATCCCTGCAGAGACCGAGGTCAGTGGTCACCATCTCCAGGCAAGGATTGGGACGTTTCAGGCTCTCCTTCTCTGGGCCAAATAGCTCTAGTTCTTTTGAGAATACATGGGCAGGAGTTCCTTTCTGCTTTTATCCCTAGACTGCCCTTATCTTCCAGCTTACTGAGCTTGCTTCCCTCGCCCTCAAAGCATCAGTAGGACTTTCTATTAGCTGCCCCCACTACAGGGAAAGCCGGAATAAAATGGGCTATAGGATCACCTCCACTGCCCTCTCTCAAGCAAGCACTTTCAGGAGGACCCCAGGCTCTGCCCCCCAAAGCCATGAAGGGATGGAGCCCCTCCTCCTGTTACCAGCTGCACGACCGCTAATACTTAAGGTGGGAGTGAGGTGTTTACACGTCTCCCGGATCTGAGCAGTCTCTTTCCTGCTATTGGCCTCAGTAGATAACAATAGGGGATGACTTTGGTGATCTCAGGTTAATTCTCCCTTCTCCTCCAAGCCTGCAGGCAGTCTGGTGCCAGGAAACCTCTACCCGGGGTGGGCTGTGACCAGCCCCTAGCTGTCACTGCTGGCCCCTCCTCAAACTTACTCTTGTGAGGATCCAGGCTGTCCTGTTTGTATCATTCCCGGCCAGAACTGGAAGGCAAAATGCAAAAAGCTTCAGGGTTATGAGTTCACCTCAAAGCACTGCTCAGGATGTCTGTGCACTGTAATCTTTGCTAAAGACAGTGGGTTCAGATCATCCACCAGCTGCAAAGTGACCTTCCCTAAATGCAGATATGGTCGCTGCCCTGCAGAAGATTGCAACCTACAGCTCCTTCTGGCTTTTCTTCCAGAAAATCTCCTGGACGGCAGGGACTAGGCAGCAGCTCTTCAGCGTTCACCTGACACCCAACTGAAATCTGGGTGCACTGCAGAGGGTTCAAAAATATCTCATCTGACTGCTTTACCCATGTGCCTACCCACCCTTCTCCTCCTCCCTCCATTCTGAAATGTTTCCTGTGTAACATGTGCCTCCACAGCTCCCAGCACCGGGGAGAGGACACAGCTCAGAACGAGAGGCCAGGAGCTCAGAGAAGCAGCAGAGACGCCTCCTTTGCTGTGAGCTTTCCTGAGCTTTCTGGTGCCCGCTGACTGGAGGCCTGCTGGAAAGGCAGTAGGATGTCAAGGGAGTCAGAGAGCCCTGGGTATGAGTCCTGACATCGCTAACCATGTGATTACGATCAAGTTACCCAAACTCTTGTTTTGTTACTAATTAACTCCAGTTTTCTCATCTGTAAAATGGCAATAACAGTAAGAGGCATTTAAGATTATTTTGAGGATTAAATGAGATCATAACATTAAGCTTCTCAGCCCTTGGCAGGTGCAAAATGAAAATGATAATAGAATACTTCTGTCCCTTTAGGAGTTAGTTGCCATAAAGTGACCCTGAGGACACAGGAACAGAGACCAAGGGCCAGGATTAAAATGATAGAGCTGAAGAGGCAGATAACAACCTGGAAGGGCACCAAAAAAGTGATACTTAATTCCATGTCTTCAGGGACTAAGCTCCTTCCCTCTCCTTCTCCCTCTCTTACTCTCCCCCTCTCCCTCGCTCCATGCTTTCTTTCACCATTTTGCACTCAGCAACAGGGCGCCACAAAACGGTCCTTACCCTCTCTTACACCTGACCCAATCAACAAGAAGCGCCAGGTGGATGGCTCTGTGCTTGGCCACGTGGACCCCATGCGCTCAGGGGCCATCATTATGGCTCCACCTCATGACTTACCCCTGGCGCCCCTGGGAAGGTGGGGCGTGGGATCCCTGGCAGCCCCAGCTTGTTGTGAATGGCAGTGGCTGATACGATCTGGGCTGACGACATGGCGGCCATGTGCTGCAGGGCCTTATCCTTTGCAGTCTGATCCTTGAAGGTGACAGTGACACACAGAATTAATACACAACACATGGCTACCGGGCAGCTTAAACAGGCACAGCCACGAGCACAGGGACTAAAATACAGTGCCACAAAAAAGGCCAAAAAAGCAAACATGCACAGATAAATAAACACAGCCAGAAGGCTAAAAACACACTCAACCTACTGTAACTCTGAACATTTACTGAGAACACCCAGTAGCAAGGTTTAAAAAGAAAAAAAAATTTAATCCATTTTCCAACAGAATGGGAAGCCTCTGAGAAGAGTGGACAACGTATTTATTTTTCCAGCTTCCAAAGGGAGATATCTCCAATTACTTAACAGACTCAAGGAGAGGGGAAAAAAAGGCCCTGCTTTCAAGCACACAGATGGGGAGGAGGGTGAGAGAAGAGGCGTGGTTGTGGATCTGGGGTAGGACCATCGCAGAGTGCTGGGAGGCCCGTCTGTGTGCTCGGCCTGGGAGCCCTGGCAGACACCTGGTGGGGAGGCTCAGAAGCAGCGGGGCGGCGGGGCGATGAGGCAGGGCGATGACGGGGCCAAGCAGCATGCTGGCGGGGGGCATGCTTTCTCAGGTATCCCCGCCTGGGTCAAAGGCTAGACGGGTTCTTTCTATACCCAAGGACACAGGGGATGCTACCAGGTAAGTGGTTTCCCCTTTTCCTAAAAGGGTCTTTTCTAAAAAAGCCAAGGCTGATAACACACAGCTAGCCAAAAAGTCTGCCAAGCACAGCTAAAGTACAGAATACTCAACTTGGTGAAAATACTTACCATGCTTGTTACCTGGATACAACAATAAACAATTTGTTAAAAGGATTGCGTTACAAAGGCAGGGTTATTTTTCTTCTTAGTTAAAAAATATATACGTATACAAACACATGATACTTGGGTACAATAAAATGCGTAGGAGCGTGGTTTTTTTTTTTTCTTTCACATTTTAGGAGAAATGTGTGACCCAGGTAACTATCTAAAGGGCAATTATCAACAACCGCAACTCCCAACTCCTTTGAGCTGGTTCTGAGGCTTCCCCAGTACAGATGGAGAAATGGTCAGGCCCCTGGTGTGGGACAGGCCCTGATGGTGGGGGCAGGGCTTCACACTCAGTAAACATGTCAAGGGTCCTGGCTGCTTGCACAAGGTCTATACAAGCTATCCCAGGCCCAGACTCCATCAAAGCAGGAACAAAATGGTGACATCAGAGTAAAAAGAGCACTCTCCCCAGCTGTCATTCAGAGTTCAGACAGAGAGTGAAGGTCAAGGGAAGCTTCAGGCTAAGACACTGAGTACCAGCTGAGAGGTGGCTTCAATGTTTACAGATTTACCCAAAGGTGATGAATAAACATGCTGAGGCGCCAAAGGCAAGGCCAAAAGGAGGGGGGGGGGGAATCAAAGCCTACAAGACAAGTACTAGAGGGTTCTAAGGAAGATCAGTCAGGTGCTCCCAAGGTAGAGACGCCACTTTGCCCCATAACTGCCAGGAGCACCGTGTGAATTTTCAAAACGCTTATATTAACCCTTGAAAAGGAGCCTAACGTTGGCATAAAATTTTATATTTCATACACTTCTCTGGCTCTCAACTGAAAAAAACGAGCCTCATCTAACAGCTATTCGGGGATACACATGGTCATAATGAGTATCTGTAAGGGCACTGCTGCAGCTGAATGACACCAGGAGGGCTCTGGAGGCCTGCAGGATTATTGGTCCCCAGAGACTGAAGTGATGCCTTTGCTGCCTCTGGTCAGATGGCATTCTTCGAGTTGAAGTTCCATTTGCTAATCTGCTGAACGTTCTAACCTGAAGCCAGCTTTCTCAGGTCACTTTTTTTTTAAGGCCTGAAATATTTCAGACACTGAGATGCCAGGAAAAAAGGCAAATATTGAAGTCAGTGGAATTTTATGATAAACTGACCGTGTGTGTGCAAATGCCCTACAGCCAAACTGGGCCTGACACGTACAAACCTCAGTGCGCGTCAGTCTACCCTTAGCTGGTCCTGCAGTTCCACCTGCCACCTGCCCCGCCATCCCCTCAGAGGGTAACCCTGGTATAAGGAACAGGAAACCTGGCTCAGTCACACTTCCTTCCTTCTCTGTCAAGAGCACCTTGACATCAATACAAGCTCATGGGTTTCTCTTTGGACCAGTCCCTTTGGACCCCAGCCCCCAAGTCATGTAACCCTTAATAAAATGATATCAATACCCTCAAGGAAACCGAAGGAACGGCATAGGTATAACCACAGGTGCCTTCCCCAACGAGCTACAAGCCTTACAACCTGTCCAGGGCCCAGGCGGGGGAAGCTGAGAAAATGGCAGCCCAGGCTGCTTGTCTGCCTGGCCGATGCAGACTGTGCAGAATAACTACAAAAGAGCTGTGGGCTTGGCTCTATTCCAAGAGTACGTCATGGGGCCTCTCTCAGACCTGAGACTTCTGTGTTTATGAAATGCTGATGACAGGGGCGGTTCTGCTTGCCCAAATACAAAGTGCGTCTGTGCACACTTGGGTGCAGTGACCAGGAATCATTAAGTCCAGGTCCACATGGAAATAAGTACCTACGTCTCCACAACCCACTCTTACTCTATTAGAGTTGCTTGAGATGTTTCCCTTTGCTAGGCTGATTGAAAAGTTCTTCAAAACGTTCACGAAAGTTTGATACTTTTCTAACAGGGTAATCAGTCAATGAGGAAAGGAGAAAAGTCACCACCTTTGCTGTTTATGTCACATAGCTCCAGACACTTCAGAATACAGTCTTTTTCTTTTGTTAAATAAAGTCAGGTTTGACTCTCTTATTACCCAGCATTCCACCAGGTTCCCAAATGAAAACAGAAGTTCAGAAGCAGAAGAGCAAGTCAATTGCTGCGAGCACACCAACTTGCTCTATGCCAGTAAAAGGCGTACGTGCTGGGGAGTCTGGAGACCTGGTTCCAAACCTGTCCTCCACCTGACATTAATGGGCTGTATTACCTTGGGCAAATCACCTAACACTCTAATTTTCTTCAACTACAAAGGAAAGAGTTGTACTTTATTTTCTAAAGGTCTTCTGATTCTAAAAGTATTCATAGCTGTGAGTTTGACATCCATTATAAGCAAATACATCTTAATACATATAGCTGGAAAACCACTAGTGAAAAGACAGCAGGATGTTAAAATTTGGGCAGTTCTTGGCCACCTGTCCTAATAGAGAGAAAGCCAAGTGCAGAGAGGAAATTTTATCTCAAGTAGAGGTTCTTTCTGCACTTGACCTACCTATTTGAGAATAGGCAATTTCCTACAAATGGACTAAAATGTCTACACCAGTTATTTCCTACTTTTTGTAGTGGTGACATTCTGAGTACTCACTTAATTTTATAACATCTCCCCTCTACCTATGATATACGATGGAAAATTAAAAATTTTTGTTTAAAATCTAAAGTAACCCTGCAGATAATAAGCACCACCAGGGAGATCTCGAAATCAGAACTGAGAGACTGGCTATAGGCCTACTTATCCTGAAATGGGAGTACACCTAGCTGAGAGATTTCAATTGAAGGATGTCTAAATTGTCATTTTCAGCCTAGAGATACATGCCTGGCTTTGAAGAAATTATAACTCTCAGTGTCAGACCTGACTAAATGGCATCTCTGTGTCATTCTAGTCTAATATCCTGGACTTTTAAACGTTCCACTCTATCATCACCACCTACCCCCAGAATAAAGGGGGGTGGGGGTGGGGGTGTCGCTAATCCATCCAAACAACAGTAGCTTAAGTAAAATCAAAAATATATGCTACATTTGTACACATTAATTTTATTCTAAGATGTTTTCATACTAATATTTCTGAGATGTGGAAGAGATTTACAAAGGATGAGCACATTGTTTTATCTTGAAAAACTGTTATTAAGTCAATACTGAGTTATCGTCTATGATGTCTTAGATTACAGAAAATACTGAGTGTATGCATGTGTACATACGAGTATGCACGAGGAAAAATGTGTCCTAGGAAAAAGCGTGGACAACTTCATATTCACTCCTTTTTACTGATTTTAAGCCCTTCTATTCCTAAGATTATAAAGAATGAGGCCATAAAAAGCCGAAGTGGGGAAAGAAAAGGCATATCTCCCTTATCCAACCAAACCCAAACTCAAACCCACAACCTGGAATGTGGAAAATATTTATGGAGCAGGAAACATGGGTCTAAGACTGTTGATGGAGTGCTAAGAACAAACAGACCATGTGACCTGAGACTGAGGGCAGACGAAGCACTCCAAGGCAGGGTGCACGTCTCAGTACTCACTCGACTCTCTTCCTGCCCCATTCCTGGCATACCGCGCTGTCAACGGCCTCACTACCTCTGCCACGCGGGGTCCAGCAGGCCATGGCAGACATAAACTTCTCAGCCTGAAGCCTTTCAAACTGTTATTGTTACTAAGTAAACAGGCTTTCATATTTCATGAAGCAGAGCAAGGCTGCCACTACAACTCTGGGATCAGCTGACTACCTTCCTCTTGCTGCTGAAATGTACACAATGTTTGGAAAATGTCTTCAGGTGATATCCATGACAGGAAGGCAGCCTATCACAGATGCACATGGCTGGAGTGGTGCGCTCTTCAAACTCAGGGAGATTTTATGAATCAGTCTCTGGAAAGTAGGGGACCCTTGTTCCCCCCTCTGTTTTCTCAGCTTTTAAATATTCTGGGGAATCAATTATCTCATAATTTTTAGGCATTAACCATAAACACATTTTAAAGATAATATAAAATGGCGCATGCTCGCATGTACTATATTATAGTGGCTACATATGAAATCTGAATGAACAGCATACTAAATCAATATACTCCTGCTTATTCAGGGGCCATCATTTCAGAATTTAAAGACTCCAATCTAATTTCTTCATATGGAAGCCCACCAATACATCAGGAAAAATATGTACAGTCAAAAATAAAAAAGACCATGGATACAAAAACTTCGGATAGCTATTAAGTGTTCTTCTCCAAATATACTTCTCTCAGCAATATAAAAATATAGCACATGAGAGGAAAGATAGCAATTTGCTTGCAAAATCACTTTTTCAGAAAAAGACAAAACAATACTTTCCTAAGAAGTAATTTTGCAGATGTTGTTTCTAATCTTGCACTATGTGGATTCACATGACCTCTGCAATTATTAGCAGTAGCCCTTAAGCAGATAAACATCATAAGAGTCTATGATGGCTTGGAGAAAGGATGGAGGGCACTTGAATTTTTCTAGCCATGATCTCTAATTTGCTTATTATTAGAGAAAGCAGGAGTAAATACAAAAGGGCCTATTTCAGGCGGGCAATGGCTAATGCCAAGGAGAGAAGGCCCATTCATGCTTCTCCTGACTTGACATGTAATGAGTAGCAATTAATTCATCTTATTGTATTTCCAAATGCCAAAAACTCCATTCACATCAAAGAAAAATTTTTCAAGGCTTTTACCATTGTCCACTTTTAAATGTACTGTTCTATATTTAGTATTTTATAATTGTCAATAGTGTTTCCTTTAATTCTCATGTGGGGCTCAACATCATAAAGGACTGCAGACAAGGATCTGTGATTTGTAGGTGTGCCTGATGACTCTCTACCAGGAAGCCTGGGATTTAGGGCTGCTAATGCCAGGTCTGGGTGTTGGGGAGAAGGCACCCACTAACTTTAGCCCCTTTCCCCGTGAGGGACAGTAAGAGGCAGGAGGCAAATCTCCCTTGAAAAGCCAGAAAGTACCAGCTCCCACCACTCATCTTCTCTGTTTCATTCGAACAGGCAGACACAATGAAAACAGGGCTCGGTTGAGGGAGACGATGCAAAAGCATCTCGAGTTAGGGCAATGAGCCCTCATCCTCCACCAGCGAGCACTCTGTAAGGAGGCAGCATGACAACACAGCTTGCTTGGGCTGTGGTGCCAGATAGCCCTGGGATCCAGTTCAGACTTGTGACCCTGGGTGAGCCCCTTAGCCACTGCAAGCCTCTGCATCCTCACTTGCAAAGTGAGGACAACACTCACCTTCAAGAGTGCTTTGAGAACCACATCAACCACTCTGAGCACACAGTGCCCACAGCCTCGCCATTCTGTGGACGTGCCATTTATGGGGCCCACATGACCGACCATCCAGGCTCAAGTCACTGGAGAGCTGAAATGCTTAGGAGCCCTGGTCCTGAGTACATAACCTCTGGGCTCAATGTGATTGAGCACTGTTTATATTGGAGGCCAGTTAACAATGGGATTTCCCTAGGAAGGGATAAAAATGTAGAATGAGGCTGTTTCTGTTGTCCTTAAAGAGAAAATCCAGACCTGGCTCAGCTGACATAGAAAGGTAAATGTATTCAGTCTCCTAGTTTACACTGTAAGTTCTGTATCATCACACGGTTGATGAGAGGTTCTAATTCCACCACATCCAAGCACAAGAACTTAACTGCCTCCAGTTTTGGTTTTAACCCAGCTAAATTTAAAAAAAGGTAATGAAAATATTGCTGAGGAGAAAGAGTACATGTCATGAATGCAAAAGAACTCCTTGAAGTTTGGGAGATGCCAGGAAAGGCAGTGTATCATTTCCCAAATCCTGCAGCAAGGCCAAGTGCCTTGGTGCTGGCGTCGAGACAAAGGAGGTGGTTGTTTCAGGCTTCGTTTGCCTTGTGTACTGCTAACAGTCAACGCCTGAACGAGCAAAGTGGCTCAGAAGGCCATGGGGAGCACCACTGGATGAAGTGCAGCGTGTCTTCCCCGTGGACAGGCCCATTCCTGGATAGAATCAGTGGTGACACAGCCAGGATTCAGCAGTGTAGATGCAGCAAAGCCACAGCAAAGTTCTTGAACTCCTCAAGAGAATTAAATCAACAATTTGAACTTTAAGCTCTCTGCTTACTGGAAGGAATGGCAGGTTGGAAAGAATGGCCTGCTCAGAAATCAAATCACAAAGGCCACCAGGGCGAGAACGAAGAAAATGGCCCCGGGGAGCACATGGAGCTCGTAAATTAGTCACCAACGACTGGACACAATCAGAGAAGCTCAGGCTTTTTTCTGCTCTACTGGGATGATGCAATGTCAGCAAGTACAGGCTTTTCTTCAATACAATCCAGAGCTTGACATGAATACGTCTATTGCCTAAGATGTATTCCTGCTGAGGTTAGGGCAGAACAAAGACTTCCTTTACACTTAGCACTGTCTGGACTCATGCACTCACCAAAACACACCCCAAACCAGAAGCGGCCTGGTCCACCTTCGGGGAAGATGAGGACAGTCCACAAAGATGAGGACAGTCCACAGTGTGGTGGTGGCCTGCAGAGCTTGGCTGTGGCTCTCACAAGCCTCTGAAGCCAGCAAATAAAGGACCACCTTTTTGCTGCTATCAGGGAAAGGAGGCCTCTGGGCGGGGACTGGACAACCTCCCAGGACAAACGAACATACAGAGACTCAGAGCAGGAAACTCTAAGTAGGAACTCTGAGTAGGAAAGAAGAGACTGTTTATAGCGCACAGAGAACATTTCTGCAGTCTTTCTACATGCTGGGATAATAAATCCATGGAGCTCAAAAAAAAAAAGCAAAAACAGTTAAAGACCTTTTGATGAATTAATGGTGAGTGAAATAATTCAAAGTACAGAATCATGTCTAGTTGCAGGCCAGGCCTCAGTCTGTACCACACAAAGTCTTCTCAGACAGGCTGCTGCCTCTCACTGCTCAACTGCAGATTCCAATGAGGGGATAAACTAGGGAACAGGGGGAGATGGAAGATAACACATGAAACCAGCATGGGCAACACTGCTGTAGACCCAGCTGGTGACACAAGGTCCAAGGGAGATTTCTGAGTCAGCATCTGTGGAATTCCTCAATGCATGTTTCATAGACCTATAAGCCACCTGCATGCTGTAACTGCACGGGTCCATCTTCTACTTTATAACTAGAACCAGGCACCTGAAGAGTGGTGGGCCAAAAGGATCTTGTCTGGGCAGGGGCCAAACATGTGGTCCTCCCATCACAGAGAAATGACTCTGTTCTAGACCAGCGGTTATCACACTCTGACTTGTCTTTTAGACATTTTAGTCAAGAAAATTAAAAAAAAAATAAAAGTATATATTTGATGTCCAATATTCCGGCACTCTGGCCACAAATGCCTTGCAGTTCCAATCCATCTTAGGGCTTCTGAATCTCACCTGCACTCTGCTGGCCCCTTCACCCTTTTCCCTACTGCCCCAGTCTCCCTGCTGATGGTTCTTGGTCTCTTCACATCGTTCCTTGACCTCTTCAACTATCCCCTAGTTTTTCTTGCCCCTTGCATCTCTCTCCTGTGGTTGAAGTCTGTGTCCAAGGCCATCCCAAATTGTTGGCCAAGTCTATCCTAGCTCAGGCCAGGATAAACTATAGAGAAGAAGTCTCAGGTTGGTGCCAATGGCTTTAGCACAAGTTCATAGTAAACAATGGGTAAAAATCTAGCTTAGTTTTAGGATAAGGGCCAAAGGAGAAGAGACAGTTTTCACTGGATTTGATTTTCTCAGGGAAATACTAAATGGCAAGGAAAGACACTGATGGTGGGGGGCTGAGATTGGTTGAGGAAAGACAGTAGGTAGAGGAAATTAGAAAAAGTAAGAATAATGTTTTGCCATTTGATTTCTTTCAGTTAAAAAAAAACAAACCTTAAAGGAAATATAATGAAAAGAATCATTTCTGGATAGTACAAACATGAATGCTTAATATGTCATTCTCTGTACTAACTTTTTGGTGTATTTAAAATTTAGCAACAAAAACTTCATAGTTAATTTTGATGTACACTCTCAGTTAATGGCCATTACTTTAAGAGAACCCGGGCTTTAATAACGTAAGTTTTTTTTTTAATGTTTTTAATTTTTTATTATCTATCTATTTATTTATTTTGTGGTACGTGGGCCTCTCACTGTTGTGGCCTCTCCCATTGCGGAGCACAGGCTCCGGACGTGCAGGCTCAGCGGCCATGGCTCACGGGCCCAGCGCTCCGCAGCATGTGGGATCTTCCCGGACCGGGGCGCAAACCCGCGTCCCCCGCATCGGCAGGCGGACTCTCAACTATTGCGCCACCAGGGAAGCCCTAACCTAAGTTTTAAATGCTGCCTTTGAAAAGTTTCAGTGTACAGTTTTCAGACTTAATAAGAATAGAACTTTTTAACATAATTCACTCTTTAAAAACAATGAGCAAGAAAGAGCATGCAGCAATCAGATTGGAGTGGAGTGGGGACCAGCCGAGGGTGCCAATACGGATGGATAAGAGCCACGGAGCAGGGCCCCAGGGGTGCTTGGTCGGCCCCTGGTCCAGGCCCACATCTTGCTCCCTTGGCTTCTTAGAGCAGCCCCTGAATTAGCCTCCCTGCCTCCAGCTTTGCCTTGCTCCGCGCTATCCTCTAAAAATGGTTGGAGGGATCTTTCCAAAGCATAACTGTGAACGACCCCTGCGTGTTCCCATGCTCCTCAGGGGAACCTCACCCCTCCAGTCTCATTCCTCGTTCCATGCCTCCAGCTAGATGGGTGTTCTTCATGGTTCCCCCAACCCCCCCACCCCCATTATCTGTGGAAATTCTCTACCTTCCTCTATGCTTAGTTCTAATGGAACCCCCTCCACGGGGCTTTCTTTAATTCCCCCACACTCAGAATTAATCATCCTTTTCACTGCATGGTCTTTGCACTGCTCTGTTAAATTTCTACTGCAGAGCCCCCTAGCTGGGGACAATCCACTGGGAATCTTGTATTTTCCCCAAATGTGCCCAAAAATAACAGAAAGAATGAGTGTTCCCCCAAAACAGAGACTCTTGTGTATTCAACTTTCCACGCCCAACATCTACTAAAGGGTCTAGAACACATGGCTTCTCAATGGAACCATTACTGGACTGAATTAAGTAATCATTTCTGCGCTTTTAAAGTTCAAATCTACACGGAAATCTTCAAACTTTTACTAAAACAATTTTGTTTTAAACGAAAATGAAAATCCACACATTTTGGGGTGATCGGGCTCACAAACAAGCACTTTGAGAACCAATGCATTTAGCAGAAGCATAAAGCTGACCTTTGAAATGCATCCTAAGAGATTTTCAAGAGCGTGACTTCTGTAGCTAGGATGACTCATCCACAACCGTGACATGAGAATAACCACTCTCTCGAGCCTGTTTTCTTCAGAAGGCTATGGCAGAACAGGCTACGGAATTTAGAAAATGTGGGCTCTAAGTGGGACCCCCAAGCTGTCCCATAAAGGCCGGAGGCACGGCTGAGTGGCGGGCATTTCCTTTTCCTTCTGCCTAACGCAGTGTGGGGTTTTCAAACCTTATTCAACAGAACCAGCCAAAGAGGCCACTGCTAAGGACGAGAGAGTGTGAGCTTTAAATAAAACAGCTTTTACTCTTTTATATATGGAAAATTTCGAGTAAGATTTCAATCTGAAATGTGAGTTTTGCTGCTTAAAAAAGGCTGGAAAACCACTAGCCTCAAGAATTCTCCTGCACCCTTCCTGGGAGAGTGAAGAGAGGCTCACAGGCAAGAGGGTGCCCTCGGAAGCCACACCTGGCCCCAGCCCCGGCCCCGGCCCCAGGTGTGAGCAAACCACTTTTTCAAACCCCGAGGGAGAACAGGGAAATGAAACTTGGCTTCAGTCTTCACAGGAGGGCCACAGGCCTCTGTCCACCCCAGAGAACAGACATCCTTTGACTTCAGAGCATGCGGAGAAATGGCGAGAAGCCCGGCTGGCGAGGCACGGCAAGGACAGGTCCGGAGATGGCCAGTCAACGGCTATCTCCTCCAGGAAGTCTTGCTGCATCGTCTCAGACAAAGCACGGCACCTGTTGTGAGTCTGGATACTTCCTGCCACCCCTACCCCTGCTCAGAAGCTATCCTTGCTGTCTACCGAGATGACTTCAACTTCTGTAGTGAGTTTATCTCATTAGCCAGTGTTGGGAGGCCAAGAAGCCAGAGGCTATCAGCCTGACCCCACAAGGAACTCGGCGAGGATGCTCATCCCTGCCTCCCGAGGACGTTAGACTCCAGAGCTGAACAAGAAAGTGCAGACAGAGAGAGGAGTTCTATCCTCCTACCACGCCAAGGGGCCTGAGCCCGTTTCCTGGTAATGGCTGGCAGGAAGGTTAAGGAGGGCATCTTTAACATAAAACGTCTGTGGGAGGTGAAGGCAGCAGGATATCTGCAGGCAGGTGGCAGCCACCCTTATTCTCCTCAACTGTCCTAACTCCCTCCGAGTGGGGACGCAGCAGCTCTGCAGCCAGGAACACATCACCCCGAGATACTGGTGACCGTCAATCCCAAATTAGGCCCACATCTTGACCGATGGCTCAAAGTTTAAAAATCATCTTACTTCTAAAATGTAGTGGCTGAGGGACTGTGGGAAGCAAGGCCTGCACGCCCAGGTCCAAAGGGGCGTGAGGGGTGGTGACACGTTATCTACAGTGTGTGCTGATGAGAAGCCTACTGCTTGAAATCCACTTCAGCCTCCGCTACAGGAAACCCTGTCTGGAAGAGTAGTAGTTTAGGATTCAGAAAGTTCAAATCCTGACTTTGCCACTTCCTATGCTGGATGGCTTTTGGTGAGTTAATTAAACCTTTGGATCCCTGGTTTCCTGAATATTACTCCTGAAAATCTAAGAATGGAACTCACTTTGTAGTGAGCTTACATGAGAGAACATACAAGAGGCCCTGCACTGCACTAACTCCTGTCTTTCATCCCCAAACTCAGCAGCACATTGTCCATACAGCTCGTCTCTGGGATTGCCTACACATTTAACTTTGGCTCTTTCTGCGAACACTTATCCTACAGTGCCCTATATTTCACATTCCCATTTCCACGGCCAGCTCTGTGAATAGAGGATTGGTTGTTAACTGCCCACTGTGATAAGCGCCATGCCTGGAACACTCGACTGGTATTAGCTGATGGGAAGAACAAAGGCCTCCATTTTTCCAAGAGTAATGAGGTAGGGAGGAAGGAAAGGAACTGTAAGAAGATGGAGGTGGTTCTTGGAGATGAAATGCTGAGCCAGTTGCTACCCCACTGCCTCTGTCTCTGCCTCTTCTTCATGCCCGCCCCAGAGGAGAGTGGTCCAGGGCTGGCTGAAAGTGGGGGGAAGTCTTTTTGTAAGAACAAACACAAAAACGACTGTGTGTTGGTATGTATGTGTATGTATAAGATAATGGCAAAACTGTTTCCATTGAGGAAAATTTGTAAAGTCACCAAGAGAGAAAAAGAGTGCTTGTGGAATCCCATGGGGATCCCCTCTGACCAGGAGAGCTTTACCCACCATTTACAGGGCTTTCGGTCCAGGGCCATGTGCCCTGGTGAGCATACAGGAACCACACAGTGCAGAAATAGAACAATTCATAACATCACAGATGGAAACACAAAATTGATGTCTGTAAACTTCTTTGTACATCATTAATCCGTTAGAGAAACTAGAAACAGAGTGAGAACTTGAGCAAACACTGGGGTAGTTACATCCACATAGAAAGGACTGCACCTTTGGTTAAAAAGCAGGAGCTACGAAGTTATTTTAGTCTTCCAACTGCTCAGCCAGTGCAACTAAAAGCCAGCCACCATCAGCCACATGTGTGAGCGAGCGAGCCAGCATGCTGCCCACTGCAGAGGGCACCCCAAATGCGCCTTCCTGGTCGCTAGACCTATTTCACAGTCAGCGTCGTTTGCATAAAAAATGTTGGAGGCCTTTGGGAAGGGTCCCAGTGTTCACCACTTGGGGCTGTGAAATCATACTTTGTCCTTTAGTTTAGAACAAAAACACAAATTTACTTAATGTATGGGGGGAAAAAATCAGAACAGAACCAAAAACAGGCTTGTGGGAAAGACAACAATATGGACTACAGATTCATTTTTATTATAAAGTAGAGCTCCTCCATGCAAACTATAATCCCTTTGCATTTCTCAGATAGGGCATTACGGAGGGAACAAGTCACGCATGTTTTACTGCAAGTTTTGGAACGAGAGAAAACAGGGAGAACTTGCATTTTTAAGTCGTCCATGCCTCTGTTTTTGCTATGAAATATATTTTAAAAGACTGGAACATGAGGCACATGTACAAAAAAAAAATAAACTCAAGTATAAACGGAATTGCAAACATGGATTTGATCAAGAGCTTTCCCATCTCTAAGACCTATCTTTTTTTTAAGCCCTCACCTCCAATTTCTTTTTTAATTAACAAAGCCACACACTTAAAAAACATTAAGCAATGTGGAAGAAATCTGGCAGAAAATACTCTCTGTTGGAAGAACTCATGAAAAATTACATGAAGAAGATGTATTTTTCATAAGTACTGAAAATACATCAAAAGCACAAATTAAAATAATTTCTAAATTTTTTTCAAAGTAATTTCATGATGGCCACTTGGAAATGATTCATTTATAATTTCTATACCAACTTTGCATCTCTTTGACTTTTTTTCCCTCTCCTAGCTCAGGGTTGCTTGGTGGTTATTTGAAGAGTAAAAAAAAATCATGTTTCTGTGCTGAAAAGTTATCAAGACCAGCTCTCTGCTGCATTTGCATTGTTATTAGGGACACACACACACACACACACACACACACAACACACACACACACACTCTCTCTCGCTCTCTCTGAGCTTAATGTGAGGCTAGTACAGAAACAGAGAGATTAGACACAAAGAAATGTAAACAGCTCTCACATGCGAGGAAACTAGGTTACCAGAATCCCAGCACCAGGCATTCACCAGTCACCATGGAAAACAGGAAGTGAGATGCATAGCAACCACAAGCCAAAAAGCAGGAAAGCGCATACCTTTAGCTTGGAATGAAAATCACGAGATTTCCTTCTGGCAAGAACCTGAATGTGACTAGACACCTGCAGGGTAGGGGAAGGGAGGAAAACAAAGGAAAAGCCTGTAACCATGGAGATGAAAAGCCCCCTACAACTGGGCAAGCCAGACGTACCTTAATGGCGGCTTGAATTTCTCGAACTTTCTTTCTTGCTAAGACCTGTATATGACTAGACACCTACATTGTTCGGGTTTATGAGGGGAAACAAAACAAAACAAAACAAAACAAAAAAAGGAAATCAAATATAAAATCGCTACTCCTTGGGAGGGTTTCGGGGTGGGGGGGTGGGGAAGGTTATTTGCATCTCAACAAAGCTCTGCAGTTAGGAATACACAGTCCCAGCCAGACACCAAGCCCCCAGCGCTGCTCTAAGCTTTTCAGACTGGGTCATCACTGCAGTGACTGGAGTCAGGATGAAAGTTGAAACTAATCTTAGTTTTCTCACCCAGGAGAAATCATGGGCACGGGATGAGAGGGGGAGAGTGGGGTTGTTTTCTTTATAAAATTAAAAAGGTGGGAGTAGAGGTAAATGAAAATATTTATAGCTTCTCAGTATCAGGAGGGAAAATCCCTTTTTCTCAATTTAGAAGAGACTATCCATAAATTAGCACATTCCGCAGAATCAAAAAGCTGAAGCTGTAGGTTGTATTCTGATCTCATTAAGAGCTCTGGATTCTGTAGCAAATGTTAAAATAATACTGACATGTAAATTAGATCTCAAAGAGAAATGGAAAGACCCAGTTAGCAGAGCTTTTTTTTCCCCCCTTATAAATATCTTTAATCCTTCCACTCTTTTGGGTATTGACTGGGCGCCAAGTGGATTTGCATATTATTACAGAGCGAAAAGTGTGAATACAGCCAGCCAGCCATCCTGTTAAAAATCTGGGTTGAAAAACCACACGGATTTGCTGAACAACAAATTCACATTGGAGAGGTATCACCAACTGCCGCCTAAAAACATCCCCGGGATGCCGGGGTGTGGAAAGCAAGCCAAGCCCGGCTTCTGAAACACAATGATTCCACGGGGTAAACAAATTTGCATCTCTTTCAGCGGGACTTGGTTAAATTTAGAAGTGTCCCCCCAGTGAAGGGGTTGGGCACATGACCAGAGCTCACAGACCGGCAGACAGCCCAGGTCCAGCACCTTCAGTATGCTGGGAATTAAGATGTGTCTGTTTCAGAAATTTAGAACCTCTCATTTAGAAGTTCAGCAACTGTGAGGCCATTACTTGATTTCAAACACGCTAGCCACCCTAAAAACAGGATTTATGATAACAAATGAACCTCTCATCTCTAACTTTGTCTTCGAGTTTCAATTTGCTTCTGCAATTTTTTTTTTTTTAAGTACGGAGAAGCAGGAACTCTCCCCCATCCTCTTCACCTCTCCATCCTGCTCCTGCTTTCACTTGTTTTCACCAGCATTTTGTTCTGATGTGATTCTCTGACTTGCTGAGGGCCACAGTGGGGGGAATATCCACCGAACAGACAATGCCCTGCCTCTGAGCACGGGCAGGAGGCCACCTGCCTCTGTGCTGACTCAGCAGTGGGCTCCCGGCTGGGGCACAGGAGCGTTCCTGGGGAAAGCTCTCCCCGTCATAAACACTCAGGAAAACAACTCATCACTGAGCAGAGGACTGGAATCTGCTGCTCAGGTTTAACGAGACCACAGTTGAGCTCGCCTTTTGGTTTGATTATAGTTTTTAAAATTCATGCCATTTCAGTCAGCATAGGTCAACATTAAAATATACATATATATTTTTTTCTGTTAACAACTCACCCATGAGGTTGGTTTGATGGTTTTCCCCCCTTCCATTTCTTTCTTTTTCTGTTTTTTGTTAAACACTAATTTCTCATCCGTTCCAGTTCTGAACTGGGTCAGAGATTTGGGCTGCTTTACATCAGAAGGAACGAAGAGCGCCAGTACGCTGACAGAGGGCAGAGGAAAATTCCTGACCCTGCTCTGCACAAAGGTATTGTAACTTCATTTCAGTCACAGCAGCTACTGACAAAAAGCCATAGCTTAAGGAGCAACAGTTCCCTGGACGCACATCATTCATCCTTATAATCCAGCCAATACTCATGGCTGCTGGTGTTACTTTTTCATTGAAATGATGACTAATATGTAATTGTTCCAGGATTTTACAATGCGCAAAATCTCAAAATTTCATGACTTGCAAAGTATACCTGCACCTGCGGCTTTTGCAATGTTTGCAGATGCACAGTTTCGGAAAGAAATTTAAGTTTTACAATACAGTACAGGAACAGTTCATACACTGTCCTTAGCGGTGAAACTTTCCCATATGTGTATAGAAGGAACTCCAGAGACCACATAATAAAAGGTCACTGAAATGATGAACAGTGAAAACTGAGCCAATTTCAAACACCTACAACACTGACGTCCTTACAGGGAACTCCAATTGGGGGCTCCTAGGAGCCAAAGCACAGACAGCCACTGCAGCCAAAATGCCTCCTTGGGCCATTCACTAACATGCACAATTTCCAGGTCGGTTGTTTTACCTGCTTTCTGGTCCTCGTCTTCCCTGTCCTGAGTTTGATGTATCTGGCTATCAATTCATTCCTACCTGAAAGAAAGAAGAATTTACAATAAAGTAGGTTACTTTGGGGTGGGGTGGGGGAGCGGGGGGGAGCCTCTGAAAAGCTAAGAATAGAATTCAGAATCAGGAGTTGTTGTTGCAACTGTAAGTTTATTAATGCTAGAAAAATAAAAAGGACAATCGTTTGCAAACAATATTTCCTAGGAGAAATTAGGACGAAGGGAATTTAATTATGAACTACAGTCAGCAATGGAGGAGAGAAATGTGCCTTTTAAAAATGTGCCTTTGTGTTTGCATGCTTGTCCCTAAACGGATGGTCGCTTGTATAAAAAACAAATAAAAGGATTAGTGTGGGAGTATACAGACCTGGTTCTGTTCCAGTCTTATTTTTCATATTCCTTCTCACCCAGGTTTCTACTCAGAGTTAACTCCAGTTAGAGTCATAAGAGCCATGAGAGGATGAACTGCTCTGGCCACGGAAACACAACGAAAAGAAGCTACAGTATGAAGACAGACACACCCCTAAATGTAGTCACTGTGCCAGTAACAAACTATACACAAAACTGTCAGCGCCAAAAAAAAACCAGACTCAACCTTTTCCAAGCTTTATTACCTCTGGGGGAAAGAAAACACCTTAAAGTATAAACAAATACCTCTGGTCCCCACTCCAAGAGACTGAGAAATCTCAAAGAGACGACCTGAACTATAATATAATGGGAAACTACACCCCCAAAGCCAAGTGGGGAAATATATTACTAATACTATATGAAATATAAATGCACTCATACGGGACACGTGGGTCCAAACTGCCACTATAATCATCACGGTATCATCTAGTGGTCTAATTTGTGTTTGCTGTCTTATTCCCCACACATACTGCATAGCTGAAGACAGCAAGAGATTTTGTCTTCTTCCCCAAGGTCTTCCCAGCACGCAGCACACTGCTGGGCACACAGAAAGAAGAAATGAGGAACTAACACAGCCTCTGGTGACAGAGAGTACCACAAGCCCCAGACCTCCCCAGCAGAGTAAAGAACTGGCGGCCCTGGTGACAGTGTCTTTATGGGAATCTTGCCTGAGAATTCTAAAACCTCTCCCATCGCTGCCTAGAACATTCCTGTAATTATGGCTCTGTTCTCCACCTGCCCGTGTTAGGACCGTGCAGGATATGGTCGTCACTGGAAGGCAAGGGAATCATGGAATCTTGGGACTGGGAAGTACTTCTGAGTCATCCTTTCCTACCCCTAAAAGTCTAAGTCCTTATGTAAGCCAGCACTTCTAGAATTAAGGAAGTAGCCCATGCTATCTTAAAATATACTGAAGAATTAAAAGACCCTTCTTATTTGAGGCTTCCTGTAACTTTCATCCCCAGATTCTTTTTGTTCCCCTTAATAAGAACAAGGCTAGTTCTTAATGCACATGACTGCCTTTCAGATATTACTGACAGCTTTCAGGTCCTCCTGCGGTTGTATCCAGGCTAAACCTTTCCTGTTCCTTTGTTATCTGTGATAAGCTTTGGAACACTCCCATATCCATCCTGTGACCATCCTTTGTCTAGTTTCCTTTCATAGCCTGGAGCCCAGAACTGTAGTCACCTCCCTGGTCCTAAATACTCCACCTCTGTTAATGCAGCCTAACACTGCACTAGATTTGGGGGGAATCACAATAAACCGTCAACTGATGTCAATTTGAACTCTTAGGCCTTTTTCATATGGCCTAATTCTCAGATATATCCCTACCCCTGTTCCCAGTCTTTTCATGTGTAGTTGGGATTTTCAGATCCAAATACAAAATGCTGTGTGTATTTCTATCGTACTTCATCTTATTAGATTAAGCCTGTCATTCCAGTCTTTGAATCTCAGATCCTGATTCTGTGACTGAACTTACCCTTTAACCATAGGAAAAGGACCTCTAAATTCAGTTTTGAGGACTGCTTCTCAAAGCATTCTCTTTCAACTTTTGAGAACTACCAATATCCCCTGTAGTGTCATCGGGTCTACTTCTCCATCTCTCAGATGGTTGTACAGATTTTGCAATTTGTTTCAAAGGCTGGCTGACAGCAGAGCCCAGCTAGGAGTGCCTAATTACCAGAAGCCAGACCTAAATGACAATGTCTGCAGCGGAGCCAAGCATCCTCCAGCTCAGGGCCTCACTGTGCACCCTGTTCAGAGCTGAGTGGCCAGGACGAAATAAATCTAGGGCTCTGAATTACATGCAATTTCATCTGAACCTTGTCCAGATGGGAAAAACGTCTCCTGCCCCCCCATTTGCTTATTTTCTAGGAAAGCAGACAGAATAGCTTGATACAAGTGGCATACAACCTATATCACCAGTTTTTAATTTCTTATGGCATTTGGTTGAATGAATGAGATCAGTACCTAGGACAGCCACGTTTGACGGTGCCCCCTGTGGTTTATGCAGTGGCATAAACAATGTCAACTCATAATTTGATTAAAATGCTTCTAAAGACCACTACTTCTACAAGAAGACCTCACTGAGCATCTACTATGTGCTGAGCGCTATGCTACATCATTTCATGGAAAGCTGGTCATGACTCTCACGTCCCTGGTTCTTTACATGAGCAAGATTACCTTTCTTTTAAAAGCCTGTGTTCTAAAAAAAAAAAAAAAAAAAAAGCCCGTGTTCTTTCTTTCATACCATGTTTCAAGCCACGAAGAGTAATTAACTTGAAGCTGCTATGTGTTCCTTCTTGCCCTGCCATAAGGAATATTGCTGATTCAAATTATAAATTCAAATTCCACTAACACTAAGCATCTACCGTGAACTCAGAGCAGACTGTTAATCACTTCATTTTTTGTGAATTTTTTAAATGACGATAAGGGTGGTTTTGTGCACAGAAAACATTAGTCAGGTTTACCTGGCTTTAGAAATGTTTATTTCATTTGTTTAGTTATTTTTTTAAAAACCTTAAATGCCCTAGCTCATCTTTTAAGTTTTCAGTTCAACTTACAGATCCTATAATTTTTATAATCACTTTCAAAGGGCCATCGGATTAATGTTTGGTCCATTTTACAAACCTAGTTAAACTCCTTCAAACATTTAAACTATGTTATTTATAATCTATAATTTATTTAATTCTTTTAAATATTAGAATTGATTTAACTTACAAAATCTCCCCTTAAACAACTCTTAGAAACCTAATAAATTCTCTTAAGTGCCCCAATATTGCTTAGAAATCTAGTTAAGACTTCAACCCTCCCTAAAATCAAGTCTAAGTCTGTTACTTTATTGCATATTTTAAATTGGAAATACAGGCTAACCTGTTATGTGCGCCAAATTATTTTAAATATGCATACTGAAGTACTCACATGCACAAATCCTTTAAATAAAAAGTATTAACACTATGGCTCTGATTATATTAAAAACTTCTACATTCAATTCTAAATCTTCCCAGAATTATAATATGCTCACCCTTTAAGGAAACAAGTATGTCATTCCAAATGATTTTGGAGTATCTTTTTGGGTGCTTGGGGTTGTACTTATTTTACTAGGTTCTGAATGAATTCTTATTAGCAACCCTGATAGGACTTTCTGAGCCCTATTTATATTTCTATAGCATGGCCCTCCAAACAGGTTGGATTCATACAGTTCAAAGCCTTGGATTTGAATCATGGTACTAAGGTACAGAATTCTCCAATCAAGGACAGGGAACTCAGGGACACCAAACATCACTGATGTAACTGGCAGTGGGGCTCTGGTCCATACAACACAGTTCTGTTTCACAGCCATGAAGAATGCTGGTTATTAGAAATGTTAACCCTCATTTCTCTAACTCTTGCTTCCAAAAAAAAATACACATGTACACATATAGTGGTGCTTGATCCAGTAAACCTTACATTACAAAAGTTACTTTCAACTAAGTTAACTTTAAAGTTAATCATGACATTCCTAAACTATTCCTACAGTTATGTGAGTACCATCTCTCCCTGTGCCTTACATGATGCCTGTCTGGTGTATCAGGGATATAAAGACAGCCTAGCCTGCTGCCCACAAGGAGTTCACTGTCCAAAACAAGGGCTAAGATAGAGGAAATCAGCTCTACGTGTCAGACAGCAACTGAAAGAGGTTCTAGTAACATATGTGGGTAATCAGCCACAAATAATTCCAGAAATCTAGAAAGCCTTCCCCAAAGTACTGGAATATAAGCTAGGCTTTAAAGACAGATTACATTTTCTCCAACATTATAAAAGATTTCCAACATACAAAGTGAACGCTATATACACGATATACCTACCACCCAGATCCTACCTTCACTTTTTCTTTATTCGCTTTATCACATGTCACTCCATCTATCCACTCTTCTACCCGTCCACCGAGCCATCTTATTTTGTTGTTGTTGCATTTCAAAATGAGTGGCAGGCATGATAACATATCTGCATCCTTCAGTGTGCATATCATTAACTACAGTGATAAGACTGATTTTGATAGGCAGAATGGAGGGGGTATGCTGAAGACCCTTTTAGACAGAGGAAGCAGCATTTTAAAATATATATACAGAGGAAACTGGGGCTCCTAAAAACCAGGCATGCTGACCCTCAAGCTCCCTTGACCACTGCACACTTTCTCTTTCTGAGCCCAGGAATCTCCAGGTTCTACATTCACAGCATCCATGAATCATCTCCTTCATTCTTCTCTATAAATACCTGTAATAGCTTATAGAGCTGAGTGGCAATGTCACACTTCACCACTAAGTGTCATTATACTACAGCTTCTCTGCAGCACAGAATGTCCTTTAGAAATGCACACCCTATCACTTCTTTAAATCTGAGATGCAGCAGCTGCAGTTGCCTTTGCTTTTCCCACAGGCAAGAGGCAGCAGCAAAGGCAAACAGCCTGACCTGTCGCTTTTATACTGTGATCCTCACTAAGTGCTACGATCCAGTTTTTATTTTCTTTTTCCTTTCTCCTAAGTGACATAACACAGTTGAAAGTGAGCCCATCATTGGCTTTTCCAGCCTCCCAGATTGCTGTGAAATTTCCGCTAAAGGGGCAATAGAGAGAGAGAGAGAGATTCCAACAATAAGGGAGTTTGCGCTGTGCTTGCCTTACCCAGAGAGAAGACTGGTTAACGTTGTTGTGGGCTTGTGTGTAATGGGATGTGGCCTCAGGGTCATGTTTGAGGCACAGCAAATGCAGGGTCTGTGGCTACAAATTGTAGCCCAGAGACACTCGGCTTTAACAGTGTAAGAGCCACTTTGTAATTGAATGGAGTCAGGGAGCCACAAAGGAAGAAGTAACGAATGGAACCTCTTCCCTGGCTGCAGCCGGTCTGAAGGCCAACACATACTCTGGCCTGGGGAAGGGGCTTTAGTGTACTCTAAGGAAACCTCTGTTAGCCCTCTCTTTGCTGGGGCGGACATGGGAGGATTCCCCCACAGGTTTTTCCCATGTTAAAAGAACGAGAATCAGATGGAAAACTCAAGCTTCTTCTGACTGCTAGAACAAAGCTGTATGAAACAGGCACTGATGCTATGGTTGTAGCCATATGGTCTTCCACACCCCCTCACAAGCCTTAACTTGGCCCAAGGGCACTATTAGGCTGTTTCTTGTTAAGACCCTGAGCTGCCTGAGCTCTGTACCTGAACACACAATTGCTTTCATGGCCTGCATCTCCTTGCCCAGTGCTGCATGTCTGGATTCTGCCCACCTCTCAAATGCCTTGTCCTTCATGAGCTTTCCAGCTGGGAGAGGTCAGGTCCCCTCTCCCTAAACATCCACAGCCCTTGACCTTGGCCTCTTTACTGCTGGCTCGTATATTTTCTGCCTTGTATTTGATTGTTTCAGCACACGTCATGGCTCCAAACAGAGCATAAAGTCTTTAAGAACAACAACCAATGAGGGAACTCCCTGGTGGTCCAGTGGTTAGGACTCTGGGTTTTCACTGCCAAGGGCCCGGGGTTCAGTCCCTGGTCGG
Source organism: Lagenorhynchus albirostris (assembly GCF_949774975.1). Classification (NCBI taxonomy): domain Eukaryota; kingdom Metazoa; phylum Chordata; class Mammalia; order Artiodactyla; family Delphinidae; genus Lagenorhynchus; species Lagenorhynchus albirostris. Next base: position 42,672,263 of record NC_083103.1, read on the forward strand.
GGAACTAAGATCCCACAAGCCACGCCTTGAGGCCAAAAACAAAAAAAGGAGCCAATAACATTCATCTTTTCTCTGCCTCCCCTTCCCAATCAGCTCAATGTTTATGGAATGAATTGTCATCAGGAGCAGAAAAGAGGCTCCTATGTCCCTACAATCCAGTTTGACACTGAATCATCAGCATAAACTGGAAAAAGATGACCCAGTGAGAAGAAGCAAAGAAAGATGTCTTCTACGAGGTGACAACACCACAAGGCATGATTCTGTCCTCCAACACCAGCAGCAATGCCCAATGAGAGAGCTATTTACAACGGACTTTTCTTGGGTAAGATTCTACGAGATGGTGTTAAAATACTTTCTAGCTCTGGACCTCTCTGTATGACCTGAGGTTCATGTAAAGGAAAAAGTATCTTAGAATATGAAAGCCAACAAACAAAAAGCACAGGTGTGGGTACACTGCAGGAACCAATTGTCAGCTGCTAGGGAGAGGTCTACAGAACGGGGATGTTGGATGAATCTGTCCTGCTGAAGACCTGGGGCGTCTGTATCTATGGATACTGCCAGAGGAGGCAGTAGAGACCATTCACTGACCTGTGAGGAGTTAATAATTAGCCATTTCTCACACACTGCTTCATCACCCCAGCAACACTGGGAAAGAAAGGAGGTCTACCAAAGCTGGCCAGTCACCCACCGTACCTACAGGGCACAAGCAACATGCTAGGATTCTGGGGGTAAAGAGATGCCATCTCTGCCTTCAGGGAGCTTACATCTGTGAAGGACTCTCACCCGTGAGAACGGACTCAAGTCACCCTACCCCTCTCCACGCCTCTCAATCATGGCACGCATCAGAGCTGACAAGTTCCATTTATCTCAATGACTGCATGATGAACACCTGCCTCCCCCACTAAAGACAGGAATTTCCAGAGGAGCAGAGACCTTGTGTTTTCGCTCATCGCTGTGCCCCCGGTGCCAAGAATACAGCAGGTCCTCAGAAAGTATACACTGATGGAACGAATAACTGAATGAGAGGGATGGAGAACCAGACTGGGGGAGGGGTACAAGGCTTAGATTGGGGGTAAAGGAAGGCGCACGAAAGAGCATTTGAAATGGTCACAGAGTGTTGTTGCCAATGAGGAAGTTTGGACACCAGTGTCTCAGTTAATCCCCAATATAAATCATTGACCAAAAATCAGCACCAACCAACATGGAAAATCACCAGAATGGGCCAGGCAGCCCATTCTGCATTGCCAGGGGCTGGTACTGCATGTTCCCCATCTAAAGTCTTACAAAATGAACTGGTGGCCTTCAGGAGGTGAACACTGGCAAGTCTCTAAAATAAATATCCTCTGTCTACACTCACCCAGAGGCTTACAAGGAACAGCTTTAGAAGGAAGAATACACAGACAAAGGCTGTGTTAACCCTGGTTGGTCAGAACTTATTCCTTGAATCCCTTCAAAACGCCTGGCAATAACCCAAGTCCCACCTTCTCCGAGTTCCCATCAGTCAACGGCAGCTGATAACATTATCAAGTGATGGCTCCATAAAACACTTCATCTTAGCTAACAAACTACACATTTGCATAAGACTGCAAGGGTCCAGGAGAGAGACGAGCAAGTAAAAATGTCTAATGTTATGGATTGAATACAAACAATCCCTCCATGTTGAATTCTTTTTGTTGTGTTTATTTCCAGAAGGAAAATAAATATAAATGAAGAAAATTTTTCTAATGGCTCATTCTTTACGAAGCAATAAAGAGATGCTACACAATCACCTTTTTTTAAAAAAATTATTTACTTTATTTATTTTATTTTTGGCTGGGTTGGGTCTTTGTCGCTGCGTGCAGGCTTTCTCTAGTTGTGGTGAGCGGGGGCTACTCTTCGTTGCAGTGCGTGGGCTTCTCATTGCGGTGGCTTCTCTTGTTGCAGATCACAGGTTCTAGGTGCACAGGCTTCAGTAGTTGTGGCTCATGGGTTCTAGAACAGAGGCTCAGTAGTTGTGGCGCACGGGCTTAGTTGCTCTGCAGGCATGTGGGATCTTCCCAGAGCAGGGCTCGAACCCGTGTCCCCTGCATTGGCAGGCAGATTCTTAACCATTGCACCACCAGGGAAGCCCTACAATCACCTTTGTAATACTCTACCTAGGCTTAATTACGTTATGCCTCTAGTTGTTCTTTCTAATCCATCCTATATACAGCTACTTGAAACACAGCCACTCTACTGCTTCAAGACCTTCTGCCTATAGTCTAAAGGTCAAACTCCTTTAGTATAGTATTCAGTAGGGTCCCACTGTCTGGCCCTAACTTTTTTTTCATGACACACCACCATCACCTTAATCCATTTTACTGCCATCAAAATGCACACCTAGCTTTCAGTTCCCTGAACCATCCTGCCATTCTAAGATTTTGCTCACAAGTACCATACACCTTAAGACCACCAATCAAAAGCCTTCCAGGTCCAGCTCAGATACTCTTTCCTTCACAAAACCTCCATGAAAGGCCTGAAATATGCACTAGGCTTGGAGTGTGTGAAGAGGAGTGAGCCAGGGAGCCAGGTACCTGGAGCTCACCTCACAGACCAGTGGCTGGGAAAGACCACAATACTACAGAGCAAACTGAAACCAAAGACACTGTGAGTTAAAAACAAGCTGCCTGGGACTTCCCTGGTGGCGCAGTGATTAAGAATTTGCCTGCCAATGCAGGGGACACGGGTTCAATCCCTGGTCTGGGAAGATCCCACATGCCGCGGAGCAACTAAGCCCGTGAGCCACAACTACTGAGCCCACGTGCCAGAACTACTGAAGCCTGCGCGCCTAGAGCCTGTGCTCCACAACAAAGAGAAGCCACCGCAATGAGAAGCCCGCGCACTGCAACGAAGAATGGCCCCCGCTCGCCGCAGCTAGAGAAAGCCCGCGCGCAGCAACAAAGACCCAACACAGCCAAAAGTAAATACATAAATAAATTTATATATTAAAAAAAAAGAAAACTGCCTTGTATATACAAGTGGGGTGAAGGGAGATGGCTTGACTCTGACTGGGAAGTAGCACAGATTCCCATGCTGCCCTGGGCCCAAAGTACTTTACTTCATGGGTCAGGGCACTGCCCACATTCTGGCTCTAGTAAGAGTTCCCTGTGTAAAAGACCATAAGCTCCTGAAAGGTAGGTTCTATATCTTCAGCATTTTTGTGTCCCACACACTCAAGGTGTGTACAGGATGTTAACAGACTCTAACCTTGTTGACCCCAGTGGCAACCTAAGTAGACCCCCTACCCAGAGGCTCTCAGGAGAGTGTTCAGTCCTGACAGTTCCTGCCATTCATCTTGTGGGCATTCACCTTCTCTTTCATGCCCACATCTGATTACGTTGCTTTCCTACATCAACAGGTCCCCATCCATTATAAGAAAGACACACACTCCTTAGCTTGTTACCTAAGGCTAACAGCCCATTCCTGTACTGCTATAGTAGCTTCATAGAGTTCCCCTAGCCATCACTATGCTTTTCCACACCTCTATGCCTTTGTGTAACCATCTGTCCTTAAATGTTCTTCTTCTCCTTTCCCAGCAAAACTCCTATTTTTCCCTGTAAGCACCAACTGAAGCATTTCCTCCTTGACATCTGGGAGCTTTCCAAACTGAGCTAGTCGTTTCTCCTTCGTATGCTCATGTACTGAGCAGATAAGATAGCCCGGCTGCTGCTACACTGCCATTACTTACCTACAGGACTATCCAGTCCCCTCTTAGAATAGTGACTGCTCTATGGACAGAACCCATCTGGTTCTGACTCCAGATCTAGTGCCTATTAAGTAGGTGCTCAGTAAATGTTTTCCATTAAAGGGAAAAAAAAAAAAAAAAGAATGAATGAGCTCTCCTCTTCCATATGAAGAAAATCAGAAAAAAAAAGATCTAAAAGAAGAGTACCTAAATTGGATAACAGCATTGTCAATACCATCTGAAATCTGTAGGCCCTTTTACAGTTACAACTATTTTAGTGAGAGGCGGCACAATTCTCCAGACTCTCGTCCTGAGCTCTTAGCTTGGCTCAAGTGTGACCAACACATGCTCTTTTCCTCCTCACCCCTCTCTCCCCCTGATGACCTCCACATGCCACAGTAATATGGACCTGGTCCAAAAAAAAGGTAATCCAACATTAACCCAGGAGAGTCCTGTTAATGAAAAACTTTGGTAAGAACACTCTGTTTATTTATTAATTATTTGGCCTTAGAGAAGTGTGAAATCCACACATCTGAAGTGCTAAAAACTGCTGGTCTTTAATGGAGATTCTTTAATAGTGGCATTGCTGCAAACTTTTTTTTTTTGGATTCAGATGTATCATTGCCTAGATCTTCTCTGGGAAATTTGAACATGTACTTATTAGCTGTGTGAACATGGGAAACTTGCTTCACTTCTCTGGACCTCTTTTTCATTACTTGAACTGACATACATGGTTTCTGTCCAGGATACCATACCACATGGCATCTAGTATAAACCTACAATGTTTCTACTTTTAATGCTATAGAAATGGAACACCTTTTCCATGCTACACTGAAAATATCCTCAAAATCTTTGCATTCATTACCCTAAATCATCCAAATGATATGGCCATAAAACCTGTTTCTAAGTAAAAAGAGCCCTTTATTGTGATATCTGAATATTAAGAGGGCATCATGCAAGTTACGTAGTTGCTACAATAATCTTTTAATTTAGAATAGATTCTTCCTTGAATAAAATAGCAAGAATTAGGTTTTTGCTAAGGGCTAAATGAGGCCAAAATTATAATTTGTGGCAGATTGTAAAATTACCTCTATGAATAGACTGCAGGCATTGCATTAAATGTCCCAACCATGTCATCAACGGTCATCATGCAGAAGTAAGAAAGGCCCTGTCTCAACCTAAAATGCAAGAAGTCCAACGTTCTAGAAGTGGAAGAGGAGGCCACTTTGGTTTTGTATATTCTCATGGTAGTGGTGGAAATTTTGGAGCAGGACCAGGAAGGAGCTTTAGAGAGGATCTGATGGATATGGAAGTGGTCCTGGATTCAGGGGTAGCTATCATGGCTATGGAGGAGGACCTAGAGGTGGCAATTTTCTAGGTAGCCCTGGTTATGGAGGCTATTAGCCAGAATCATGGTGGAATAAGACATAATGTTATTCCTTTAAAAAAATTTTTGTGGGTGTGTAGAGTTAAGAAGCTGTTGCACGTTTATGATTTAATAAAAATTATTCTAAAGGAAAAAAGAAAATAAACAGCATGTCTC